>NW_011888881.1:3526254-3583729 GCF_000151845.1 Pteropus vampyrus | reverse complement strand
TGGACAAGAAAAGATATCTCAAGATAAGTGGCAGCCAAGAAGGTGGTGTCTTCTTGCCCATCTACCTTAAGTTGGACCCTGGTTTGGGATCTGTTTCCAGTGCAGGTCCTGTCAGGGCCTCATCTCCTGGATGCTCAGAGGGCAACTCAGATCCTGTCGGGCGAAAGGACAAAGCTACAGAGTTGTCACAGAGCATTCTATGCTTCCCTCAGGACTTCTGGCCTGTATTCCCTCCCTCCCCCTCCTCCTTTCCTCTTCCCGTCTCATTTTGTATTTGGCCTTTGGGAATGCTGAGTTTTACAAAATATTGGACTAAAGCAGATCCTTGCCCCAGAAAGAATGAACCTGGTTGCCTTGCAGAACACTTCTATAAAAACTACCCTTTTATGCGAAGAGGAATGACACACATATGTTTTAAACCTGTTATTTTGTTCCTCTTGTTTTATTCTTTCTGCAGGTCCATTTGATTGTCATGCTTTTTGAAACTCCTGATAGCAGCTACTTATTAGCAGCCTTCTTTGTCTTAGGCACAAGTAGTTGTAGGTGCTTTAAGAACATAAAGACCCCGTTGAGCAGGCTAGTTTGGGGGTCGGCAGGGTCTTTATGGTAGTCTCTCTAAAAACTCTCTATAGGTCCGTTGCTTATGAATCTCTTTAGACTTTACCTTGTGCCTCTTTTTATCAGAAGCCACCTCTTTGGTGTAGCAAGTATTATGAGTTGGCCGGCTCCCTGGAAATTTAAAAACAAAAAAGAAGCAATATGGTAAAAAGAAAACTCAGCTTTGTACGTTGCTAACTAGCTCTGTGATCTTTGGCAGGCTGCTCCATGTATCTCAGCCATACTTTCCCTCGTGGAAATAGGTTTTATATATGCCCTACTTGTGAAGATGGAGCGAGATGACATTTATGAAGAATGCCTTTGTATAAACGGTAATTGCTTTGTGAATAAAGATTGCTATCTCTGATAAACAGTACCAGTTCTCAGCCACCAGTAACCTGATTCTCCCATCCTGTGTTTGGAAGAAGCACAAATCTACGAAGAGAGATTGCTGAGTTTTCAGTGTGAGTTGTATTCACAAGGCTCACATACTTTTTCCCTGCCTTTTGATCCTGTCTGCCTCTCCATGCTTTAATGAGATGATCTTTGATGTCACACAGCAACCATATTCTCAGTACAGAGTTTAACTGTGACTGTGCCTGTGTTGGAGGTCTTCGACAAAGATGCGGAGCTCCTGGCCACAAATGTTCCATTTTTCCCTGTCTGTTTGCCTCGCACCTCCCCAGCACCTTAAGAATCCTTGGGCTTGATTATGAGCCAGCTGGAGCGTAGTGTAGAGTTTTAATTTTCTGACCCAAGTCCTTCTCACAGATTGACAGTCACAAAATGGAGTTATGAAGTCTCCAAGAGCAGCAGCTAAAAAGAGAAATGGAAATGTGGGTGTTGAATTCAGCAGCCCTGAGATGCAGAGTGTGCTCCCCTGCAGTGTCTCATGTGGAGAAGAAGGACTTGCTTTACTGTCAGGAGGGCGAGTGTCTCTAGCTTTTTGCAGTTTGACTTTCAGACCCTTTGGGATGTGCTTAGGAACACTTGTATATGACTGTCAGGCAGGGGCTTTGGCTTGGGAGGATTTTAGCACATTTTAACCTCCTCTAAACCTAATCTAACACTACTGAGAAAGACTATACCTTTGGTTTTCCTTTGAAATATCTGGTGCCTTTTTAGGAGCCAGACCTGGTTATCAGACATGTGGTCTTCATGGTACCTTTGCTTTGAGAGCTTAATAAATGACCCAATAAGTCAATCAATGAATGAAAATTCTAATATGCAAAGATGGTAGATAATAGACAATTAAAAATGGACAACCAAAAAGTGGTGAAAACATCCTACCCATTTATTACCCCACAGGTTGCTTCCCTAGGAGGTATTGGCAGATTTTTGCTCTATGAAATCTGAAGAAAGGACATCGCAGGGATAGGGAGGGATATAGTGTACGTCACACCTGCACTTGGTGTGTCTGGGCTGCCTATGTTTGATAACAGCTGGGGAATGAAATCATAGATGAACCTGGTTATTTCCATTCAAGTTGTTCTTGTGTCTTTGTTCTTATTAAAACAACAGTGATGTTAAAACCATTTCGTATTCTTTAGCAGTGGTCTCTGGCAGCCTTATGTTGAGCTATGTGCAGATCAGAAAGAAAGGGCCGCCTTAGTTCTAAGGGATAAGAAATCATCACCTTTGTAATACATGAGGCAGAGGTAATCTTCTCAAAGTTGATAGACCAATGAGTACTTCCGGCAGGGGGATTTTATTTTCCTACCCTCAGAGAAAGTCATCTACAGCTCCTGAAACTGTGTATTTGTTACCTGGGAAGTATAAAGTGCTCCTTGCCTTATAAATTCCTGCATCTACTAATGCCTCCAAGTGGTGAAATCAAAATTTGCAGTTGACTGTAACTCCCAGTAGTGCCTTGTTCCGATGGCACTGTTCACTGTTCTAGTGGCAACCCACACATTTTATGGGCTGGGTGTACGACGTACTCTGTGACAGCAGTACTCCCTCCAGAGCCACTGTGCGCTATGCACGCCTGTCTTCTGGGGACAGGTGGATCCATTCAGTCTTTGTTCATAAGCACTTACTAAGTGCCTTTTCTGTGCCAGGTACTATGTGTGCTTGGTACCGATAATAAAAAGCCAGCAAGATTTAGCCCGGATGCCAAAATTTGGCCCAGCCATTGACAGCTAATGCTAAGTGCTGTCATAAAGATGCAGGTTCTGATGCGCAGCGACCATTCCCTCTGAAAGCATGGGCTTTCGTTCAGTAGGGTGAAATGAGTTGTGAAATATCACTACCCGACGAGCAAGGGGATGAAGTGAGTGACTGTTTGACCCTGTCTAGTCTCCGCTGCTGGTGCTGGTCCGTGTCTGGCACTTAGGTCTTGAAATACATTTATTGAGCCTTCACTATATGCCATGCTAAACTCTTACATGTGTTAATTTACTTAATCATCATAACCACCTTATGAAGTAGGTACTGTCATCCCTACTTTACAAGTGAGGAAACTGAAGTGCAAAGAAGTTAGAGACCTCACTGAAAGTCCTGGAGTGGAGGCAGGATTCGCATTTAGGGACCGTGACCCAGAGTCCATGTTTCTAAATGATGTGGTATACTGCCTCTGGGTGGAAGGACACCATCTCGAGGGTAGAAACTTAGCAGCAGCAATTCTCCTGACCTTCCCTACCTGCCAGAGCTTTGCTCTTTCTGGATTAGCTCCTCTCCCGAATACTGAGCAGGAGGTAGCGGATGTGGCAGGAGGTCCCTGCTCTATGGCCCCAGCTCTGAACCTAGCTCTGCCTTTCACCAGCTGGGTGACCTTGCTTCTCTGACATGTTTCCTCATCTGTAAAGTAGAGATAATGTTACTTCATGGGATCACTTGGGGGATTAAATACAATAACACCCTTAACAGTTTCTGGCTCTGAGTAAGCACCTAATAAATGTTAGCAAAATTTTATTATCGTCCTCTAGCCTTGGGAACAAGCCAGGAGATGATTTCTCAGAAACCAGATTCTAGGACCTAGGTAGGCAGGCAGTTTTCCTTTGGTTTTGACAAGACAATAATTTTATTCTATGTATTTCTCTTGACTCTTTTGGTGTGAAAAGCAGAGAGGTAAAGCATTATTTGACAGATGTATGGATTCAAGCAAGAAACTGAGGTCCAATTGCAAAGAAATGCCTTGTATAACTCAGAGCCCTGTCTGAGGAGACACAGAGGACCCTAGAGGGCGGAGCATGAACAGCGCAGGGGCTAGTTCCAGAGTCGCATCTCGGTTAGTTCACTTACAAGTGTGGGGAGGGTCCCTTGTCAGTAGGCAGAGATATTTTTTCCTCTGCTTTAACGCGAATCTGCTGGCTAGTGTTTATTAAACAAAACTAATTTTTGCTTCATGTGAAATCTGTGACTTGTCCAAAATGCAGAGGCAAAGGAGTTCTGTAACTGCAGGCCTGTCGAGCCCCTTTCCCCACCTGTTCCTGTGCCGGACTTTCCCGAAGTGCTTATTTGCCAATCACTGATTCTCAGATCTCATGGCCAGCGCGCTCTGTAGGCTCCGAGCCAGAGTGATGCTGCTGCCACCGCCACCACCACTGCTGCCACCGCCAGCCATTCAGTTTCCTGAGATAAACATGTGACCCGCTGTGAAGCTTTCACCTTCCTTCTTCCTTCCTGTCTTCAGTGTTGTACCTCTTTATCCTGGTGCTTTTGCCATGCAGCCAGTGTTCCAAAGAAAGTTTTCAGGCACCAAAGTTAAGAGCCCTTACTACCCCTCCAAGGAGATTTGAGTTAGCCATGGAGAAGAAGATTAGAATCGAAAGGGCTCCTGCGCCTCTGTGCTGCAGAAGGAAGAGTTTGCTCCTGGGTAGTATACTAGCTCCTGACCCAGGCGGAGACTTTCTGGGGCTCATACGAGAGTACACCACATGACCTCTGGACGAATAGACTGGGCCTAACCTGCCCAAGGACAGCCCCCCAACCCGCAGGAGCCAAGGCCGAAGACTGATTTCACCTTCTCCCTTTCCCTAAGCTTGAGCTTGCTCTCCCACACTGCCCCGAGTCTGTGGCTTAAAACAGCCATTTCCTTTTGCTGATGAATAAGCTCACTCTTTGTAAAATGTTTCAGCTTGGGGACTGGAAAGGCTCTCTGTGCCTTCCTGTCTCTCCATGTCTCTGAGGATCGATGTTGATGGCCCTGTCTTTGTCTTCACAGGGAACTCTAATGATCCATGACAAAGAGGTCACCCTCGCGTATGTACCGAGCCCGGATTTTTGGTACTGTAAACGGGTAAGTGCCAAGAATTCCTTTCCTTAGAAATAAGGATCTGACATCACAGCTCATGGTATGTGCATTGCCAAGGGCAAAGCTCTTCTTCCTTGGTTCACTTCAGATGAACTGGAGGTCAGGGCAAGGCCATCCATAGTTCCTACTTCCCAGCTGCTGGCTGTGGCCTTAGAGGGTTCTGGGCCTGCAGTTGGAAATACTTTTCCAAGGATATATGTCACACTTTCTGTCGATTATGAACTGAAAGAATAACAGTCCCTCAACAATCCTCAGGGTGATTACAGCCAAATTAGTGTTTGGAAAGGTGCATTTAGAGAGGCTGATTCTATGTACATTTTTGGATACCCAGAGGTTTCCAAGGATACAGAACTTTAGGTACCATGGCAGTTTACCCCTGCTAAACTTCACATATTCTTGTGGAATGGCATATTAGCAGACTTTAGGCTATACTCATTAGAAGTCCAATTTGAGCATGAAATTGAGCATGAAAATATATGAAAATGAGCATGAAAATATAATTTGTCATTTTTCATTGCTACTACTTAGTTTCAAAAATAATTATGAAAGATTTATGAAGTTTCTGACCCATGATTCATTAAAAGTATTGTAAAACTTAATAAAAATCAGTAAAACTTTAGCTTGGTATTTTATTAATCTCAATGAAATACAATTTGGATAACTGTGGTTGTCATTAACCAAAGCACTCATATTTCATGGATAGACTACCTTAAGATGTCAATTTAGGAAAGCGTTTAACTTTTTTAAAAATTGTGATAAAATACACATAACATCAAATTTGCCATTTTATTCATTTAAAGTCATATAACTCAGTGGCATGCACAATGTTGTACAACCTTCCCTCTACACTATCTAGTTCTAGAACTTTCGTATCACCCCAAAAGGAAACCTTGTGTCTACTCAAGTTAAGCAGTCACTCCCCATTCCCCTTTTCCTTAGTCCCTGAAACCACTAGTCTGCTTTCTATCTCCGGATTTGCCCATTCTGGACATTTTATATAAGTGGAATCATACAGTATGTGAATTTAATGTCTGCCTTCTTTCACTTAGCATGTTTTCAAGGTTCATCCGTGTTGTAGCCCATATCAATACTTCACATTTATGGCTCAGTAATATTATATGGCTATACCACATGTTGTTTATTTATCTTTCATCAGTTGATGGACCTTTGAGTTGTTTCCACTTCTTAGCTATTGTTAATAAGACTGCTATGAATATTCGTGTCTAATTTTTGTTTGGATATCTCTTTTCAGTTTATTTGGGTATATATCCAGGAGTGAAATTTTTGTATCATGGTACTTTGTTTTAACTCTGAGGAACCACCAAACTGTTTTTGCACAGATAGTGGCTGCGCCGTGTTACATTTCCACCAGCAATGTATCAGGGTTCCAATTTCTCTATGTCTTTGCCAACATTTGTTTCCTTTTTTTTTTTTTTTTTTGTAATAGCCATTCTCGTGGGTGTGAAATAGTATCTCATTGTGATTTTGATTTGCATTTTCCTGATGACTGGCGACACTGAGCATCCTTCCAAGCATTTGTTGCCTCTTATATATATCTTTGGAGAAATGTTAATTCAAGTCCTTTGCCCATTTTTAATTGGGTTGTTTGTCTTTTTGTTGTTAAATTGTAGGAGTTCTTTATATACTCTGGATATTAATCCCTTATCAGATACATGATTTGCAGATATTCTCTTCCATGGTGTGGGTTGTCTTTCAATTTTTTGATAGTGTCCTTTGGTATGCAAAAGTTTTAATTTCGATAACGTCCAGTTTATTTTCTTCTTTTGTTGCTTGTCCTTTGGTGTCATGAAATCATTGCCAAATCCAAAGTCATGAAGATTTACCATTCCGTTTCCTTTTAAGAATTTTATAGTTTTGGATTTTATATTTAGATCTTTGATCTATTTTGAGTTAATTTTTGTTCATGATGTGAGGTCCAACTTCAGTCATTCTGTGGCATGTCGATATTCAGTTGTCTCCGCACCATTTGTTGACTTACGTATTCTTTCCCCATTGAATGGTTTTGGCATCCTTGTGGAAAAACAATTGACCATAGATCTAAAGGTTCATTTCTATAGATTCAAAATTATACTGTCGATCTATATCTTTATGCTTATGCCAGTACTACCCTGTTTTGATTACTGTAGCTTTATAGTAAGTTTTAAAATTGGGAAGAGTGAGTCCTGCAAAAGTTTGTTCTTTTTCAAAATTGTTTTGGCCATTCAGAGTTTCTTGCAATTCTGTATAAATCTTAAGATCACCTTTTCCATTTCTGCAAGAAAAAGACCATTAGAATTTTGGTAACATATAACATTTTAATAGTGTTTGCCTCTATGTCTTAGGATTCTGGGTGATCCCCCCTCCTTTATATTTTCAATATCAACTATCATGCACTCTATTGTTTCTTTTTTAATTGGAAATGGAGGGCACTAGCATTAAAGAGAAAATTTTGACTCTTTTTTTATGTTAACTGGCATAAAACAAGTCTTGATATCTGATGTCCGAATTATATAGCTATTACCAAGGCTATTGCTTAAAAGAACAGAATAGCTTGGTTACATTGTCCCTTAAAATAACAGGCCCCTTGCTTAGCTAGCTATCTCAGAGGTACTTTTAATTTCTGCACTTTTTTTGGAAAGGTTGAGGTGCCAGCTCTTCGTATGCAATCTTTAGCCTTATATGGCATGCACTGACTTTTTAAAAATATTTATAGCAGGATTATTTACAATAGCCAAAAGCTGGAAACATCCCACGTGTCCATCATCTGATGATTGGATAAACAAGATGTGGCATAGCCATATAGTGGAATGCTATTTGGCGATAAAAAGAAATAAAGTACTAACACATGCTGCAACGTGGATGAACCTTGAAAAAACTATGCCAGGCACAAAAGATAGTATATTGCACAATTCCATGAGACTGGGGGTGATAATGGGAAATGAGTCTACTAGGTTTCTTTTTGGATGATGAAAATGTTGTAAAGTTAGATTGTGATGATGGCTGCACCATACCATATAGTAAAATCATTTAATTGGACACTAAAAACAGGCGAATTTTATGGTATTTAAATTGCACCTACTGAAGTTAGGATCCTGGCTCTGCCACTTAGAGCTCTGCTGTAATAGCAGATAGCCCCCAAATCCTAGTGACTTAAAACAAACATATTCTCCACTTGCAGTACATGTCTGTGGCTATGGGTCGTTGCCAACACTTTTGCTCCATGGCTTCTCATCCTGGGGCTCAGGTGGAAGGAGCAGTTCTGATGTGAGACTGGTGTTCTCCTGGCTGAGGGAAAGAACAGGGGGCTCATTAGCACAAGCTGTAGCTCTTAAAGGTTCTGCCAGGCCTTTATAGCTTACGTTCACTCACACTCCATTGGCCAAGGCCGAAAGTGGATTAGGAAAGCGCTCTCACCCTGTGGGGCAGCACAGTCACTTGACAGTGGTCAGGGCTGTGTATATGATCCGCTCACAGAGAAGGGAACAATGAAACGATTGACTGTAATGGCCTTAACTCAAGTTACTTAACCTCTCCAGGCCTCAGTTTCATCATCTACAAAGTGGAGATGATAGTTGTCTGGATCAGTAACGGCGACATGTAAAGTAGGCATGGAACATGATGTGTGCTATTTAATTTTTAGTCGCTGCTGCCATTATTCTTGCCTCTCCTCCATATCCGGCAGACTTTTTCCTACAAGGCTCTCCCCATATAGCATCCTCTTCATGGGTCCTGCCCTTTGGTTTCCTGCTAGGCACCACGCTGCCCTCGTAGCACTTGGAAGTTCAATGGCAAAAGTTCAGGGGCTTTGGAACTGAGCCAATATGCTTGCCATTTTGTTCATAGGTTCAGACAAGAGCTGCATTCACATTGCAAAGTGTTTCTTCCCTTGTTCCGGGCTAGCGATTGTTCTTTTTCCTTTTAACATTCTCAAAATAGCTGCTAAAGGCACAACCTGCATGTCTTCCTTCTCCTTCCTTGCCCTTTTTAAAAATACGTGTTTAAGAAATTGATAATTAAATTCTTCTCAGTTCCAGCCAAGCCTGAGTAGAGGCTGTCATAACCAGTTCAGCACCAAATCTTGGGTGCAGACCGTGAGCAGCAATGGCTTTGGGGCAGTAGTATCCATAAACCATTTAACAGTCCAGTGTCCTTAGCTAAGTTTGTTACCTATAGAAATCTTTGTCCAGGGCAAGGCATTTGGGGCTGTGTCGAGTCCAGATGCCCTGTTAGAAGGCAGCTCTCAAACAGCAGCGGGCCAGTTGTGTCTGCCAGCTCTGGTGAGTAGGGGGTGGGGAGGGAGCTGTCAGAGTCCTCCGGCCTTACGGTGATCTGGGATATGGCTTATTTCATTTTTGGCAGGTGTTCCCATGCCGGTTATGTATAGGTTTTTTAAATGTTTTTTGTCGCGTTGAGTTCTCTCTTGCTCTTGCAGTGTAAGACCAGCACGGGTGGACACCGATCTTCATGTTCATTCTGCAAGTGCCCAAGGGAAGGTGAGTGGTGGTGGCAGTGGCGGTTATGGTTTGTGTTTCATGAACTAAGCAAAACAGATTTTATGCTTTCCTTTGCTTCAGAGTAGTCATGCTTAAATATAAGTTGATCGGTAGTTCTTAACCCATTTCCCGTTTACCCTGAGAATACTCGAGTAACTTGTGGATTACAGTCCTAATCTTACCCCCAAAGTTTGCCATGAAATATCTTGCTTTTATTATTATTTTCATATCTCTGTAATGTATTGATAGTCTTTGGAAACAAATGACATCATTCTATTTATAGCATTCTGTTTTTAGTAGTGATATTTCCACTTATAAAATATAGTAATTCTCAATTGCTGAAAATATCAAATCGTAGAAAACAGAGCATTTCTACGTGTGGTGTTAAATTAATGCTGGCAGTGAGCTGCACTTTTTTTTTCTAAATGAGAAAAAGGTTAAAAGTGCAACTTCATGTGACCTTTTAGTGAATGACTTTGGATTTCAGAGTCCCACCAGGGGAAAGATACTGGGTTGCGGGCTCCTCAGACTGAGGTGACTAAATGGACAGCTGAGCAGAGGTCAGTAGTGTTGTGATTTAGAGCAGTGGTTCCTCGACCTTTTTGGCACCAGAGACCAGTGCTCCTGTGAGAATCTAATGCCTGATACTCTGAGGCGGAGCTGAGGCGGTGATGCAAATACAGACGAAGCTTCGCTGACTCCCCTGCTGTGCACCTCCTGCTGTGCAGCTAGTATCTGTCCATGGCCCGGGGGTTGGGGACCCTCGAGTCAGAGTACATTTAAGGATACAGGGCTGGCTTAGAGTCAATGTGGCATTAGTCCATGTGACCCCTCACTTCTTCGAAGCTATTGTAATCTTTTGCTATTGATATTATTTCTCATTTACACTCTATGTGAACAATTTAGGATCTTCAACAGAAAAAAAATGTGTTAAAGTAACAGTAAAAATATAAAAAGAGAAAATAATCAAGATTGAGGGTGTACGTTATTTTTATAAAAGAATAAACCTACCAGCATGTCAGTCACTTGACTTTAAATTTCTCCAGAGAACCTCTAGGTAGACGACCTTAACGAGACTGTTAAAGGCGTCCATAGCAGTAGTCCTGTAATAGTGACAGTCATGTGTGTGTTTCTGATATTATCCCTTATGGGAAGTTAGGGTGTGACTATAAAATACAGTCCGGTGCATATCCATGTAGTCTTCTGAACAGCCTAACATAGTATGCATAGTTTCTCAGTTGGGCTTTTGGCTGATAGTGGAAATTCTACTCTCTGACGAAGGCTGTGAAGCAGGTGTTCTTGGAAATCTTTGGGGAAGGCTCTGACTGCTCTAGAGACCAAACCACCATGTGGGAAGGTCAATAAATAACTGAGGCTTTTAGCTTGTTGTATTACTTGAGGCAAAATTGGTTTGTTTTTTTTTTCCCCTCAAAAAAGACTTCTTTCTTGGTCTATTCTAACAAAGAGATTGTTTATGAAAACCACTGGGCACCTTACCGCTAAAATGGCTGAGACATCTTTAACCTGGAAACATAACACAAGTGCTCACTTGCTGCCTGTCACTGCTATTAATCTCTGCATTGCTCCCATAGAATGTCTCTTTTTGAGTCACATGACTTCCTGCGAACCCTCAAAGAATGAATTAATTGTAAAAATATGCCCCTAGTTAACTGGGCAGATTGTCCACATATAGAAAGAGATTTGCAAGGAATCATTTATATTTTGAAGGACATTTGCCCGTTATAATTATTTGCATGTGAATGAGCTATGTGCAGATAGGTCTTTTCTTGGCTTGTCCTGTGGTCTTACAGAATTTGAGACAGCTGTCTTAGTCCCATAACCCCGGAAGAAGCAAGGCTCCTAGATGTATTTGGGATATATGTTTCTACCAAACTTCTAGCAAGGGCCATGTGCTGTCTCATTAGCTTTGCTTAGTCTGTCAGGACTTTTTCATAGGTATTTCTGAGACTGTTAAAAGTATTGCAGTATCAGTATTTGATGGCAGATAAGGGGGAAGCACAGCATTTGGGTATTTTGGATAAAACCTCCTGGAGATTCTCTTTCTATTTCTGTTCCTCTAGTGACAGAGGCCAAGCAAGAATTAATAACCTACCCTCAGCCTCAGAAAACATCCATACCAGCATCGTCAGAAAAACAACCCAACCAGCCCCCGAGGTCCATTGATAAGGAACCTGAACCCAAAAAGCGGGAAGAAGGACAAGAACCACGCCTGGGACATCAAAAAAGAGAAGCAGAAAGGTATCTGCCTCCTTCTCGAAGGGAAGGGCTTGCCTTCCGAAGAGACCGAGAGAAGGAGCCATGGTCGGGGGAGACACGCCAGGATGGGGAAAGCAAAAGTAAGTGGTTCGTCAGGGCATGTGCCAGACTGTGACCACTGCAGTTGGCATAGATGGCCTGTGTTCTGGGTCGGGACCAGCTGCTTCCCTCAGCCTGATCGTAGAGGCTTCTGCTTTCTGTCAGCCTTGCTGTAACTGGCTGAAGGAATCCTCATTCTTCAAATAGCAAGTTGCTATTCAAATGCAGCAAGGGGAGACCACCTAGGAATATCAGGTGCTGTAGGCGTTTTAAAAAACGAAACAAAATGCAGCAAGACATAATTTTAGATTTCTAAGTATTGGTGAAGAAAATCACGAAGTCTTTATTTGACTAGCATTTTGTTATAGAACCAGCCTTGCTAGAGGAAGTAGTATCTGCTGTCATCTGCAGTAAAAAAAATGACAATCAGGTTCTGAGGACTTTAAAAATTAACCTTTCTCTCTCTTCCCTTGTCTCTCTCCACTCATTGGTGCATTCAGCAATCATGCTCAAACGCATCTATCGTTCCACACCTCCTGAGGTGATCGTGGAGGTGCTGGAGCCCTACGTCCGCCTTACTACTGCCAACGTCCGTATTATCAAGAACAGAACGGGCCCCATGGGCCACACCTACGGCTTCATTGACCTTGACTCCCATGCGGTGAGTTTCTCCCACCTTGCAGTGGCCTAGGGACAGCTGGCTATAGAAACCTCAAGAAGGTCTAAAGGATTTCTTTACCGTTGGAATTCTCAGGTGCTACTTGGTATCATAACCCCTCTTGTTCTTTCCTTCGGGTTTACTGTTTATTCAGGTGAAGCAACCACCCTTGAAACTTAGAACTCTGAGTGGTTTTCCAGATCAGTTTTTGTCTTGTGGCATTTATAATCTCCAGTTAAAATAAAGAGAAACTTAGTCACTCGTGAAGAATCTGAGTACTGAACCTTTAAAGTGTTTAGTAAATTTTCTAATTTCACAAACTTGTTCTACTCAACCACAGGTGGTTTTATATTTGATGGTAACAGGACATGTCTTTTTCCTCAGAGTGTTGCTTTAATATGCTTGTGGCTTGAGTTTTTAGTTGTGGGGCCCTTTTCTATGGAAGTAACATGAAGATGATAATGAAAATCATTGGTGTTTCTTAGATTTCATGCTCAAAAATCACAAGGGACTTTGTAAACTAGATCTGATACAAGGACAGTTGCAGCCTAAAAGAATAAGATTTGAGTTTCTGAAATATATCCCAGAAACTGAACGAAAACAAAAAGCAAAGTCATAAATCTGAGTTGATTATGCTGTCTTCTCTTCTGGAGCAAATCTTAAATCTGTATAATTCAGAAAAAGGGATGCTTAACCCAATAAAATGTTTTCCAATTTAAAAAAAACAACAACAACAACTGACGTCTACTCTGACCACTGCTCTGATCAGCCCTTCATTAAGAGTTGCCTGTTTTTGCCAGTGTGCTCTTCCTATGACAGTAATGACCAGAACATACTGTTTAGTAGATTTTCCTTTTGAGAAAGAAAATTCCTATTCAGTTCTTTTTCAGAGGACATGGCCTTTTCTCTCCTTGGGCTCACATGTGTCTTTGGTTCCCCAGGAGGCTCTTCGTGTAGTGAAGATCTTGCAGAACCTTGATCCACCATTTAGCATTGATGGCAAGATGGTAGCTGTAAACCTGGCCACTGGCAAACGAAGGTAAGGCAGAGGGGTGGGGTTCGCTTGTGCTGCCTCTGCTCAGGGTTCTGCGAGGAAACTCCTGTTCCTGGCTGGCAAGGCAGAGGTGGTAAGACAGGATGCGTTCCCAGAGCCATTGCTTCAGATATGTGCAGATACTGTAGATTTTTTTTTCCCTTAAATCAGAGTCCAGGTACTTTAGTCCTCCCCTTTGGGACTGCCTGGTTGGTATCTTTGGGTGCCAACGATGTACTCAGTGATGATATAGTCTTGGATGTGCAGAAAAATCTTGTTACAGCCTTGTCCCTTAGAATCCTGAGGAAATGCTGTCCTGACTTCCCACTCCCTGACTTCATTCAAACCCCAGTGGCCCTGGGAACTCTGATTCCTCTTTACTCCTGCCCTCATCTCGGCCCAAGAGAGGTACCTGGGAAATGGCTGCCTCAAAGAGGCAGGCTTACAGGGATGGGGACAGTCTGGCTCTTGCACCCTCAACTCAGTTGCTGTTTCGCTCCAGCACATGGCTTTGTAGAAGTCCCACTGCTCCTCCCCTCGGGAGTCTCTGCACCGCCAGACCTGCTTACTGTCGGCGCTGGTTCCTTTACCTGCAAAATGGGGGAAAGAGAGTTGGCCAGTCTATAGGGTTAGGCACTTCCCAAGTGGTTTTTGGTAGCAGGCGCTTGACATGTTGTATTGTTTGTTGCAGAAATGATTCTGGGGACCATTCTGACCACATGCACTACTATCAGGTATGCTTCAGCAGTTGGGGAGTGTTCTGCTAAAGTCCTCCAGTGACTAAAAGAGTGACCTTGAATTCTCTCCAGGGCTGACTATAGGTTAATGGCTATTGGAAGTTCTATGATTTTAATTTGCCTTTCTTTGCTAGGGTAAAAAATATTTCCGAGATAGGAGGGGAGGTGGCAGAAATTCAGATTGGTCTTCAGATACAAATCGACAAGGACAACAGTGTGAGTGACTTTTGTGTTATTTCTATTCTTTCTGGTTTGACTACTCATTAATTGAAATCTTGGTGGTCACAAAGTTAGCAGGAGATGCTGCTGACTGGGGGTGCTCATTCAGAGAGAGCGCCACCCACAGGTTCTGCACCCGTTTGGGTTGGCCAACCTCATTCTTGGTGAGTCCCCAGCAAGGGCTTCATTGGCCAGGTACTAACGTTGGCTCTGGTTTATTCCCTCTAGCATCATCCGACTGCTACATATATGATTCTGCTACTGGCTACTATTATGACCCTTTGGCAGGAACCTATTATGACCCCAACACCCAGGTGAGTTTTGGGCTGTGTTTACCTTTTCAGTGATTCTTTTGAGAAGAGTACCTCTAATTATTACTTTGAAGATTTTATGCCCTGGATTCTCTGGTTGCTCATTACATGAAAAGTAGAAAAGTTTAAATCTGTGGAAACTGAATATTTCTCCATTCTAGGCAGCTGCTTTGACTTTCTGTACCTCATGTCTAGTCTGGTGTTTTAAAAAGTTTAGATCTTATATTGAGTTGTATTTATTCAGGTGGATTTTAAAGATGATGACTTTTATTTTAACTGTTGCCTATCTGAAAAACCATTGTGGCATTACAGGTAAGAACAGCGCTGCTCTTGGAAAAAGCGACGGGGAGTGGTCTGGATGTGGTCTGGATGTGTCCTGGCTGCTTGGAGTGGGTTTAGATTATTTGATATGGTCTCTTCTCAGGCTTGGCAGTGAGAAACCTGTTCTTTCCCCCAGAAGGAAACTGTGCTCCTCAGACCTGGAATCACTGAGGAAGTGAAGCATTCTGTAGACTTAACTGTTTCCCACTGTATTGCAGCAAGAAGTCTTTGTGCCCCAGGACCCTGGGTCACCTGAGGAAGAAGAGATCAAGGAGAAGAAACCCACCAGTCAAGGAAAGTCAAGTAGCAAGAAGGAAACGTCTAAAAGAGATGGCAAGGAGAAAAAAGATAGAGGAGTGACAAGGGTGAGCGGACTTGTGAGACTGAGGTTTGAGATGTGATTTGCTAAAAAACCAGGCAGTCTCCTTGCCTCTTACAGCCAGGGGTCACTGTCTTTTACAAATGCAAAAACTGTAGGTGGTAGAACAATGACTCAGCTCCAGTTTCCCTTTGCTATGTTCCCTGTTCAGTGCTGGACTCTGTATACACAGTTCTGTGAGTGTTACTTTAGCAGAGGATGCCATTTCGTATTCTTTATTCGCTTTATATTTGATCATAGTTTTTCTATGTCTGTAATATTTTTAAATTATTATCTTGGTGCCTCACTGGTAAAAATGATACACTGGTAAAAGTGTACCCTTGTTTTCTTTATCATTCCTGCATCGTTTGTCTTTTTTCCTGATCTTACACTGTTATAATGTACACCATTTAGCATTTTATTTCTGCTTTTAAATTATTCCCTTAGAATAAAATTTCAAGATCAAAGTTGAACATTTTTAACATTTCTTAACATAAAATTAAATTATTTTCCAAAGAATTATATTGATTTACCCTCACACCAGTTACATATTAGTAAAAACGGATGAATGCTTTTACTATTCAATTCATAACTAGTCTTTTTATTCCCTTCTGATAGTGGTAGTTGTTGACGGGGCAAGCTGAGAGCTCAGATTTTAGAGTCACATTGGCTTAATGTTTAGATTCTGCTTTCGCTACTTATTTTTTCCAACCATATTCCCAATCTTTTCTGTATTGTTCCAATTTTAGTATATGTGCTGCCAAAGCAAGCACCCAGTCTTTTCTAGAGTGAGGCTGTTAATGTCTGTCTAGGAGGATTGTAGTAAAGGCTGACGAAAATAATGCATGTAAATGTCTCATCTAGTTCCTGACAATAATCTCTCAATATATACTAAATGCTATATGTTTAAAGGTTTTTTATTTTGAAATCATAACAACATTATAGCTATTTCACAAATTAGGAATGTTGATGTAAGAAACATCCAGATCTGTAGAGGCTTTTGATAAGTTTATTTGAGCAAAACTGACAACATGCCAGGAAACAAGATCTCAAATGCTGGAGAGAATAACAGTTTCACAGCTTCTTTTATACATTTGAAATTAAGGAGGTGGGGGAAAGCATGGTGGGGATTGGATTACAGGATAGTTAACAAGATTATGTGCTTTTTTTTTTTTTTGACAACATTTCATTTACTCGTTTTTTAATTTTTATTTTTTAATTAGAATTGGTATTAAATATTATATTAGTTTCAGGTGTACAGTATAGTCGATAGACATTTATAT
This sequence comes from Pteropus vampyrus, assembly GCF_000151845.1. NCBI lineage: Eukaryota > Metazoa > Chordata > Mammalia > Chiroptera > Pteropodidae > Pteropus > Pteropus vampyrus. The sequence continues at coordinate 3,567,148 of NW_011888881.1, read as the reverse complement.
AATTTACAAAGTGATCCCCCTAATTAGTCTAGTACCCACCTAGCACAGTACATAGTTATTACATTATTTTTTGCTATATTTCATGTGCTGTACTTCACATCCCTGTGGCTGTTTTGTAACTGCCAATTTGTACTTCTTAAGCCCTTCACCAGTTTTGTTTTGAGCTATTGCTGATAGCCACTCTGACAGGTGTGAGGTGGTATCTCATTGTGGTTTTAATTTGCATTTCTCTAATGATTAGCGATGTTGAGCATCTTTTCATATGTCTGTTGGCCATCTGTATGTCCTCTTTGGAGAAATGCCTGTTCATGTCCTCTGCCCTTTTTTTTAATTGGTTGGGTTTTTTGTTTTGTTTCGTTTTGTTTTGGTGTTGAGTTATATGAGTTCTTTGTAAATTTTGGATATTAACCCTTTATCTAATGTCTCATTGGCAATATCTTCTGCCATTCAGTAGATCGTCTTTTAGTTTTGTTGATGGTATTCTTTGCTGTCCAAAAACTTTTTAGTTTGATGTAGTTCCATTTGTTTATTTTTTCTTTTGTTTCCCTTGATTATGTGCTTTATTGAGAGGGGTATTACTATTAGTATTTCAAAGGTAGGTTAACCTAGATGCATGAAAACAATGGACAGGGCTGGCTTAAAACCTGTCTAAAGCAGTTATAGCCCTGGGGCATGACTACCCACCACGACCTGCCCAGTGAGGAATTTATGATCAGATCACCCTGTGAGGTTACTTCCATAGAACCCCTTCTCCCCCACACACACCTCCCACCCCACCCCTCCACAGGAGGTTTGGAAAATTAGACTAATTACAACAGGGTTAACTCTTAACCTAACTATTATGAGTGTCATAAGAGAATTACCTTTGGTTTGATCAGTTTCAGGAAAATGCCAGTGAGGGGACAGCACCCCCAGAGGATGTCTTTAAGAAGCCCCTGCCTCCCACTATGAAGAAGGAAGAGAGTCCTCCACCAGTAAGGCTGAGCGGATGCCCTGGGCTAAGGCTGGGGCTGGTTCCTAGTGGGAAAGGAAGTTCAAGGCCGATGTCTCACTTTGGTGTTGGTCCTTTAGCTCTCTGTGTCTCCCAAAGAACTCCTCTTGAGTATAAGCATGAAGTAAATTTTCCTGTCTGCTAATAGGAACATAACTGGAGAATCAAAGACAGTGATCTGTCTTCTTTCCCTTGACACCGCACCGTTCCCACCAGACCAGAGCATGCCTGGCCTTTTTTAAGTTATAATCTTGATCGTGTTAATTCTTCTCTTCTAAACAACTAAAGAAACCCTTTTTCTTGGCCCTCATGTTTCTTGTCTTAAGTTTTCTGTAAGCTGCTGATAAACACTCTTTGCCTGCTCCACATCATTAATTCAGTTCGTTGTAATGCTTCTGTCCTCACCACGCTTTTGCCTTTCCCTTTCCCAGGAGCTGGATCTGTCTACCTGAGTGCTTATCCTTCAGTTGCTTTAGTCTACTTCCTAAATCCTTTTTGCTCTAGAGATTCCTGTAGCCTTAATAAAATGTGTCCCTCCTCTTCTCCATGATTACAGTGACTTGGAGATGATTGCTCTCTCTTCCATCTTTGGAACTTATAATTTTGTAACTCTTCTCCTATGTACTAATTCGGTTCCCCTTTCTTTTCCTTCTCTTCACCATTCCGTTGCTAGAGTCACTTCTAAGGGAACTTTTCTGGCTTACCTCAATGAGTGAGGAGAAAAGTCAAGCTTTGACCACATTGCCTCCATCTGAGAAATGACCAGTGTGGTCAGTGGGCCTGTTATGAACCCAGCTCATCATTCAAACTAAAGGAAGAAACAAGATGCCCATATCAGAATATCCAGAAAACAGGCCCCAAAATATAGGTTGAGTTTGAGTTTGGTGTTAATCCCTGGCCTTCTCCTTCCAGCCTAAAGTGGTAAACCCGCTGATCGGCCTCCTGGGTGAGTATGGAGGGGACAGTGACTATGAGGAAGATGAGGAGGAGGAGCAGCCCCCTCCTCCTCAGCTCCGCACAGTGCAGCCCCAGCAGCGAGAGGAGCCAACCAAGAAGGAGAACGAAGAAGACAAACTCACTGACTGGAATAAACTGGCTTGTCTGCTCTGCAGAAGGCAGTTCCCCAATAAAGAAGTTCTGATCAAACACCAGCAGCTCTCAGACCTGCACAAGGTATTAGGGAAAAGGGCCCTGACCATCAGGCTTAAAGTAGCCACTGGGAAAGGCCTGGAGGCATTTTTTAAAACCTGTACTCATAGAATGCCTTCTCTTCTCAGCAAAACCTGGAAATCCACCGGAAGATAAAACAGTCTGAGCAGGAGCTAGCCTATCTGGAGAGGAGAGAACGGGAGGTGAGCTTCAGCGCCCTGGTACTGCCTTGACTACAGCTCTTTGCTTTCTGGTGTAAAATTTGTAGGCTGTTCTAAAGACAGAGAATGCAGAGGCCCTGAGAGATGGTACATTTCTCAAAACTCATCAAACTACATTAAAACAAGTATATTCTATGATTTACAAATTATACCTTAATAAAGTTGGTATTTTTTAAAGCTAGTGCTAAGGGTCTCTGGGTAGATCAAGTAAATAGCACTCATCTTTCCTGCCCAGCTTTTAAAATCAATCAAGGAGTGTTAGATAGGGTTGCTGAAGTAACACCTTTTATTACTACTAAAGGCTGTTAGAGGAAGTAGTTTTCCCGTGAAAGCCAAACGGGCTTGCCACCTAGACCACACAATAAGGCAGGTCACCTACCCAACCTCAGGCTCCATCAGCCCAGGGCAGGCCGTAGGTGATGGTAAGGAATCAGCCCGTGGAGGCCTATGGGAGATCTTTTCTTTCTCCTCAAAAGAAAAAAAGACAGCTGAGCCAAACTTACCAGCTTATTATTATTCCCAAGTTGGCCAATCAAAGAAAGGAGCCACTGCTTTCTCAGGAAGATTGTATGAAGGAGTGAGAGATCTGGGAGTTGCCAGTTGAACTTCCTTTCCATTAGAATCATCAGGAATAAAGTGAAGCTTCTTCACTCCTCTGTCCCTCAGATGGAAATTTCAGGGTCTGTTCTTCTGCTTACCAACAGGGAAAGTTTAAAGAAAGAGGAAATGATCGCAGAGAAAAGCTCCAATCTTTTGACTCTCCAGAAAGAAAACGAATTAAATACTCCAGGGAAACTGACAGGTAAGCCAGGAGCTCTTGACTCAGCGTCGCCCTCAAGACCTAATGACGAAACCATCTCTTCCTCTGCTGGCGCTGCTGTTTTCGGTCTCAGGGAGGTGAGGTTATCAGGAGCAGGTTCTGCCTGAACTCTGAGCGTGAGGTTCTCTCCAGCCTTTTGGCCACTTGTCTTTACACAGGGAATATGTATGTTTGCATGGAAGCTTGGCTGGCTGCTTAGCTGCTCAAAGCCAGGGCTGGAGTGGCCGTTGTTGGAAACCCTTACTCCCCTCTTCGGTCATACTGTGCCTCCTTGTGGGCCCAATGAGCATGCCATAGTCTTGGGCTTTTTCTCCAGGGAACCTCCATTGTTACATGTAGGTGCTGAATAAGTGGTTGGCTGCCGATAGAGCTATATGGTCTCTAGCTCTCTGTGCGTGTTTCCAGTGAGGTCACCCCCAAGTTGTGGGCCCTGAGTTATAGACTTCATTGATAACCCGCTGGGTACAAATGCTACACTAAATGCAAGGCGTATTCAAGTGGACAGACATGCATTGTCCTGGCCCGTCTGAACACAGAATGAGGAAGGCTTAGGTGACTCTGTGTCTCAGGGCAGACACAGAGACCTAATAGAAAGGAGAGGGCATTTTAGTAGGAGGAGACTGTGTCCACCATGGGTGAGAGGGAGCGCGGTCATGATGCATTTGGGAAGGTCTAAGAAGCCTGATGGAGCTAAACACTAGAGATGTGTGGTTGAATGACAGGAGATGAGGCTGGCTCAACAGATCTGGAAGCCAGTTCGTGAAGTTCATACCCCCTGAATGCCATGCTAAGACTTTGGCTTAGGGCAGTGGAAGCTTATAAAATGATGATAAGCAAGGTATCGATCTAGTTAGACTTGAGCAGACCTATATGTTGTTAAGTGAAAGTACTAGAAGCCAGGGTAGATTATGCTTGTGGGGAAGAGAGAAGTTACATATGGAGAAAGTCCCCTGAGGAGGTCAGATGGAGCTGGGGCTCTGGTGTTTCAGCTTATTTGCTCACAGCCCACCATACGAGGTTATTTTTGAATCATGGTCCAGTAATTGTGTGTAACTGGAAAAGAAATCTTCATTAAAAATACTTTTTTACTGTGGGCAATAAACTGTGCTGTTTTTATTCTACTCTTCTATTTGCATTTTTAAAAAGTGTTAATGTGGGACAACCTAAGCGATGTAAGATCTCATTGGATCATTCTCTGCAATTTGAAAGACGGTGGACTCGGACTAAGGTGCTGGAGTCAGCCAGGAGGAAGAAGGACACCTTAGCCCTGAGTCAGTTGGGCTTGATGCAGGAGACTCTCTATTCTCCGAACCCTTCACACCGCATCCTACTGGCTCTCCTCCTCCTCAATCTTCCTTCCTGCTCCTCCTCCTGTTCTGGGTGGTTCCAGATATTCTCCAGGCCTCTGCCCTCAGTTTTCCTTTATTCTCATTGCTCCACCCTCTTGACCTGGAGTTCTAAGGCAGCGGTCTCCAACCTTTTTGGCACCAGGGACCGGTTCTCCTATGAGAATCTAATGCCTGGGATCTGAGGCGGAGCTGAGGCGGTGATGCTAGTGCTGGTGAATGGCTGCAAATACGGATGAAGCTTCGCTTGCTCTCAGCTCACTTCCTGCTGTGCAGCCTGGTTCCTAACGGGCCACAGATGGTACTGATCTGTGGCCTGAGGGTCAGGGACCCCTGGTTTAAAGTACCCAAAGCCTCAGCTGCCACTAACAAATTAACAGGTTCTCTGGCTTCACCTTAATTCGGTTTTGTTTTCTGAGCTCGAAATCACTGCTTCTGTTTACCTCCTGGGCATTTCGATCTCTTGGACATCTTTCCGGCTTCTCACCCCAAACAGTTACTCAGTGTCATATCCCACATCCTGTGCCAGTCCAGTCCTGCTGCTCCTGCTGTGCTTCTGTTTCAGAGTAATAATATCACTGCGTCACGGTCCACCTGCTGTGACACAGCCTTCCTCCTCTATCCCCTGTATTGTTAGTGGCCACATTTCTAATTAAGCCTTGCCCCGCTTTCTAGCTCACCTCAAACTGGACTCCTTAATCTCAATCTTTGCTCTTCACTCTTCTGTCCATTCTCTACCCTACCACCAGAATGACCTTTGTAAACAGAAATCAGCTCCTAAAACTCGTCTTTTTGTGGAGGTAGACCTTGCCTAGAGGGAGGCCAAGGTGTCAGTCAGGATTTTTTTTTTTGTTGGTTGAGGGGGGGGGTTGCCCGAAAGAGGAAATCCAGAGTCATGATTCAAGCATGATGTTCAAGTATTTTCACAGTCTGACCCAAGTGGCCTTTTGTCAATTACTGCTGCTCCTCTCCTGGGCAAATTGTATTCTTTCACTTCTCCTTGCTTGTGTCTTTCTTTCCTCTCGTGCTTTTTTTTCTAGTTCGTAAGCTCCTCATCTGTCAAGACCCAGTTCAGATGTACCTTGGAATTACTGTCATTTTGGATGATGCCCCTTCACAGTTTATGTTCCCTCTGCTTTATTTCCATAGCAGATCCTCTGTTGCCACATCCATGGCTGAGCTCTTCAATGTGCTATAACCATCTGTTGACATATTTTCCTTCCACATGAACAGGGTCAAGTCTTGATCATCTCTGTATCTCCAGGATGGAGCCTGTTGTATAGATAGCAAACACTTAGAGATATCATTTAATATGCATAAGAGGAAGCAAATCTGAACCAAGAGGACAGAGGTTTTTATTAGGCTCACAAACAGATTGCTTTGAAAGTAATGGTGTTTAAGTATGTCTGCTTCTTTTGCAGTGATCGTAAACCTGTTGGTAAAGAAGATGTTGACAACAGCAGCAAAGGAGGCTGTGCCCAACAAGCCACTGGCTGGAGGAAGGGAGCAGGCCTCGGATATGGCCATCCTGGATTGGCTTCAGCGGAAGAGGTGAAATGTTTTCCATCTTGTTAGGGTGCCCAGCGGACCTGGGTTGTACTTAGCTTCCTCTCATTCTGTGGCCCAGAGCTATTTCCCTGCCTTTTAGCTAGGCTTTCTCCATTGCTAGGTAAGGATATGAGAGCTGAGGAACCCGTCAATCTTGGTTACTGGGTATAGCTATGCATGCTGCCCCTTGGCCATTTGGTTGCTTACTGCACCCAAAAGGGAGAGAGAAATTAGAATGAGGCTCATCTTATTTTTACATGCAATAAGAGGTGAGGCATTGTGGGAATTAGGCAGTTTGAGACTGAAGAATCATTTGGTGAAAAGATCTAGGGAACTAGCAATAAAAGGTATAAAGGCATCTCTGAGAGGGATTGTCATCCGAGGTCTTAGATGGCTCAATTTAAGGATCATGAAGTTAGTCCTCATTCACAGGAAGGGCTTTGGCCCCCCTCAGTTTTCATGAAGAGTAGAGAAAGTAACAAGAGGACACATTGCCCATTTTGCGTTGGCTTAGTGCCCCTCTGAAATTGCCAGCTATAGGAGATTGGCTTCTGATATTTCTGGTGTCAAATCCTGTATCCCGAAATCCTGGTGTCACCGCCCTCCTTACTCATCTTGAGTGTTTGTTAAACATCTAAAAATTCTCCTATATCCTGCTCTTTACTGGTCCCGAAATGCTCGTAGTCAAAGGCCAGCTCTGAGGCTAATTTAATTTATAGAGCTCACTTCATTGTTTGCCTTTGTTTTACAGACTGAAGGCCGGATGAGGGGGCCCGCTGTTGGGGCTCCAGGAAGAACCAGCAAGAGACAGTCCAACGAGACTTACCGAGATGCTGTGCGAAGAGTCATGTTTGCTCGATATAAAGAACTCGATTAAAGCACGGAGATGAGTCCCGTAGGACACAGCCTCCTTCTTGTTTTGTTTGTCCGTCTCTCCTTTTGTTTTGTTACTGTTCTTGCTGCTAGAACTTTTTTAAATAAACTTTTTTTCAATGTGATTTTTTGAGTTGTTGAAGTTTTCTCCCATAGATGGGTGGGAGTAGGTCAGTGGTGGAAGGGAGAGGGTTCCTGGCTGTGGGCCCATCTGCGATGATGCTGAACAGAGAGAGCTGCAGTGAGCCTTGAAGCACCGACTGCTGTCAGCCTGGTGGGTTGCAGTGACCTTTGAACTCTAGCCTGTGTGAATACTATCAGATTTTCAAAATTATTTTTCTAATCTAATTAGTGAACATAGCACCTCATTGTTTGCTTCTGTTTTTTCAATAACTGCCTAGGCTGAACTGTTTCCATAAATTGGTTTATTACTCTGATGACCTTTGAAAGTCCTCTTCTTCTGACTTCCCCATTGTTGGGAGGTGGGGCAGCGGCAGTTGTGAAAACTCTGAGTGCCTGCTGGGTGCTCATGCTTCACACACTGTGATCACCACAAGTTGGCACAATAAGTTACCACTTCGCTCCAGCCATCGTTCAGCTTTTCCTTCCGTCTGCGGCCAAAACTCTCCAAGAGGTGTCTGCCCCTTTCAGATCTTTCTTAAATTTTCTACTATATCACTCATACCATTTCACAGTGTTGTTTTTCTAATCCTTTGCAGTTAAAAGGACTATATCCTATGAACCTGTTAAAACTTTAACAAATAATTCCTCAAGATGACATATTACAATAGTAAGAATTGCACTTTTCAGATATCTCAGGGGAAGACTATTTTAGGAAGAGAACTGTGTGTTTAGAAGAACATCTTCATAGTATAAGGTGGGAGTTTGTAAACTTCTCTGTAAAGAGCCAGACAGTCAATATTTTAGACTTTACAGTTAGATTTCTCTTGCAACTACTCAACCCTATTGTAGTGAGAAAGCAGCCATGGGCAAGTGATTGTAAACAAGCTGTGTTCCAATAAAACTTTATTTACAAAAACAGATTGCAGGCCAAATTTGGCCTACAGGTTGTGGTTTGCCAGCTCCTGTACTAAGGGCAGAATCTGGGTGCATCAGGCAGGACCAAGGAAGGCTCTGTAAAAAGAAGGGGAATGGGGATTGGCATTTTGGAGGGGATGGGCAGTGAGACGGAAAAAGAGGGGGAGGTGGCCATACACCAAGGAGTAAACATTTCCAGCAACAGGAGTGCTAAATGTGAATTTAAATTGTTTGCCTCCAAAAAGGAAAACAGCCTCAGGAGCACAGTGGATTTGGGAGGGAGGTACCGTGGGTTCTGGGCCTGGCTACCACCAATGCCACATTGCAGGTGGCCCATTTGAGTCTTTCAGCCCCAGACAGATGCATTCCAGGAGCCCTTCTGGTCTAACTGATGGTCTGCAGGTCCATCTGTGGTACATCTCATTACTTTCTGTCTGACCATCACTGAGTAGGTTTCAGAACACTTTGGAAGCTGGTCCAGGTTTGTCCTTAACCAACCAGACCAGGTTTTCCTTTAACCCTGTGCCATCGTGTTGGGCCAAGAGTGAGCTATGGACATCAAACACTTCACTGTTGAAGACTCCTGTAGAGGCTACTTAGTTGACCCAGGTTATATTGGCTGCCCAGCAGAAGCACCATCAAGTTATTAAGTAGTCGTTCTATGAGTGTTTTGAGAACCTACTCTACTTGTCACTGGGGCTTGTAGCAAGACCAGTGTCATTCTCTGTGCCCATGGGACTCAGTCCACTGGAAAGATGGACGTTAAGCAGTCACTGACATCATAAGATTTTTGATGGAGAGGTACAGCGAGCTATTGTGTTGGTCTGACATGGACTTCTCATTTGGTGGAAGCAGCATCTTCCCTGAAGACAGACCTCAGGGACTAGTTTGAGCTATTGCCTAGATTTAATTTTCTAGTTTTATTTTGCCACTTTAATGGAGATTTTGCTGTTGGAAATAAGATTTAAAGTATTTAATACATTTTAAAAGCAATTCTTTGAGTATTGATGAAAGTAGAAATGGTATGAAAAAACTTCCCTGGGAAGTTCCCCGAGGCCTTTGATCAGAATGCCAGCTTCTTAAGGGCAGGGATCTTGGGTAATTTTCTTCACGATTATATTCTAGCACCTGGCACAGGACCTAACAGTAGGCACTCAGTAAGTGAGTAATTCTGAGCTCATAGGTCTATGGAAAATAATTATTGAATTAAATTTTGATTGCATCTCTGTTTATCAAAGCCCATCTTGAAAAAAGAAATTAGTTTGTTGGTATAGGCAAGAGTTCTCACATAAATCTTTTTTTCTTTATATTCTATGGCAGTAGTTTCCAGCCTGGGACCAAAACATGTGAACTAGTTTTTTTGGTTTTTTTTTTTTTTTTTTTGCCAAGTGGTAGAAGATTAAGGAGGTGGGAATGGGGGGAAGACTTAAGATTATCATTTCATTAAGAGGAAAACTTTTACATCAAAAAAGCAGGAAAGGCAATCAAAGGAATATCCTTTATTCTATATTGAACACGTGGATTTACTTTTTCCTTACTTAGCTGGAGACTTAAACTTTTCCAGACCCACATTAGCTGCCAGACTGGCCTTCAGGGGCACAGCTCTGGAGCTCAAGGGGGCAGTGTCCAAAAAGAAGGGCAGCAAATACTGAATGAAATCTTTTTTTCTAGGCGCCTCCTTCAGAATGATTTTGTGCCATTTATGAGCAGCCATATGGCTTTTATGGCTGGCAAGGAGCCCAACCCAGCAACACCTCAAGAAAGCTCAGAAATGCTTGTTGAACCGATTTGGAAAGAAGGCAATTGACTGCTGGTGGTCATTAAGCCTAGCAGATTCTGGATTCTTGGCACCTGCATCATCTGTTGCAGGGTTGCAATAACCCCATCTATGTTTAACTTTTAAATTTAATTAAATGAGTACCTTCTGTGGACCACATACATTAACTTTTTTCGGTAATAAAAGTTTTATATATATATACTTCCCCCATAAGTTGGAATATTATAACACACACATTTCTACGAAAAGAGTAATGTGTATGTGTGTAGACAGGGCTATGGTCTGAATGTGCCCGCCCTCCCCTCCCCCACCAATTCATATCTTGAAATCCTAACCCACAAAGGCAATACTATAATAGTAGGTGGGGCCTTTTGGGAAGTGATTCAGTGATGAGAATGGAACTGTCATAAATAGGACTAGTGCTCTTATCAGAGAGCCCACAGAGCTCCATAGACACTTTCATCATTTGAAGATACAATGAGAATTGCAACCCAGAAGACGGCTCTCATCCAACAGTGATGACACCTTGATCTTGGACTTCCCAGCCTCCGGAACTGAGAAATATATTCTGTTTTTATAAGCTCCCCAGTCTGTGGTATTTTGTTATAGCAACCCAAACAGGCTTTAGATGATAGATTAGATAGATAGATAGATAGATAGATAGATAGATAGATAGATAGATAGATAGATAGGGGAGAGGGAGAACAGAAATAATTTACCCATTCTAAAATCCAGATTCCTACCTTTCCACCTATTGTCATGTTTTTAATTACCCAAAGAGTTTGCAGTGTCAGTCACTTAATGTCCTTGATGTAGGTTAAACCATAGTTAGAACAGGTTTAAAGATGTTTCCAAGAAAAAGATTTTTTTTTAGTATATTTAAAGCTTCTGGTTTGAAATCTGACATATACTCATTTTTGAAAGATTTCTTATCTAGAAGAGAGTAGTATAGGTGTGGTTTTCCATAACTGGTATCAGTATCTTCCTCTGCCTTGTCATGGTCTATTTTTCAATCCGCATATGTAACCTGAAAACTCAGTTCCATTAAAAATATATTTATCTATAATGCCAGGGGGCAAGTTATGGTAACTGGATGCACAGGACTACCACCATCTCACTCGCCAGAGTCCGAAACATCTTTGAATCGCCCAAGGATTCCTGCTTTCTGCCACAAATGTTACACTTTTAGGTTTAGTATTGGATTAATTTGTTCATTCAACAAATATTTACTGAGTGCATATGATATGCCTGGGACCAGTGGAGGCACTGGGAATATAGTAGTGAACTAAACAAAAGTTTCTGACCTGGAGTTTACATTCTAGTGGTTAAGGGTGTGGGCTCTGAAATCAACTTACTAGTTCATATTCCTAGTTCCACCATTAGTTCTGTGTGACCTATTGTCTCTGTAAAACAAGGACAGTGATGGTTGCTTTTACTAGATGGACAGCAGTTGCAGTTAGAAGTGGTCAGATCCTAGAACTATTTTGAAGGTAGAATCAAAAGGATTTGCTGATGGATTGAGTGCGGGGGGAAAAAGTCATAGGTTTGTCCTAAGTAACAAAGCGGGGAGTTGCTATTTATGAGCTGGGGAAGGCTGTGAAGGAGATGAGGTTGGGTTTTGGCTGTGTTAACTTTGAGATGCTACTAGAGTTTTCAAGTAATAACTGTTAAATTACCCCTGAAAAATGACTTTCCTGAGCCCTTGCCTTAAACTAGAGACTATCAATGGAATGATATTCTGAAGACCTGCCTTCAAGAATTCTCTTAATTTCCGTAAACCTCCATTTCCTCACCTGCAAAATAGGTTATGAAGATGAAAATGGATATTTGTAAAGTAGCCTAATAATCTAATCTGGCGGCCAATAATGCAATATGCGATCAGCTAACGTCCATTCTCTTAAAGCCGGATTAAACGTGATGTTTCATATCTTGTCACTGAGAGCAAACTGTAGTCTCTAAGTCACTTGTAGCAAAGGCAAAGAAAGACTGTGTCTAATAAAGGTAAAAGCTCTAACCCAGGCCTGCAAAGGCAGTTTGGCAACTCCGCCGCGGTTTAGAAGAAAGCGAAATACGCAAGAAATTAACACAGGGCGTAGTGACAGGCGCCCTAGCTACCACATTTCCCAGCAGCCCTCGCGCAGCCGGGTCTTCGAGGATTGGACGCCTCCTCAGGAGGCGGGTGTTGGGGGGGAGGGGATGGGCGCGAAGCACTGTGGGTAGGAGACGGCTGTCGACGGAGGCGCCATTTTGTGAAGCGGCGGTACCCTGTTAGAGATTCTGGGGCACAAAACCGCTACTTCTGCTACTTCAGTCCCTTTTGAGGGTAAGTGTGGCGGCCGGCCGTAACGACCGGCAGCTCTTGCTGTTGTGGCAAGCCCTGTGGAGCCTTCCCGTCAGCCGCGGGCGGCGGCCGATCAGCCCCAGCCGGATCTCTCGGGGGGCTAACCTACCCCGGGCATTGGAGGGCCGCGCCCCTCTTCGCCGCCAGCGCTGTCATCTTTCAGAGGGCATCCTCCCGCCCAGCCTCCAGCCTGCTGCCTTTGGGCTCTGTGCTCCTGCTGGGATGCGTTTCCGACTTCCCAGCCCAACTGAGCTTGGAGCCATCTCCTCCTGTCCCTCGGGTACTTCTCAGAGGCGCCCGGGCAGTCTCTAGCCACGATCGCCCCGCAGCTGCACCTAATCCGCCCTCTCCGGAAGGCTGTTGAAGGCTGATCTGCGGGCTCAGAACCTCTCGGGGGGTGGGAGAGGCGTGTGCAGGAAAGAAGGGAAAGTCGGTCGCGCAGGCCGTGGCGCCGCCATCTCGGTCGCGACACCCCGCGGAGGTAGGTCCGGGCACTGCCCAGGAGACACGGGGTGGTATCAGCAGTTCTGCCCATGGCTTCGTTTCTCCCAGATGGTTCTCTTGCATTTACTAATTGAGCAAATAAATGTTTGTTGGGTGCAGGAGCCAGGGATGTCCGTAACTAGTTTCTCGGACCTCGCAAGCATCGAACGCATTCTAGCTGTGTGTGTGATGTTTTAGCAGTGCTTGGTCGCTGCGGGGCCAGGCTGTCCGCCTAAAGAGCCCGTGGTGGTCAGGACTGGCTCAAGATGTGGTTATTGTTACCGAAGAATTAAGTCGTGTCGAGGTTTGCCCTTGTCTGATTAGAGTAACTTTGGATCAGCCGTTGCGTTGTAAATGGTGTTGATTTAAATCAGTTCAGCCATCTCGGCTTCTAAAAGGTTTTAAATTTTTCATCAGAAATTTTTTGATTTTGCTCCTTGTATTAATAAATACACTTTGATTAATGTTTTAACGATCATCTACCCCTTTGGAGTTTTTTTGATGCAGAACACGGAGCTGATTGCAGCTCTGTCCTTTTTGCTTTGTAATCCTAAAGTAGGTGCAGGGACGGAATCTTCTGCTTGCATCCTTTTGTGGGTTTGTTATTTACTATAGAATCTAATATTTTAAAGTATGCTATCATCTTCCTACTTTGCTCACTGTTAACAAAATGTTAGGATGATTTTAATGTTGACAGTTGGTCCCCACCTTCTTCCCTCCTTAGATACTACTATAGCTTTAGTGAAATTCCATTCTCAGTATGTCTCAGCTTATAGAATGATTGACTTAAATGATCTCTCAGATTCGTAGCAACCAGTCTCTCTTGTCTTCTAGAAAAACAAAAACAAAATTTGAACCTTTTGGAGCAGTGTGCTAGATCTTCAGTAAGACAATGGGTTCAGACAAACGGTAAGTTACTACTTTACATGCCTTTGATATCAACATTTCAGTGGGAACTGAAGATTTTTTCTTTAATTGTTTGTTTATCAAATATTTGAGTGTTTCTGTCAGGCATTTCTGTGAGCGTCTACATGATCCTTGCTCTCACAAGCATGCAGTTTAGTGAGAATTAAAGTACCATGGGAACCATGCCATGAGAAAGGAAGTTGAGGGTGCTGTTAGAACACATAGGAAGTGTGTGTATTTCTGGAAATGGCCAGGAAAGCTCCCTGGAGAAAGTATTCTTTAATATGAAGCCTAAAGTGTAAGTAAGAATTAGGCAAAGAAAGGCAGGGTGGAATGGGTCACTGAGGGCTCCCAGTGTGGATAACAGCTTGTGCAGAAGCCAGGAAGTCATACATTCTGGCACTTTGCACAGTACCTGGCTGTAGTAGTGAGCAGTCAGTGAGTGCCAGTTCTTGTTATCGTTCCCTGCATAGCAAGATGGTCCAGATTTATAGAGCTGAAAAGTTTTGGACCATAGATTACATATAGAAAACTGCTAAAGAATTAGTGGAGAATTAAGATGAGAACATTTGCCTGTTCTGTTATCTGTGAATTCTCCCACTCAAACCATTTGATTTAAACACACGACCTTTACTTACTCAGCCATCTGCCTCCTTAGTATTGAGTCCAGTCCCAGGACTGGATCAAATTGATGGCCCAGAGGGACTCAGGAAACGTTCATTCCCATGATGTCAGTATTTTAATTCTGTATCAGTATTTTAATTCTGTATCAGCAGTCTGTGGTTCCAGATAACTTATTAAATTAACATTTACCCTTTTAGGGTGTCTCATCCCCATACTTTACATCATTAAATTGTCCTAGACTACTTGTTTTCATTGGTTTCTTTTATTAAATTTGTATACTCTAAATGAGGTCCTTATAAACCTTTCCTTTGTCTTATCCTTACACAGTAGTTTTATGAATCATAAACAATTTATGAAAGAGCTATGTATATTAGCTATGTATATTTGTGGTCAAATGGGTGTAAGCCTCTTGTTTTTAGATTTTCCTGTGAAGCCCAGCGCTGCCCAGTAACCAAAAGTAAACCTGATGTTATAGGAAATAATGTTCTCTGATGGTGCTAGTTATGTCTAAGAAATAAACAACTTATTAACTGCCTGATGGAAAAAAGACTTATTTAACTTACCCAAGCTGTTGGTCCATTTTCCAATAGTGTGACACCCTTGAGAATGGATGCGTCAAGATGCTCTCTCCTTTGAAACTGGGTGAAATGCTAATAATTGCTTTCTTCCCACCTTTGATCTCTAAGCTCTAGATCAGGGATGGATGCGGTGATACATAAAGCACAGGCTTGGGAAAACACAGGATAACTTGGACAACCTGACCCTTTCTCAGAAACATTAAACTCAAACATTTGTTATCTGTATTTTCAGATTTAGCATGAATTCCTAAAAATTACCTTTGCATTTAGGGGTGTAGATGTTTTCCCAGTGGTTGACTTATGAACTGGAATTTGGCAATTATAAAGGATACATTAAACTATTTGGCTATCTTATAAACTGAGCTATGGGGTATGTGTTTTCAATCATGTTTTTTTAAAGGTACAAAATGTGATTTGCTTTAAGTAAATGAAAATTCTTTTCCCTGGCAGAGTGAGTAGAACAGAGCGTAGTGGAAGGTACGGTTCCATCATAGACAGGGATGACCGCGATGAGCGTGAGTCCAGAAGCAGGCGGAGGGACTCAGATTACAAAAGATCCAGTGACGACCGGAGGGGCGATAGATATGACGACTACCGAGACTATGACAGTCCAGAGGTGAGTGACCAGCAGCTGTTCATGGAGTAGTTAGAATTATGAATTATATTCATAAAACCACTAGCATTCTTGAAATAAGTATACTGAGTATGGAAATTCTCTCCTCTCGAGTATTATATTCCAGTGCTCTATAATTCTGAAATCTATTGAGTTAACTATAACCCTCAAAGACAAACTTAGCCTTCTAGTAATAGACACATTGGCCGGGGTTTACATAGGGCTCGCCATGCACCGGGCACTCTTTCAAGCACTTCACTTACATGAACTCATTTAGGTCTCACTACAACGCTTCAGGTAGGTGTTATTCCTGTTTTAAAGATGAAGCAGTCGGGTGTCATAATATACCTGCCCTATGCCTCAACTGGTGTTTCTAAAACTTACAGTTTCAGTCAGCATAGCTTTTTCCATATTCCTTTCCACACGCATACATAGATTTGTTAAGAAGTAATTGTGCTGCCCATATAATTTCGCACTGTTTTTCCACTTTTTCCATGCACATAATCTTTGTAACAGGTCATGGTATTTCATTGCATGTTGGTATACTGTACAGTGAATTATTAAACCGTTCTTCCCAAACTAAATGATGATAGGTTCAGGGGGGTGGTTTTGTGTTGTTTGTTAGGTTGTTTTGTTGTTGTTTGGTTTTTGATTTTTTTTTTCCTGCAGTTTTAAAAAACATTGCAGTTAGCATCATGGAGATCTTGAATCATATTTGTTCTCCTTTGGGAACAACAAATTATTAGGAGTGGTTGTTCTGGATCAAAGGGTATAAGTGCAGTGTGATTTTAATTGTAATTTTGTTTATTGTCAATCAGAGAGAACGTGAAAGAAGGAACAGCGATAGATCTGAAGATGGCTACCATTCAGATGGTGACTATGGCGAGCATGACTATAGGCATGACATCAGTGATGAACGAGAGAGCAAGACCATCATGCTACGCGGCCTTCCCATCACCATCACGGAGAGCGATGTAAGGGGAAACAGCAGTTCTAATGAGCAGCCTAGGAGGCTCAATGAACTTTGAGCTTCTTCCATTATTTTTTTTTCATGTTACTGTTTTATCTCAAGCTAATGTCTCAGCTAGTGAAATACGTTTCTGTGTTTAGGGTAGAGTTCTTAACTTGGTTCAGAGGTAAATTACCATTTATATTTAGGCTTTACAGCTCAATGTAGCATTTTCAGAAGTTCCTTAACTACAAGGAGCCAATTTTATGTTTTCAGTTTTCCTTAGAAAGTAGTCAATACATTTATGAAAATTGGTTACTTATTTGGTGAGCATGTATGAGCAAAAACACTTTCTTCCTGATTTGACTACCCTTTGATTTGATGAAAATTATATTATCCATTTGAAACATCCGAGAAGCCTATTAAAAAAGAAAGCCAATCCCTGATTCCCCACTCAGACTGGCCAGCCGGAGCCTTGGTGGACTGGGCGCTGCCTGATTTCCAATGGTATCTGTGGCCCTCACCCATTCCTTCCAGGCGCATCCACCACCCACTTCCCCTGAAAGCCACTACTAATATGTCTATTTCTGCTTGAAGGCTACTTTCTGTGAAGTCTTTCCTGATGTGCCAGGCAGGATTTCTTCTTTCTTACTCTCTTCTCAAAGCATTGTATTCGTGACAGTCATGTAGCACTTAACACTGTGGCTGTCAACGTGCACATCTCATTTCCCCTATAAGAATATAGCTCTCTGAAAATAGGCTTTCGTGTGAATTGGTTATCTCTATGTCCCCAACCCTTGAATGCAGAAAACTGCTCAGCCAATGTTGTTGGCGAAATGAATGTGAAATTTTGAAATATGTTTTAAAAAGCTGTGAATGCACAAAGTGCACAGCATTATCCCAGTATCTTATTGTGTTGGAGTATTCAAAGTAATATTCTAACTAATGTTCAATGAATTTTAGACAAAGCTGAAGATACGTATTGGGTTCACACAGCTTTAGTCTTCTAAACACTAGAAGTGACAAATGTGGGATGGGATGTTAGAGTTGATGGTGGATAATTACAATTCACCGCAGACCTGCTATGCCCCCTCCTATGTTAGATGCTATAGTGATGCAGGGCCGTGGATCCTGCCTCAGAAAAGCTTATGGATGAATAGCTAAGGTCAGCAGATGAAGAGGACACTGCAGAGTAGAAAGGGATTGGTGTCAGAAGAGGTGTTGTTGAAAGAGTCCTGCACAATGGCTCTGAAGGCTTCTTCGAGGGAGGTTGTTTCTAGTGGAGGGCGAGGAAGCACTCCCAGGAGGTATTAGTTTATTTGATTCTTAAAGGATAGAAATATTTTGGTCTAGGGGGGAAGGTGTGATGGACAGACCCTCCAGGCAGAGGATCGTATGAGTAGACCTGGGAATAGAAAGATACTGAATCTAGATAAGGTCTTGCAACCAGCTTGATTTGACTGAAGTCAAATGTTGTTGGTAGAAGAGAGATGGATGGTAAGGTGCTATTGGGGCCAGATGCTGGAGTCTTTGAAAGCCCAGCTAAGTGTAAAAGAAAGTTCCTGAGGTTTTTGCCTGGTAGCAAAAGCTGTGCAGGTTAGACTGGTGGAAGGACAGAGTGGTGGTGGGTGGATAGTGAAGGCAGAGCTGAGCTCTGGTGGTTCCAGCAGTGACCATGTGGAATAGGGGATGCAAGAAATGCTGCAGGAGCCAACTCTGGAAAGGTCGCTTGTTGATCACCTTGTCCCCTTGAGGACCTTGTTAGGCCTGTTTCCCTGGGAGCCAGAGGAAGTGGGTGGCATAGGGAGAGCTGTGCCCTAGCTGACACTTTAGGGCCTGTCTGCTGGTAATGAAACAAGATTATGATGCTCGTGTGTTTAGGCTTCCGGGAAATAGAAGTCCCTACCATAGATGGCTGGTTTTCAAAGTAGAGTTTCTGAGGTTCCTAAATATTGGACAGTATTTGTAGAAAATTTGATTATTGGCAATTTTAAAACATTTTAAAATTGTAGCATTTAATCTCCTGAACTTCAGTTTATCACCTTCATTATCATTTGCCTTTTTAGTTTGTCCCCCAACTGACATGTGAATTCTTAGAGTAACTGTCTTTAGTAACTGTGTTGCTATATATGTTACTGTATCACTACTGTTATAGTAACTGTCTTTAGTTACTCTGGTGGCTAACTTTTTAGTTACTATGTTGCTAAGCATGAACCTGAGTCAGGTGATTGTGTCTGGCTCAATGTAGCACTTCTCATACTCTGAAAAATAGTCCGTTTTCCTTTTTTTGTGGTAGTTAATGTCTATAAAGTCACTGAATGCTGAACTGTTGCTCCCGGGGAAAATACAAAGGTTCCTGTGAGTCTCTGGTCACAGTATTTTCATTAACAGGTCAATACATAACCCCGTTTTATGTGTATTTCTGTTTAGAGATGCTGCCTTATTTAATATAGTTGATTTATCGGCATTGAACTCAGTGGCCAGCAGCACTATAACTCATGCCTGAATGAAGCTTATCTAATATATTTATTTTTTTCTCTGTAAGGGACATCATGGCCTTCTTGCACTTAGGAACACTAGGTAGCACTTAGCACTGCAGTTGGAGGGTCACTTAAACAGTGAAATCACCAACAAAAAGTACAAAAATCTGAAAAACTTGGCACTAAATAGACTGTGAAAAGGGTACTTGTTGACAATATGAAAGCTGACCCAAGGCAAGGCATCATTGCCTTAGTCAGGAACGTGTGCGTCAGGTGACACAGATCCTTCACTGCTCTGCAGATGTCTGTACGTGCACATGACAGCACCACAAGTATTAAGTTGGAGTTAAAATTTAGTGAGTAGGCAAGTTCGCAGATTCGGAATCCATAAGTAACAAAGATCGGCTATATAATCTTGCAGCCTATGCACATAATTGCGGAAAATTGGGGCCACTAAGAATCTCTGTTTCACAAAGTAAGCCCTGTTTATTTTCCTGGGAGTTTCGCTTGCCGGTATGATAGATAAGAGAGATTAATTTTTTTCATTACTTTTTGCAGTAAGGGTTTGGTCTACCAGAATTGTTCCTTGTGAGCCCAGTTAATGTTTATTTTGACTTAGGAGCCTAGCAATGTCCGAACTTTGTTCATTTTCACTACTAAACTAAATGGAAGAAAATCATTTTTTTCTTAAGATGGTGTACAGAATACGTTTACTTTATGGGGAGTTCCTCATTTTTTGGCTATTGATTTTTAATCATTAGAAGACAATGATACATCCTCTGCCTCTTTTAAATATCATTTTCCCTCTGAGGGACAGCTTACCATGAGCAAGACTTGTATTATAACAAATGTGCCTGAGGGAAATTCCCAGGCAGCATATAAAGAATGTCTCCAAGGCTGTGAAAATAGATTAATTTCTATGATAAGTGTTCCTTTTATTCTATTTTTAGAATAATTGCGTTTGGGTGATAGAAATTAAAAATTGGCTAATTAAACAGTTGATATAATCCCCAGCCTTTGACCTTCCTTGGATGTGGAATAGTTTGTGGCTGAAGCTTTAACTTTATGTGTAAAATCCTGTGCAGATTCGAGAAATGATGGAATCCTTTGAAGGCCCTCAGCCTGCGGACGTGAGGCTGATGAAGAGGAAAACAGGTGAGAGCTCGCTCAGTTCCTGCTGTACTGGTTCTCTTCCCCATGACCACCTCAGTCCCCAAAGACCATCCTGATACCCCCAGTCTTCAAGCACATGAATTCAGAATGAAAGGTTTGCCATGGCTAAGGAATGTGACTCTTTGAAAACGATGTTAGAGAGCATCTGAGGACCTTATAAAAACTTTGTTTTTAGGGACTTTTTTTCCCTTCGGTAAGTAGTGATTTATAAACTCCTTGTTTGACTGTTCGTAGTCGGTTGCATGGTTACTTTTTAAGCGTGGAATCAAATCCAGTGGCATTTAGTTCAGGCGGCTTGGTTCCTTGCCATGGCAAAGTATCAAGAAGATCCCCAAGTCAAGTCACATTTGTAAAGCTGCTTCCCAATTGGCTTTGTCACGCAGTGTTGAAGCAGTGGGAGAGAGATTCACCTGTTATAAAGGAACTGACTAACACGAGTATCCCGTCTATATCTGAATGCTGTCTCTAGGTGTAAGCCGTGGTTTCGCCTTCGTGGAGTTTTATCACTTGCAAGATGCTACCAGCTGGATGGAAGCCAATCAGGTTGCTTCACTCACCAAGTCTAGATATTCATGAAAATGGAACAAGTCTGTACAATTTAAAAAAAAAAGGTTGAAGGAGTGGTTTGTTCCAAAGGAGTGACTTTAAAAAAAGAAAAGCTTTGTATATATTAAAATTGATATACTAGACTGATAGTACCAAGGACTGCATTGCAGAATTCACTCTGACTGTAGACATGGCTGCCTGGCAGGGCGTCGTTAACCACCGAATACCTGTCTGGTAATTACCAAAACATCTCGATGTTCCCGTTTTCCCAACCGGATTATGTTCATTGAGAGTAATCTTAGAATATCCAACTCTCAATTTCAACAGTGAAGAGAACATAATAGAAGTCTGCCGCAGGCATTTTATAAATAATCTCTTATTTCTGCTTGGAGACCACAAGCTTCCTGGAGCCATTACTGCTCGTATGGGTCTTCAAGGACTATTTAAGGACCTAGTAGAATTTATGAACAATGTCTGATGAGATTAGCGTGGGCGCTGGTGTCCTGCTGCTGTCTAATCTAGTTAGAGTGGCATTAACATTCTAATCTCCCTGAGAATGCCTGTTACAGTCTGTTCAAAGCGAATTATTGATGGTTCTTTGATGTAGCATTAACTGAAGTGTCAGGATAATGTTCAGTGCTTGGCACTTAAATAACGTTTCTGCCAAACTCCAAAGCACAGTATTAAATACCTTAACCAAGTGCATTCTGGGAAGTTTGCTTAACTCACGTTGCTTTTGTGCAGCAGTTTATGATTTGTCACCCATAAATGAGAGTTATAGTCTTTGATTGTTAATATATCGTCATTTATAACAAGACTCACTAATGAGGGTATCATTTTGATTGATTCGTTAGATTTTTAAGCCTCTCATTCTCTTAACCCAGAGGTGACAACCTGTTCTCGTTAAAGTTCAGCTTCATTCATTTCATACCATGGACACCATCCTAGTAAATTCAGAACATACGTAAGCTTCACGTGAGTCTGTTTTCTTGACGTGACAACATCCTTTGATGCAGTAGATGTATCAGAATGACTTCCCTGGGAGTTTAAAACTCTTGAGAAATTAAAACCTATACGACATTTAAAAATCTCCACAATTTTAATGTATACAAAGCTATGCTGATGTGTAATACTTCATTACAGTTCAAATTCACTCCAGAAATAAAAGACCAGTAGGATTAGGGACTCAGTGGTAGTTTGGAGTCTCCCCCAGGACACATCTGTTGACATATCTCCCAGCTTCTTTATTTTTGCTTCTGTATAACACAAGGACCGGATGGCCCTTTAGCACTTTCCCTCTTGGCCAGACATGCGGTCTTGCCTTTAGATGTTGCGGAGACAACATTCACAGCATGTCTTAACTCTTCCAGGATTTGCAAGAACCAAATTGCTCAACAGTATGTATGTTTAGAGGGGTTAGAGTCCTTTTAAAAATCTGGATATCTAACCTACTGAAATCTGTTCTGATAGTGTCAGAACACCCCACTTCCTTCCCCTCCTCCCCCCAAGAAAGAAGAAAGGTGCTCCTGTTAAATGAAGGCTCTTTGGGGGCAAGTGCTGGGTTTACTTTTGGTTAGACTGACTCAGCTTGGAGTTTGGACCTTTTCAAATTAAGTCCCTTTTAGTCACATGGTTGACTGAAAGGACGAGGTGGTGTACAAGCATTTACCAACTTTTTCCTACCCCCTGAAGAAACTTCATTGGCCTCCTGGTTACTCATTTTGAAGAGAGTACCATCTATTTCAATGAAAAACACATCTGTCACCTAGGACATTACATGGTTGCAGTTGGCAGGAAGAAATCTCATTTAGCTGTTTTAGAGTCGATGGCATTCAGAATAGTCCCTCTTGAGAAAGAGTTGTAACCAGATTCCCTTTAAAAATGAGTTTACCTCCCTTTGTCCCCCAAAGGACACATCCTGAAGCAGGAGTTTGGGGGAAGGGGAAATATGAAGCCTTTTACTTTGCATAGGATGGGGGACTGGGGGCAAACCGAAGCGAAGCCCAAGGACACCATGCTAAGGGCTTAAGTAGGAGACAACTCAGAATTGGGAGAGTTGTGTTTTCTGCTTTTTGAAATAGACTGTCACTCTCAGGCAGCCTGTCAATGCTGAATGTTAGGACTCCTGTCTCTGCTGGAGACAACGGCCTGGTGCATGTCAGCGTTTAGTGTTTGGCAGCTTTCTCAGCACTCCCTGACTCCGTTTACCTTTACTCCGCATCCCATTCTCTTACTGCCTATCTGAAGGATTGGATGGGCAGAGTATAGGTGGCGGTGGTTGGTCCTCCCCGTATGTTGTCCATTTAATTCCAGAGCACTGATTTTTCCGAAGTGTGCTCTGCCCTGGGAAAATGGACACATGTTCCCCACAATGGGAATAACTAATTCCTTTTTTTTTTTTACAGAAAAAATTGGTGATTCAAGGAAAGCACATTGCAATGCATTATAGTAATCCCAGACCTAAATTTGAAGATTGGCTTTGTAACAAGGTAAGCCTGTGTTCTCCCCAAATAGAATTCTTTTGGGTTTTCGTATGTGTTTGTCCAAACAAGGAAATGGAAGTACACAGTCACCAGCTTTTATCACAGGGTGGTATTTGGGTCGTCCTGTGTACACATTAGAGGATAGAATCTCTAGAACACTGGAGATTTTGTTTATTAAAATCCAGGTTCTAAGCCCAGTGTTTTAATTAAGATTTTAGATTTGTTTCACTTTACCGTTTTTTTGTTTTGTTTTGTTTTGTTTTGTTTTGTTTAATTGTAGAGCTCTCAACTTTTGGCAGTCTCTTAATTACATTAACAAAAATCCTTATGAATCCTGCTTAAGTTATGTAAGGTTTATGATGGTCCTATCACCAATGTACCATTTTGAACTCGGATGTTCCCGCTGACATTATGAAAGTGCTCAGACTCTTTGTTCTGCATGCCTCCCATGTCCAGTAGGAGGCTAGACAGTATTCCGTTTACATTGTGTTTGTGTACACAGAACGGTCCATATACTGCTCTTCTGATACAAGGAAGAACTTTGCCAGTGGCTTGCTGCAGGGTTTTGGGGTGAGATGAAACTTTTCCCCAACTTGAGAAAAATGAAATTATTCTTCATAATACTCCAAGATTTGGTTTTCTTGGAAGAATTCACATAACGAAGCATTCTAATTTTTAGGTTAATGTCCCTTTGTCTGGATACATGGTAGCACTTTTCTGCTTTTTATGTTGCTCACTGGGACTTGCCCACGGCCCTGCCGCTCTAACCCACATTGTCACTAGTCAGCCTGGTCTACTATGAGAAATAATTACAGGTAAAACTTTTTTTTTCCAGTGCTGCCTTAACAATTTCAGGAAAAGACTAAAATGCTTCCGATGTGGAGCGGACAAGTTTGGTAAGCCCAGATTCAGCTGTTTGGAATATGCATTAAAACTTGACTGGTTGGGTTTTCTGTGAACCAGAGGAAAAGTATAGATTATAGGGCGTTTAATCAAGTAACTTGTGTATTTTCCTTAAACCTTCTTACCTTAGGTTCGGGAGATGCTGCTGCTGGTTATGAGAGCGCAGAGTGTTCTTTTATTTTTCAAAATTAAGTCTGCTTGCCTGGTTTGCAGTCTGCATCTGCTTTTCTTTAGTACAGAGGTCATGTCAATCCCCCCACGGGCCCAGTTTTTGCATCCACGTTTATCATGTCGAAATTAATGAGATTTTACTATAGCCACAAATACTTGAAAAAGAAATCACTTCATTTACTTAAAATTAAGACTTTATTGTTTGAATATATTTCTTTATTAAAAAGACATTGCTTTATTGTTTGCCTTCAATTACGGAGTCTCCCCCTCTCCTTCCCTTCTTGTAGACTCTGAACAGGAAGTGCCCCCTGGAACCACAGAATCGGTTCAGTCTGTGGATTACTACTGTGATAGTAAGTTCAAGTATAATCTTTTGGCCCCTTTATGTTAGAAGTTGACCTTAGTTGGAAGGTTTTGTTCTCTTACCCTGTTTTAATGAGCAGCAGCAGCTTCACTTTGTCCTGTAAAATACTGGTTTTTAGAATCTTCTCCATGTCAGAGTGAAAGATATACTAAGAATCTCCCCAAATGGATCTGTTTGTTTGTTTGTCTGTTTGTACTTAAACGTGCCTTGAAAAGCACTGGTGGCAGAAATGCATATATATGTCATTTGTCTCATTCACCCCCAGCAATCATACTTCGAAACATAGCTCCACACACTGTGGTGGATTCCATCATGACGGCGCTGTCTCCCTACGCATCCTTAGCTGTCAATAACATTCGCCTCATAAAAGACAGGCAGACCCAGCAGAACAGAGGCTTCGCATTTGTACAGCTGTCTTCTGCAATGGTGAGGTGCTCGCTGAATCTTTCCCTTTATAAGAAACTGAGTTTTAAGAGGCACTTGTGGTTCATCCAGTTGTGATACTGTCTGTAAGGCCCCTGGGGCCCAGAGTTCAAGACTACGTAGTGACAGTTATTGCAGTGAGAAATTACAGGCTAATTACTTTGATAAGTGGTAAAAGTAATGCAGGTACTTGTGGATAACTGGCAGAACTGAAGTTTGAGCCACAGTTTAGTTCTTCGTACTTTGTTTTAGAGTGAGTTAACACTTATTCCTTTAATAATACTAGATACCTTTATGTCCTGGTGGAAGGAGGAATATTTTATTTCTCGGTTTCTTATCTGTAGACAGTAATGAATGGCTATTCCTTTTTAAGAGAAAGCTCTGTTTCTTCGAATAGGGTAGGTAGTAAGGAGAGATTTTTAATTACATGATAAAATTATTCTTCACATTCTCCTTCAGGATGCTTCTCAGCTGCTTCAGATATTACAGAGTCTACATCCTCCTTTGAAAATCGATGGCAAAACTATTGGGGTCGATTTTGCAAAAAGTGCCAGAAAGTGAGTGGCTAAATTTATTACCCTTATTGCAAGCTGCCGCATAGGTACACACATCCAGAGATGCTTTACTGACTGCACCTTAAGTCCTTGTTCTCTACACTAAGACACTGTCCTCCCTGGTTGCCATTTGTCTCCTCTTGGAGCTTATTCCCACCTGCCCTCGATAACCAGTTGCCAGAAAACTTCGGAGCAGGAGAAAAGCAGACATGGCAGATGGATATAGAATATGTGCTCTGCAGACTGCTTTAAGATAGTGCAAACCCATCTGGAAATAATCCTTCCAGAACAGCATGCTCATCGCTTCGTGTATTTAGAACTTCAGTCTAGCAATGTAAATTTCCCATTTATAGTATCATTGCTCATCCAACAGACACCTCATTAGGTGGCAGGGTACAAAGTAGTAGAACAGTGATTCTACAGGGACACTCACACTGAAGACTTTGCCCGTGGTAACCCATCCCCGCTCCAAAAGGTGGCCTTGCAGGCATTTGAGACCTCCCAACAAAGGCTGGAGTGCATTGCTGGTCTCTCGGCCATGTGGGGTTGCTGGTTGGGAGCATACTAAGGTGGAATCACATGATTGGATCTTTATGGTTTCAGAGACCTGGTCCTCCCAGATGGTAACCGGGTCAGCGCCTTCTCTGTGGCTAGTACAGCCATTGCTGCTGCTCAGTGGTCATCTACCCAGGTGAGACGGAAGATCTTTTTGCTCAAAGTAGTGTGGCGGTATTGCTCACATCACAGAAGTGAGCTGTGATGCTTGCCTGGGTAGCTCTCCGAGGACATTTTTAGGGGGCACTTCCTAGTTTCTTTCCTCGGTGTCCACTGAGTTTATCTGTTTCCTCTTTTTTTTGACATTTTGTAGTCTCAAAGCGGTGAAGGAGGCAGTGTCGACTACAGTTATCTACAGCCAGGCCAAGACGGCTATGCCCAGTATGCTCAGGTAGGTCAGTTGTCGACCAGCATCCAACTTGTGGCCTCCAGAGTGTGTCTGAGACAGCAGCTTTAACGGCGGACTTTTCTTCAGTACTCACAGGATTACCAACAGTTTTATCAGCAGCAGGCTGGAGGATTGGAACCCGATACGTCATCTGCATCAGGTAGCAAACTTCATCTCCCTTTTCTTTTCTGTTTAAACACCTCCAGTTGAGGAGCTACACCTAGATGTTCCAGCTAGACCCAAAGCTCTGAGTCCTCTTCTCTGTAAGACTTGGGGTTGGTGGAGAGAGGGGGGACAGGGACATTCAAGGGCCCACGTGGGTTCAGGTGAGCAGAGAGAGTGTGCCCTGGAGTCTGGTGCCCAGACATCAGTCAGAAGATCCACTATAAGAAGCCCAGAATTATGAAAGACTTATAGTTAAATCTTTTCTTAACCCTCGTGTAGATAGGGATTCTTTCATCCCTTCCTTCTTAGCTGTTGATACAGAATGCTTAACTTTGTGTGTCACATTCTAGTGGATTATAAAAATGAAAATGTCATAAGTCTGGGGTATTCAGTGTCAGCTTATTGAGGATTGACATATACAAAGACAGAAGGCTAGACTGGGCATTACAGATGAAGATATTTGGCCTAGAGTTCAGTGCCTTGGCTCTTCCTAACCCCTGTGTTTATATCATCAGGCACAGCAGCGACCACTACCTCATCGGCTGTAGTGTCCCAGAGTCCCCAGCTGTATAATCAAACCTCCAATCCACCCGGCTCTCCGGTAATCCTGTTGTCCTAAATATAGAACCTGGTGACTGCTGGGAGAACTTTGTTTTGCTGTACAAGTATTATCCTTCCTGCCGTATGAGCCAGGATTGAATAATACACATTCCAACCTTAACTTGTCTCTGTCTGACAGTATTAGGTGATAATTTTGTGTATGTATTGAAATGTAAGATTCCAAACAGGATATGTTTATACTTCCTGCATGCTTTAACTTGACTTCAGGAGGAAAGTTGTCAGCATGTGTCAGGCTCAAGGATTGCCTTAGATCGTTGCTACAGCGTGTGTGTCAGGGGAGCCCTTCCTCCGGGATGATTGTAGTGGTTTAGTTATCTTAAGAGGCTGTACAGTTGAAATTATATTGAAGCTGCTGTTCTTTCCAGACTGAGGAAGCACAGCCTAGCACTAGCACAAGTACACAGGCCCCTGCCGCTTCCCCTACTGGTGTAGTTCCTGGTACCAAATATGGTAAGCCAACCTCATGGGGCTCTTGACAGTCGGAAGGTCCTAGTTGTTGCCTTTGTTTAATAAGAGTTCCTCCACCTTCATGGGTATCAGAGGGACACTTGGGGATGTGAGAAAAGGAGACCATTAAGACCCGCTGCATCTCGGCCACTTAGAATTTGAATATAGCCAATTGCCTGCCTGGGATGACCGCTGGGTTTTGTTTTTGCAGCAGTGCCTGACACGTCCACTTACCAGTATGACGAGTCTTCGGGATATTACTATGACCCAACAACAGGGCTGTACTATGACCCCAACTCACAGGTAACTGCACTGTTTTCCTCCTCGGTTGCACTAGAAATGTCTTAGTTTCACTTAGTCCATTCGTGAGGCATGAAACGACATATCCTCTGCAAAGGTGCAAGTGGCCCAGGTTGTTTTGACTTTTTTCAGAATCATCAAGATGTAATTTTTATTTGAGGGTGTATTTTTTATTTATTTATTTATTTTTTTAATTTACGGGTTAGAAAAACTTCTGAGGTATAGCGTACATGCAGAAAATTGAAGTGTGCAGTTCTTTGAATGTCGACGTGTGTACACACATTCCTGGTGCTCCGCAAGTCCCCTCGTGGCCCTCGCCGGCCAGTACTCTCCCGCTTCTGTACCTACGGTTCTGACTTTTGCCGTCCATGATTTTGTCAAGTTAAAGGTGACAGGTGGCTGTTAACCTTTCCGTGAAGACCTAGATAGTTTTCGATTGTGATTCTTCTATACATTCTTTTTTTTTTTAATTGAGATAATATTCACATAACGTAAAATTCACCATTTTAACCATTTAGAGTGTACAATTCAGTGGTTTTTAATGTATTCACAGTGTTGTGCGACCATCGCTACTATCTAATTTCAGAACATTTTATTGCCCCAAAAGAGGCCCTGTGCCCATTAGTCCCCCCTATTCCCTCCTCACTCCAGCAGCCACGGTCTGCTTTCTGTCCCTATGGGTTTGTCTATTCTGGACATTTCAGATAAATACAGTCAGGTAATGTGTGACCTTTTGTGTCCAGTTCCTTTTATTAGTATCCCTGTGTATTCTTGAAGGTAGAAATTAGCAGATATGTGGAGTGATATTTTATTTTTGGTGGTGTATGTAAATTTTAAAGAGGAAAAGCGACTTTAACACTCTATAAATAAACAGCTATTTATGACCAGAAGCTGTATAAATAGAATAATAAAATAAGTGCTTTTAACAGGAACTAGGCTTTGAGAGCTTGTGGTTTCTGAGAGGTGTGAAGCTACATGGGACCTGAGCAGGCCGAGCGTCTGCGTGGTGCTTCCGCTTCTCTCCTTTGTGAAATCTGATCGTTTCCCAGGCAGTTCTCCTTGGTGGCCATAGAAGTTGTGACTTCTGTGTCTGTGACCCACACCACCTTCCCCGGAAGGAATGTAACAGTCTCTCCTGGGTCCTTGTTGGGCAGGTAGAATGAGTGACTGGGAAATACAGGACACAGGTGCTACTTATCTGCTGTGACAGCTCTTCCCACAGACTGTAGATAAGTTCCCTTCACCTGTCATCTCTTTCCAGGCTCTTGAGCTAGTTGTGTTATACAGCACCATGTTCGGTCGCCTCAGCATCCCAAGGGTTCTGTATGGTTAAAGCTGAGGATGGGCTGTTAACTGGTTGTCATGAAGGATGTGTGAATGAGACCTCCTCCTGAACTACCTGTTCTGGCCATCTGGTTGGTATGAATGGTCAGTCTGAGGACAGGCGTCAGACTCATTGCTCTTTGAGTGCCTTCAGGGCCCAGGGATTAAGCTAACGCGAACTAGACTGTCAAGAAGAAACCATTCACTACTTTTGCCCAAGAAGTTCCCCACGTTGGCTGGCAGTCGTCATCCTCACCTACCCCAGGTGTACAGCAGCTCCTTTGAGCAGGAAGTGTTACTGGTCCACAACGTATTTTATATGTGTATGTTTAGGATTTTTTGACAAAACAACGTTAATGCGCCTTTTTGACAAAATAATCCTTTAAGTTAATGGTTCAACATAGCAAAAAGTCCGCATTGTTTTTTTTCCTAGTACTACTACAACTCCTTAACTCAGCAGTACCTTTACTGGGATGGCGAGAAGGAGACCTACGTGCCGGCTGCAGAGGCTAGCTCCCACCAGCAGGCGGGCCTACCTCCTGCAAAAGAAGGGAAGGAAAAGAAGGAGAAACCCAAGAGCAAAACAGCCCAGCAGGTGAGGATATGACCCAGCCAGGGGACCCACCGTTCTCTCTGGGGTATTGGGCTTAATTTTTTGTTTTGTTTTTTGGTTGTAGAATTTATGTCAGCTTTATTTGGGTTCTTAAAAACTGGGCCACACATCTTATTTACACTAAGTTCGCAGAAGATTTCGCAATTTTTTAGTGTTACCATACATTGTCTGTTGGTTTGTATATGTACTTAGGGGGAAAATCCCGAAAGACTCATGCTTTCGAGCAGTATTCATTAATGACTCCGGTTGTATGCAGTAGCATCTCATGGAGACATTTCAAAGAAATAAGGGCAAAGGCGGTTTTGTTACAGAGCATATGGTTGAGATAAGACCCTTAATGGCTCGGTACAGTGGCACAGGAGATTAAGTGTTTTCTAAGTCCATACCTCAATGTTTTTCCTCGCCGTTGTTTTGACATTAGATCGCCAAAGACATGGAACGCTGGGCTAAGAGTTTAAACAAGCAGAAAGAAAATTTTAAAAACAGCTTTCAACCTGTCAATTCCTTGAGAGAAGAAGAGAGAAGAGAATCTGCTGCAGCAGATGCTGGCTTTGCTCTCTTTGAGAAGAAGGTGACAGCAGCAGGAGTGGCCAGACTTCATAATGGGGACTTAAGTAAAACGTGAGGCTAGTAAAACGTGAGGCTTAAGACTTATTCTGTTTCCCAGGGAGCTTTAGCTGAAAGGCAGCAGCTCATCCCTGAATTGGTGCGAAACGGAGACGAGGAGAATCCCCTCAAAGTAAGGAAGCACCACCCATGTTTCAAAGACTTATCTGTGGTTTGTTTCTCAGTCTGAATCTCAGCTGCATCTTGGCTCATTGATTTCTACTTAAAACTGGAAGTAGTCGCTGTCGGTGGGTATTTGGAGTAGAATCCCCGTTCCGGGCTTTGTTTTCCCTGTGTGAGAGCAGGTGAGAGGGAGAAGCGAATGATGCCTGACTTCCTAAGCTCAGTTGAGTTTTATTGCATTTGTAAATAGTTTTATTGGTCTGGAAAGAGAAACTTAACACAAGAAAGAATGTATTTTACTTGATAGGTGGTGGTCTGTTTGGGCTGTTGTTCTGATCGATCTTATTTTGGGTTTTCCTGTACTGTCAGTGGTTTGAAAACAACCATCCAGGAACTCTTCATGGGCCCCCAGAGGGTTGGTACCAGGGAGGCTGTCAGGCTCAGCCCGCGAGGACCTGACTGTTCCATACAGTTGGGTGGAGCGCGACTCCCTTCCGCAGTGTGACAGCAGTGGGAGTTCTCTCGTGTGTTGGATTATGCGTTACTTTGTCCAGCTACGTAGCGTCACTATCTTCCTGTTGTACATTTCCAATGATCCACCTTCCTTTTCTCCCCAGAGGGGTCTGGTTGCTGCTTACAGTGGTGACAGTGACAATGAAGAGGAGCTGGTGGAAAGACTTGAGAGTGAGGAAGAGAAGCTGGCCGACTGGAAGAAGATGGCCTGCCTGCTCTGCCGGCGCCAGTTCCCGAACAGAGACGCCCTGGTCAGACACCAGCAGCTCTCGGACCTGCACAAGGTGGCTGTGCTTCTCCAGGCCAGTCTGCAGCAGGGAGGGCAGGCAGTGAGATGATCAGCGCCCCGACAGTAGTGAAAGTTCAGTAAATGCCTGTGCCGAGTGCCTTCTAGAAGGCTGTTCCCGATGACACAGGCAAACCTCAGGTGTCACAGGGTCTGGTCCAGACCACTGCAGTAAAGTGAGTTGTGATCTTTCTGCCGGCAGAGGGTCTCGCCTTCAATCCATGAAAAACACAGTATCCGTGAAGCGCAGTAGAGTGAGGTGTGCCTGTGTCTGTTCCAGAGTGTAGTGTGGGAAGGAGCGTGGCAGCTCCATACACAGCAGGCCCTGGCTTTCCTGCTGCAATGTACTGAACTGGGCTTTGACGTGTAGAGTATGGTAGGTATTGATAATGTTATGTTTCTAATTAGGGTGATCTGAATTCTTACTGTCTGAAATTTCTCATACAGCAAAATATGGACATCTACCGACGATCCAGGCTGAGCGAGCAGGAGCTGGAAGCGTTGGAGCTGCGGGAGAGAGAGGTGAATGAGGGGTGACATGCCACTAGAAGGAGTATCTTTGGGTCTCTGCCTTCAGCTTTTATTTGTAGCACTTGATTCTATGTCCCAGGGGCAGGGTAGGATTTGTCCCATACTCACCTGGCCACTGTGGTCTCTGTAGACTGGACTCAGACTGTGCTTTGTGAGCCCTGCACCGTCCCTGTATGGGAAAGCACAGAAGACACCCTGAAGACTGCTTACAAGTCTTGAATGCCAAATACTCGCTGGTGAAAGACACTGAATTTGTGGAAAGAGAGGGACGCCTTCGTGGGCGATGAAGGAGGCTTCAAATTAGGCCCAGGGGACAACAGGGCATAAGATGATTGCAGGCGATGTAGAAGGAAGCAGTGGATAGGGCAGGGCAGAGCTAGGGTGAGGGCAGGCGAAGGCTGTGAGGCCAGTAACAGGCAGGATTTGGTGGTTAATGAGGCACATCGAGGGCCAGCCAGGCAGGGTTGTAAATACAAATAGAAGCTAGTGGGCGAGTTACTTGTAATTTCCTATCCCAGGTAATTCTGAGATGTCTGTAGTTAGGGCTATTGCTTTCCTGTTCTTTCCCGTTCTTGATGGTGCCAGCTCCCGAAGGACTGACTGCTCAACAGGTCTGCGGGAGCCTCCTTGGCAGTGTCTGTCCCTGGAGGTGGGCCTGTCCAGATGCGGAGGGCAAGTGGCAGCTTTGCCCTCCTCTTCCTCTAGGACCTTGACAGGCTGTTTGAGGAGTGTGACGAGTGGTGGCTGGCTAAATGAAACTGCTTGTCGGAGACATCATTCTTCCCCAGGCTCCACACACAGTTCATCTCTCTCAGCTTGCCGTCTTAAATATAACTAAGTGCAGTGAGGGAAGCCAGGGCAGGGGTCCCCAACCCCCGGGCCGCGGACCAGTACCAGTCTATGCCTGTTAGGAGCCGGGCCACGCAGCAGGAGGTGAGCGGTGGGCCAGTGTGCGAAGCTCCACCTGTATCTGCGGCCGCTCCCCAGCGCCGGCAGCTCCGCCTCAGCTCCGCCTCAGATCCTCAGGCATTAGATTCTCATACGAGCACTGGTCCCTGATGCCACAAAGTTTAGGGACCTTAGAGCCAGAATATTTGGTATATCAGAGGTCGAACTCCACATTAAGAAAATCCTTGAGGTCCTGGAGTGTAGATGCATTAGGCGCTTACATAGTGAAGTCTGAATATCTCTAGCAGTGTTTGTTCTGCCGCGTAGATGAAATACCGAGATCGAGCCGCAGAGAGACGGGAGAAGTACGGCATTCCAGAACCTCCAGAGCCCAAGCGCAAGAAGCAGTTTGATGCTGGCACTGTGTACGTGTGATGCACGTTTTCCACTTCCTTCGCTGGGGCGCTGGCTGTTGTAAGTAACTCTCTGTTTGCCACCGGCAGGAATTACGAGCAGCCCACCAAGGATGGCATCGACCACAGTAACATTGGCAACAAGATGCTGCAAGCCATGGGTTGGCGGGAAGGCTCGGGTTTGGGAAGGAAGTGTCAAGGCATCACGGCCCCCATCGAGGTAAGAAGAAGGATCGGGCTTTGGTGGCGAGGTGAGCTCAATGTGCCCACCTGGGACCCAGGCACAGCCTGTCATTACCACTGAAATGGGAGCGCTGGTCCCTGAGCTTTCCCTTCATCCTCCTTTTAAGATGCCAGTTGGGAGGGGTGGTGCAAGCACCCTTGCTTGATTTTTCCGGTCTTTTGGTATCTTTTGATAAAACCTGTTGTCGCCTAAGGACTGTGTAATTCTACGTCCTTTGTTGTAAACCCTTACCTAACACCAACTCAGATCCGTGCTTTGGATTTTTAAAAGATAAACATGCTTTAATTTCTTTATAAGCAGTTTTGGTTACGTATGAAACAAATTATAATTTAGTAGGATTTTCATTCATGATGAGAAATCCCTTAGTAGCCCAGAACCCTGACTGAGATAGAGTCCCGGGGCCAGAGCCCCACTCACTGGCCTTGTAGACAAGAGCCGGTGCCAGTCATTGCGTCCCCTTGGACTTGGCGACACTGCATAGGTCAGACTCTACAGACCATCTTAATCCTGTGCACATGAGTTATGCTGACACCTGGCTGTCCTGCTGTGATCTGTGCCTGTAATTACCAGGCCTTCCCCGGGCTTCAGGGAAGCGCTTGAGGCAGCTTCTAGGCACGGATGCTCAGCAGGCACTGGGTGGTGGCGGCCGGAGGCTATGGCTCCACCTCCCTGTCTTCCTTGGCCCATTTTCTTCCTTTAGTCTGCAAACCTGCCCTGGGTCTCCAGTGCAGGAGTCCCTGTCTTTATAGAAAACCTCCTCTCTCCTAATGGGTGGTCCTGTTCGGTAGGGACCGGGCACGCTGAGAGGGAGTGGGAGCAGTTCATAGCCTACCTGCCAGCTGCTGACAGCGGTTTTGTTCCCCCAGGCTCAAGTCCGGCTAAAAGGAGCTGGCCTAGGAGCCAAAGGCAGTGCCTATGGACTCTCAGGTGCAGATTCCTACAAAGATGCTGTCAGGAAGGCCATGTTCGCCCGGTTCACTGAGATGGAGTGAGGAGGAGGAGGAGGTGCTCCGGGAGCACAAGGAGCGGTCCATCTTTTCAGTTCACTCTCGCCACCCGTCTCTTAAAGGGGATGCCTTGTGTTAATGGTTTTTAGGGCGAACCACTGCATTTGGCAAGGTTCTTCCACTTAAAGGAACTCCCCTCGTGTGGGTTATCAGGTGAATGGCCTTCCTTCCTGCCAGAGGGCTTGTGAGCCGGCCAAGGGGACAGTGGGTCTTTTATACTTCAGTGTACATATGTAATGTAATGTGTTTTACATGTGTAGCCTACATTGTGGCCCATCCGCCCCTCACATTCCTAGGGGGTGTTGCGATGCCCTAGGTGGTATGTGACACCAAAGCCGCCTCTGTCATTCGTCGTCGTGCTGTCTTTTCTTGGCAAAAGCCTTGTGTATATTTGTATATTACACATTTGTACAGAATTTTGGAAGATTTTCAGCCTAGTTGCCAAATCTGGCTCCTTTACAAAAGAAATACCTTGAAAAATGAGTGTCTGTTTCTTTTTATTCTTGGGTGACAGGGTGGGTGATGCATGTCTGAGCCAGTCAAGCCTAGCGATAAAATAAATGTGTTTAAGTTACTTATAGGGATTATTTTATACTATTTTCCATGCCCCACTCATATTCACATTTTTAAGTTCAAGAGTTTGTTAACATGTTTTAAAACTCTTGATGGAAACGCAGTCATAACCGAGTCAGCTTTTCCACTTCCAGTTTTTGAAGACCAAAGAAAGTGTGAGCACTTGAGCTGCTCCGGTTTTCACAGACTGTGTTCCAGATGTGCAGGGGGTAGGGATCTTACTGCTCTGCAGGCTGTGATACAGGTGACACCCGGTCCACCCTCCGCTGAGGCAGACACTGGGCGGCCATCTCTCTACCCCAGCAGAGCTCCGCCTCTGTCCTGTCACCTCAACTGCTGAGGAGCTGTGCAGGGGTGTTGCAGTGTTCCATTTTAAATGATGTCACTCCATCCTTGTCATTTTGGCCATCAAGACCATGCTGTGTCCCTGGGTCCGAATGTGCTCCTAGGGCCGGAAGAGGTGGTGATGGGGGTACCCGCACTGCCGACCTGGCTGAACTACTCAGCCTCCACGCTTGGCATGTAGTTGGGGGGCGGGAGTAGTTGTTCTTAAAGACAGAACTCGGCTTGTTGTGGATGGTTGCATGTTCTTATTTCCAGGCAGGCCTGTCCTTAACAAAGTTAGGGTGGAAAGTGCTCAGGAGGGGTTTTCGTGGCACGGGTCCTTACCCCAGCTCTCAGGGATGCCTGGGAGAGGTTGAGGCAGATGCAGAACCCCCAAGCTTGGGTTTCTGGGACCAAGGCTTGGGAACCTTACAGTTGAGGGTCAGACCTACAGATCCCCGCATTCCCAGGTCAGCCCTGGGGAGAGGAGGCAGTGCCTTTGCAGCACGTGGAGGTGCTGGTGCTCTAGCCTGAGCAGCAGTCACCAGCAGCCTCATTAGGTGCATCTGACGGGCCAGTCTGTGAGGCTCGTCCGGGTAAGTGCACACGTGGGATCTGGGAAGCTCTTAATTATACACACCCGGCTCATCAGGCTGAGTGGAAGCCGTTGTTCCTGGGGGAAGCCACAGCCGAGCCCTGGGGAGAGCCAGGACTCCAGGCAGCTTGAACCTTGACTTGACTTCCTCACACAAGGAAGGGCATTTGAATCAGTCCCACACCAACTGGTTCTGACAGTCCCCTCTCAGCTGCTCAGGGCTCCCACGAAGAGTCTTCTGGTCCACAGCATCTGCTGTCAGCACCAGTGTGGGCTTTCCTATGAATGTGAAGTTAGTGTCTGTCCTTAATGCTCTGAGCCACCCCCTTAGAAAACCTAGAGACCTTCTCTCCTAGCTTGCTCCATAGCCACACCTGTCACCAACATACCTAGCCAGGTGACTGCAGCCCTCACCTTGCATCTGAAACCATGGCTCCATCTCTTGAGGCTGTTCCTTGGCCTTGAGTTCAGGGGAGACCATATTTGAGAGATCCCACTGGTGCCGAATGGCTCACTCCCTGAGGATCTGAGGCTGAAGCCTCAAGGGCCCAGCCAACCCCGTGCCAGTCCATCAGAGTCTACTCCAAGCCCAGGGTAAAAGCATGCTGTGTCCCACCGGCCGCTGTTTCTCCCAGCCATGCCTGACACGGGCGTGGTGAGAGCAATGCACACTTTCCAATCACAGAAACCCAAATTCCGAATTTGGAAGGGTCTCTTGCTGAACTAGAGGGAGCCTCCAGGGATCCCAACTCCAGCCTGCCCTTGGCTGGGACAGCTGCTGCAAACAAAGTTCAGAGCTTTGAGGGCCGTCCAGGGGCAGCTGTCATGGCCGTGCATCAAACAAGTTTCAAAGCCCAGATGAGCAGCCAGGCCTGAGCTAAGCTCCCCAGGCACGCAGTCTGGCTGGGGGTCTCAAGGGCGCCCAGAGTCCAGCCACCAGCCACCCTGATTCCCTGAGGGACAAGGAACGAATGCCCTCAGACAGGTGGGCTGGGGCGGTGGGGGGCGCGGGGAATTGTCCTGGAGAAGGGAGACTATGCTGCCGATGGCCACCAGATGGCAGCACTTTATCATCTATCTGGCAAGACTGGATTAGGTGGTGGTAGTGGGGTGGTGTCTCATCAAGTCCTGGGGTGCAGGAGGGTCCCAGGCCTCTTCCAGGTCTCTGAAATTCAATAAAACCCGGCCAGAACTCCAGCCTTGAAGCTCTGTGTGGAGCCAGGCACACACCGAGTTTGCAGGCCCTGCAAGTTCTTGACAGGTTCCCTATCCTGAGGGATCCCCACAAAAAAGTTGTTGCCCAGCTGTGGGGCAAGGGCCAGGCTGGCCCTGTGCACAATAAGTGCTTCAGCCTCTTAACGATTCTTTCCAACCCAGGGAAACAATGTCTGCAGTCAAAATGCATTTCTGCCTCTCGCTCTCTTCACCCATTGGCCTGATTATTCACCCTCCTAGAGCCCACGTCGGATCCACAGCCTCTGTCTCCACGGCCCTGGGTGTGGGGGCTGAGCTGGCCCAGGGCTCTCGGAGGCATGGGATGCCCATTGCTCTCACGCTGACCCCAAAGGTTGGGGAAGGGAGCTTTCCAACAGGAGGCACGAGCCAGGGGCCGAGCCCTCTCATCCCACTTAGTCCTGGTACCACTTTCTTCTGGTTTCAACAGGAAACTGAGGCTCAGAGCAGAGCAGTTGCTGGAGGTTACCAAATTGGGAAATGCTGAGCCTGGGTTCTGATCCAGATGTCCCTCCCTGGCCCAGCTGGCCCCTAGCCAAATGACTCACTTCGTGAAGCTGGGTTCCTAGCTGCAAGCACAGGGTCAGGCTTCCACTTTGGGCAAGACATGCTCCAGCTGATGTGTTGGGGGTGGAGTGAGCTCAGCCTTGGGACAACCCCCCACCCCCCATGCCCTAGGGAGAGAGAGAAGACAGACAGGGAGAGGCAGGGGAAAAGACAACTGCAGACAAAGCAAGGCCCAGAGGATGCTGGGAAGAGAAGTGGAAAGGTCTGAGGCTGCTAGGGGCGGGAGGAAGCTGTGGGGGCAAGATAACGCAGGGTGGGGGCTGCCGGGTCTGGGGGAGTCGGATCTGCTCCACCCCCTGGCTGCCACCAGATAAGACTGCCTAAGACAGCCAAGCAGCAATGGGTGAATTCTGCACACAGATGGGGAGGTGAGGCCGCAGCAGGCAGTGAGGAGAGGGGAGGGGCCAGGAGCCCTGGCCAGGACGCTTGCTGGTTTTCCTGCCAGACTGAGGCCCCCAGCTCCTGGCGCACCCAGGCCAGGCTGCCATCTCCAGGCAGGCACCTCTGCTCCGAGTCTGGCAGGACAGAGCTATTTGAGAATGACTCATGGATATAATTAAGTGTCCCCTCACTTCCCCCTTGCTCGGCTCTGGGGGTGGTGCAGATGTGGGAGCCCAGGCTGCTGTGCAAAGTTTAGATTCAGTACCCCAGGATGCCCAGGCCAGATCTGTGGGGCCTGAAACAGGCAAGGCTGGGCTCAAATCCTAGGGTGGGGGGCATCATGCGAGGGCTTCCTTTCTTCTTTCTCCCCAACTCCTTGGCTGGGCTGAGGGGCGGCCTTGTGCACTCACAAGCATACAGCAAGAGTACACATGCACATGCACGCACAGGCCCCGATAGGATCGTCATCAGCGGCAGTAGGCATGCTTCCCCGGCGCCCTCAACGTGTGCTGGGGAAGGACACGCAGATACCTGCAGACCCCAGTCTCCCCCCATACCCGCCCTCATACATGAAGCACGCAAGCTCACACGTACCGCACCGCTCCCCGACTAACCACCTGTCATAGGCAGGCCATGTCATGAAAGCTCACCCCTGTGCAGCCTGCTCCAGTCCCGGGAGGTGGGAAGCAGACGCCCTTGCTAGCCCTAGAAGGAGGAAGCCAGTTGGGAGGTGGGAAGGGCAAGGGAGCCTCAGGGCTCAAGCTGGCAAAGCACAGGCACACCCTTGCTCACGCACGCAGTCACTCTGCGGCTCCCCCTTCCCAGGGAGGCGGATCTTGGGGGCGTCCACCCCCAACAGACTCCTGAGCTTACCAAACAAGATCCACTGCTCAGCTCTAGGGTCGAAAGGCAGAGCTGAAGGGGGAGGGGAGGCTGAGAAAGGAGGCAGATGCTCCTCAAATAGATTGGCTCAAGGCTCAGGACCTTTCCTTCTAATACCTGCAGCCTCTCAAACAGACTGGTAAACTGAGGCTCAGAGACGGGCACCAGCAAACCCCGGCTGACATCAACAGCTCGTGGACACCCAGGGCTTCTGCCTCTGCCCATTGTCATTTCCCAGGGTTGGTGACCTATCCCACCCAAGACGGGGAAGGCTCTGCCATTTCCTCAGACTGGGAGACCCTAGGACCAGATTGGCTCTGCCAGCCCCCTCAGGCTAGAAGTCCCCAGAATCATTGGACTCTGCCATTCCCCCTCGGGAACCTCCTAGGACTGGGTGGACTCGGCCTTCTCCCCTCAGACTAGACTTGGCTGTGCCTCTCCTCTAAGACCGGGTGCCCCAACCTGAGCCACTCAAGCCCTACCAGCCTCTTGCAAACCCTGAGCAGTAACCACACGTGTGCGCGCCCCCCTCCCCATATTTCTGGTTCTTATTAATGTAAATGAAATCTGCTCCAAGCGTCCTTAATGGAAAGCGTTCCTGGAATTTGACTGTGCACACGTGGTGGGGGGGGGCACCCTGAGATTAACTCTTGTGCAGCCAGACAGACTCAGGCTGGAGTGAGCCTTGGGCCTCAGGCTGGGGTGGGGCTTGGGAGAACCAGGACAGTCACACAGCCCCTCCTAGAACTATGTCCTGGGAGGACATCAAGGACAAGGACATCAAGGGTGGCAGAGCATCGTCCGTATAATACCCTCTGCCCTGGAACCAGCTGGCAGGTCCAGAGGTTTCTCGGAGCCTAAGGAAGGGGGCCTTGACAGGGAATGAAGAGCCCTAGAAAGTCCTTAATCAGGGAGGGGCCCAGCCAAAGACTGCAGGGGCGAGGGGGCGGCTGACAGTCAGGCTGTCCATCATGTCCTCACCTGGCTCTAGCAGCAGAGCCTATCTCTTTGAACCTCCTCACCCTGCAAAAAGAAGACCCCGCCTCTGGGATGCAACCCCATTTCTCCTATGCCCACCTTACTCCTGAGATGGATCTGCCAGGACAATCAGCTTTATAACTATGGGGCAAAGAGGGGGAGCCGGAGACCACAAAGTGGACGTCCAGAGATGGCCGGGTGTGGGGGTGAGGAGCAGAGAAGCCCTCCCTGGCTCAGAGCCCACAGCGCGCCCTGCCTGGCTCCCTCTGCAAAATCTGGATGCTTGTTCTGGCACGGCCCTTGCTGGCCCCAGAGGAGCGGTGTTTTACTGCCTTTCGTGGCCAGGACAGGGATGTCTGCTTCATTGGCGGGGGTAGAAAAAGATTCTAAGATTTCAATTTCTCCCAGGTGTGGCTCCGTCTGGAGGATGCCTTGGGGAGGCTGGCTGAGGGGCCAGCACCTGGGGGGCGGGAGCAATGCAGAGAGGGGGAGGGGCAATCCAAAGAAGGGGAGGGGCTCAGGAAGGGGAAGGAGGCCACAGAGGGGGTCTCAGGGAGGGAAAGGGGACTCAGAGGGGGTAAGGGGGTGGGCCCTGAGAGAAGAAAGGGGCTCTGTGAGGGGCAGGGGGCTCAAGGAGGGGTTGGAGGGAGAGGAGACTCAGAGGGGACCGACTTCAGTGGGGGACAATAGGCTGACGATCCTCCCTCCCACCCACACCTGTCAGGAAGGCTGGGGGAGGGGACTGACCCACTTAGCTGCCTCCCTCCCGGGCTTCCACTAATGAGGCTCTGGGCTTTGGGAGGCAGCCTTCCCCCCCGGGCTGTGCCTGAGGCTGTCCCTTCCCCCACAGCCCGTCATTATCTGCTGGGGGTGTTCATTGGCTCAGGCAGCCCCCCTTATCTGCAGTTGTGCCTGCTCGTGGCAGTGAGGAGGAGACTCTGGGTCCCCAAATGTGCCCTCTCTGCCCCTAGCTCCCTACTCCCC
>NW_011888881.1:3516159-3525079 GCF_000151845.1 Pteropus vampyrus | reverse complement strand
AAGGCCGCTGTCCCTGGCCCCGGCAGGTCTCATATTGGAGTCAGGGGTACACACTGTACTTGAGGCAGACAGCTCTGGTACCCAGGGTGGGACTGGCGCCACACAGGGGCACCTGAACCAGAGTATTCAAAGCAGCCCTGAAATTGAAAAGAGATCTTCATCTTTGTTACTGGCGAATCCAGTGAGCCTCTGGGCATTCTTGGCCGGGGTGACTGTGGAGGGAGGTGATCCAAGGGGTCACCCAGCATTCTAAACCTGTCCACAGGGTGCAATCCCCATAACGCAGCTAGCCTGCACTGCCAAGCGGGGCTCAGGGCTGCTGATGAGAGGTAGGGCCTAGGGGAGGAGCCCCACCTCCCCCCCCCTGGCTCCTGCCTTGTGGGCCCCAGATCTTTGTCTTTCCAGGCTCATTGGCGCCGCCAGCCCCTGGGAGCCTGGGTCCCGCCTGGCTGGGCCTTCTGAGAGAAAGACCAGGCTCTTTTTGGTGCAGGGTGGAGGCTGACGTGGACCAGCCCAGGCTGGGATCCTCAGCTGCGGGAGAAGGTGGGCTCTTCGCATGCAGTTCCAGGTGCTCCCAGGTGCTGCCATGCATCGCGTACCAGCTGAGGCTGCAGCGACGGCCGCTGACTTGGCACAGCCAGGAATGAGGGTGGAGACGGAGCCTGATCCAGGCCCTGGCCGCAGGGCTTGGGGGCAGGTCCAGGATTCCTGCTCTGAAGAGGGGTTGGCCGTCTCAGGGGAAAGCGCCTCTTGGCCAGAGGTCCCAAGTCCTGGCGGGCAAGCTGAACTGCGCCTCTGGTCCCTGCGTGGAAGTGCCTACGTGTGTGAGTGAGAGAGAGAGGCAAGAGTTGGGTGCACCCGAGCCCCTACCCGCATCGGGGTCAGGGTCTGGGCCCCCTCCCCACCAGCCATAACTCAAGCCTGCCTTCCAGGCCGGGTGGTGAATGCCTCATCTGACCCCAATCAGGCGCTGCTGCCTTCTATGGCCTGGCTGTGCCAGGGCAGATGCTGGCACATGGGGCACGTGGGGCCTTCGCCAGGATGGTTTCTGTGTTTAGCAGAATTGCTGTTGCCGAGGGCCGTGGGGAATTTGAAATTCGTTAACCTGGGGCAACGTGATCTAGTGGGGAGGAGAATCAGAGCAGGTAGCCCTGGGCTGGATCTCCCCTCCCCAGCTGGGGCAGTTGGGCTGGGGGCCCTGTGTGAAGCACTGACCTTCCCTTGGGCTGGGGGAGCCAGGGAGGTAATGCCTCCTTCCACCCACTAGTGTGCAGCCTCCTGGAAGAGCAGGCCGAGGCAGTGTCTTAAAGGAGGGCGGGAAGCATCAGAGTGCCTTGGGTTCTTCCTTAACTTCGGCAGTCAGGAGGCATCTTTCCCCGGCCTGAGGGCTGCTTTGCCCTTAGACCAACTTGCTCCTCTCTCTACCCACCCCAGGTAGCCCCTGGGAGGGAGGGTGGTCCTGCAGCCTCCCTGGGTAGCCCAGGAGGCAGCGGCCTGACTGATGCCGCAGTGTCTGCTCAGCATCTGTGCCCAGGCCACCGTCTCGGCAGAAAGGAACTCTGGGAGTGGGCCTGGGAGTCTATATTATAACAAGTCTGCTTGAGGCTGACAGGCTGGGAGGGTAGACATCCCCACATCCTTTGCTGACTGTCCTGCACACACATGTGCGCGCGCACACACACACACACACACACACACACACAGAGCCAGGTCTCCAAGGCCACAGGCAGCCCATATAATCTCTGAACCTTGGCTACACTAATGCATTAATGGAAAAGCCTGAGTCTCCGGAGCCGAGATGCTCCCAGGTGTGTCTAACAAGCATCTTATGGCGTCACGGGGAACCCCAGAGACTGACTCTGATGGTGGATGTCAGGCCACGGGGCCAGCGAGCCTGAGTGTCCAGCCCTGGGTACTGAATTCATGGACGTGAGAGGGCCAGCTGAGACCAGTGGTTGCAGAAGTCAGTCCCGAGCCGACGCCAGGACCTGTCAAATCTGACCTGTGCTTCTGGCTGCCGGGCTGTCTTGGGCTTCCTGAGAGTGTCCTCAGTGATGACAGAGCAGGAGCCCTTCTGCACCTCCCTGGCCTGTCACACTAAAGCAGGGTCCCGGTGGTAGGTCTAGAGCCCTGGAGGCCGGGTCCAGAGGGGATGCCTGCCGCCTCGAGGATCCGTCCCCCAGGTGTGTGCGAGCTGTCCTCAGAGCGTCACACAGCTGTCCTCCGGGCCTCATGGACCTGTTTCCTGGCCATTGTACTTTTCTTTTTCGGGACCAGTGACTGATGTGGCTCTCAGACCACCACTCCCTAAGGTCAGGAGCCACTGGGATGCTCTCTGAGCTATGCTCTGCCCAGTTAGGCAGGTTCAGAATCCCCTCGGGGCTCCTAGGCCAGAAACATGTGAGATAAGGGTGAGTGGTGGGGCTTACTCCCAACAGTCTTTCTCCTCTGATCCCACTGCCAGAGTGGAAGCACCGAGCCTGGCCTCCTGGCCCCCGGAAAGGTGGGGGTGTGTGACCCCAGGCTGCATAGCACCCCCCACACCACAACTGCTGTAGCCCAGGCCCAGCCTCCTCCACCCACCCCCTCCCCTCCGGCCACATCCCCCAAATCCCCAATCCCAGCAGCAGACCTCGGTGTTTGCCTGTTGCCATGGCAATGGGATGCACCTTTATGTTACCATGGCAACCAGCCAGGGGTTTTTAAAATTCAGTTGAGGTAATTTCCACCCCTCAATCCTCATCCTCAGACACCTCATTCTTCTCTTTTCTTCTCTGAATCTTAGAAGGCTGAGGGGGGGTTGGGGTGTGGCTCACAGCCACCCCACCGGCCAGACGTAGAGGGTCGGAGGGGCTGGTGGGAAGACTCAGTCCCATTCCTCCCTGACTCCTCCGCCCATGCTAGACCCTGGAGAATGGGGCCGCCTTTTCCCCATTACCTCTCTAGGCCCAGGTTTACAGTGAGAAGATGAGGGCTCTGGATGGCTGGGCAGGCAGAAGCCAGCACGCCTGGGAAGCCTGGTCATGGGTACAGCCTGTGAGGCTGTGTGCCTAATGCAAGAGTCAGCAGGGACCCTCCCCAGCCTCCCCACTGTGTCCCCAGGGCTCATCTGAGGATCTCAAGGCACCAGGGCCCAGACCCCAGGACAATAGGGGACAGATGTTGTTTATGCTGCGTCCTGCTGCTAAGTAGCTTAGCTTAGTGGAACTCCAGCTCCCCGGATTTGGGCAGAGGGCATCTGAGAAGGATGGAGAGATAGGGGTGCAGACACTGTCTGGTACCTGATGGTCCCTCTCTCTCGGGTCCTCAGGGGCACTGGCTTCGTTAGTCTGGTCATCGTAAATTCATGAGGCCCAGCATCCCTCCCTGCCCCGACCTGCCTCCTGGCTGGGAGAGGAGGAGCTGACAGCCCAGGACAGACAGGTAGATACCTCCCTGAGCGGAGTAGATTGGCCGCCAGGCGAGTGCCAAGGCCAAAGAGAAGTCACTTCCAGCTTCCCTGTCCCTTGGGCTCAAGGGCCAAGGCCCCATAGCAACAGCACTTCTGGAGGACAGATGGGTAGACCAACCTTGGTGGGCTACACGGAACCCCCAGTTGGAGCCCAGACTGCTTGAGGCCCTGCCCACTCCTGCTCCTCCCTCACCTAAATCAGGGACGTCCAGGAGGCCAGAGGTTTGTTTGGGTAAGCATTGCCCTCCCCGATCTCTGTTCAATAGCAGCCCCGACCCCAGCGTCCGCTCCACTCGGGGGAGGGACTCCCTGCTGCCCC
The DNA here is from genome assembly GCF_000151845.1 of Pteropus vampyrus. NCBI lineage: Eukaryota > Metazoa > Chordata > Mammalia > Chiroptera > Pteropodidae > Pteropus > Pteropus vampyrus. Next base: position 3,521,309 of record NW_011888881.1, on the reverse strand, counting down.
CGCACCAAGGGCCCACAAGGCCCTTTCGGGGTCCACAAGTGCCTGAACACCTGGGTCTGTGGCCCCCCACGTGCAGAATAATAAAGTCTGTGTTTGACGCTTTTCATGAATTATTATTCCCACCAGCCCTGTAGGCTTCCTTGGCCCAGACAAAGCCACAGGTTTCTCGATGGCAGATATGGTTAACTCTTTTCTGTTCTCCTGCCAGCCAGTGAGAGAGCTGGGGGAGGGAGGGTTAAACCAGAGACTTTCTGGGAAGGGATGATGGGTCGGGAGGGGGTTGCAGGACGGAGAAGTGTTGTGGACACCACCCACCACCTGCCCACTTGTCTTCTGTCCCTGTTCCTCCCAGGCTCCTAGACGAGAGAAGCACCAAGCTAGGCTGGGAAGGAGGGAGCCCAGACCAAGCCCTAGTTGAGAGTGGAGATGTCCTAGGTGGGGACACCCTGGTCCCTGAGCCTTTCTCTGGGAGTCTCTGCTTACCTCCCAGTCACCTCTACAGCCTGACCCCTCCCAGGGTTATGGACCCAGGGGGAGCCATCCCCTCTCACCTGGTAATCTGTGGCTCCTAGGCCCCCAAAGAGCTTCCTAAGACCAAGGAACTGATCAACTGATCGTGAGCCAGACCACGGCTCCACCAGGGCCTCCGTACTGCTAGGGGTTCCTCGTGTGAGCGACAGGCGTCTGATGAGCCTTACTCAGTGAAAGCCGCTGACAGGGGCTTGACATCGGCGGGCATTGTCCAGCCGGGCAGAGCCTCCAAGAAGGTCCGCTGGTCCTAGAGGCTTGTGCAACAATGGAGCCCCCATTCGGAGCCAGAAGAGGGGTGCAGGTGAGACAAGGACCATCAGGACAGGACATCTGATGGCCTAGACTATTGGCACCTTCTCTCCTCCGGGATCCGAGCCAGCATCCTGTCCCCCACAACCCGTGTGCACACATCATGTGGGGAGCGGGCCTCATACTCACTGGTGGGATCCCTGGACTAGCCTGATCCCCGAACGCCAAGAAACCCAAAAGTGCTCTGCCTCGATGGAGAGGGGTCCCTGGGGCTGCAGAACCGGGAACCGGGAACCGGGGCCCAGAGCCTGCCTCCCCAGGGGCCTTTTAGAAAAGAAGCTGGGAAAATGCCAGCAACTGTCTGTAGACTGTGGAATGTGCCAGCCCGAATCCGGGTCGCATGCCCTCTTCCTTCTGCCAGCCACCTGCTGGCCAAGGGGCCAGCATCCCTGCTCTAGAGCTGGGAGACCCCAAAGGTTCAGAGAGAGCAGGATACCTAGGTAAAATCTCACAACACCTGATCTGCGCCACCCCGGGAGCCAAACAGCGGGGGCGGGGGTGATGCCTAACTCGGGGTACAGCATGGTGGGGGAGGCCTCGGAGAGGGGCCTTGCCAGGGGAGGGCTCTTGGCCTGGGACGGGGTGGACACCCTCATCAGTGGGATTCTCCGGGTAGAGAGTGAGGCACCTGGCTCCCCCTGGGTGGAGCTAAGGCTGTCAGACTATCTGTAGGGGTGGGAGTAGGGGTGTCTGCTAAGGAGTGGAGGATATAAATTGTCCTGTCAGTGGCTTAGGTGACTCAGCCACAGGGCTGGGGGCAGATCAGAGCTGGGAGTATAGGGTCGCAGAGGGTCATCGAGGCTGGTCTCCACGGCTGGCTGAGCAGGCTGGAAACTTAGAAACTTGGGAAGCCCTCTCGGCCCACCCACCCGACGGCAGTGCTCTCCGCAGAGCCCCTGAAAAAAGCACCCCTGGGCCCCAGCCACCACGGCCCGGCCAGTCTCCTGATGCTCTGATGGTCCATCCCCCGCAGATCTCTTTGGGCTCCATGGCGCCTACTCTCTCAGTCCCAGGCCTGTCCTCTCGGAAGATTCTGAGCTCCAGACAGGCAGAAACCATATGTGGCTAATGTCCAACGTCACTCCTCGCCCACCGCCCACCTTAGGGCCCAGGAAAGAGAGGCACACCGGCTGGTCATGTGCGAGCCAATGAACTTGCCTTAAAGCTTGGAAATGTACCTGCTGTACCCTGTAATCCATTCCTCCATCAGTTGGCTGAGTGGCTGGCTGCCCAGGGCTGCCAGGACCTGGGGACCAAGTGTGACTGATGCGGAGTGGTTCCCACCCTTCCAGAGCTCTCAGTCCCATGGGAAGGGAGGACAAATCAGACACAGAGCGGTTTGACTGTGAAAGGGGCCACAAGAGATGAGCGATACCAAGGAGGAGGGACTGGGCTGGCTTCTTCCAGAGGAGGGTCCCTAAGTGAGCTGGCCAGGTCCCCGAGCCTCCAGTCTGCAGCCCCGTCAGGATCCAGGAAGAACAGCTCATGACTGGAGCTGTTTCCACTGGCTTTCCCTGACAGCGGATCTCAGTGGAGGGTGGTGTGACATCTCTTGTCACACGTGGATAGCCTGGGGATGTGGTGCCAGGACAAGGCAGTGGCAGGGCCTGGGGTCACCTGAGGAACAGGCAGCTTAGATCTTACCACCTGGAGACTGAGAACTCAACCAGGAAGTGACCAAAGGAAGGTCAGACCAGAAACAATGGGAGCAGAGTGTGGGGGCGACTCGTCACCTAGGACTTACCTGAACTCAGGTATGTGCTTCCCCAGCAGGCACAGCACAGCTGTTGTGGCAGGCATCCCATTCCCAGGCACTGATTTGTCTCCCCCAGGGCCTGCCACAGAGTGCATCGGGGGTCACTCTCTCCCAGGGACGCAGGTGAAGCCCATTTCTCACCAGCCTCTTTCCTGGGGAACCATCTGCCCAGCTCAGGTTGCCTGCAATGGGCACCAACATCTAAACAAACAGCTCTAGAGCCAGGTGGAGTGGGGGTGGGCGTGGGGAGCATCCCCCAGCCCTGCTCTGGAGCTCTCAGAGTTCCCACAGCCACCCGGTGACCACACAGACCTCCAACCCCTCAGCCATGGCTGACCACTGCCACCCACATTCAGCCAGGCCGAAGCCGGCACACAGCGGGGGCTCTCTGGGGTGGGTGCTCCCAGGGATGACCCCTGACCTGTTTGGACCAGCTGTTCTTCTTGCCTCTCTGGCCCACATGACTTTACCGGGCCCTGAAGGCCTGACCTGCGCCCCTGGGTGGGAGCTGCCCATCTGAGACTCGCAGTCAGTCCACTTGGGGAAAGAAGGGACTAGCATGGCCCCTTCATTCCCCTCACATCTGGCATTGCCCCCGGGAGGGAGAGGGGAAGCGGGGTGCTGTGACCTGGGGAGGAGGAGCAGTCTCTCTGGGCCTCAGAGCTCTCTAAGAAATGGCCATGATGTGCCGCCAGGACCTGGGGACCAAGTGGGACCGATTCGGAGGTGGTCTCCCTTCTCCCAGAGCTCACAGTCCCATAGGCAAGGAAGATAGTCTGTGGGGCGCGGGGCTGCTGAGGGCACAGGGCCTGGCACCCTCAGAAGGCGTGGGCCTCCACTTTGCCTGCCACCTGGGGGTGGGAGCAGGAGGTGTATCGACCTCAATGCTTCTTTCTCCAGAAGTCTGTGCTCTCTGTCTCCCGATGGGGAGGGGTGGGGCTGTGGGGTCCCGGGTGCCTGTGGGACTATGCAGGGGCTCCCTGAGGACCCGAGGGCAAGGGCGCACGGGGGTCCCTAACGGGCCTGCCTGTGCCCTTGCTATGAGACTTGGGCTGGTGGGGAGCGCGAGGCTTGCCAGCCCCTCCCTCTGGTGCTCCAAAAAGCTGTGAACCTTCCCCCAGGTTCATTCCCCATTTCCTGTAGGTCGGGTCTCAACCTGACAGGCATCCCCTCTCACCTCCCGATCACCGTTCCTCCCGCCCCTTCGCCCTCCCCCTGCCCCCCTTTCTACTCCCCACCCCTTCCCCCTACCTAATCAGAACTCGCCCACCCCCACGGAGTGGCTTCCTCTCACAGCGCCTCATTCCCACCAGAGAGCAGAGGAGGCCATCGCCCGGCCCCTGCCACCCCGCAGTCCCTGTCCTCTCCCCTCTGCCCTTCAGGAAGCCCCCAACCCATCCTGAAATACCCCACCCTTCTGGATCCCCCTCCTTAACCTGGGGTTCAGCGTCCCTGGGCCCCCACTACCAGCAAACTTGGCTCCTTTCGGCTCCCCTCCCTCGCGGGCAGAGGCAGGGCGTTCAAGTCCATTTAATCTTGGCAGAATGCAATTTCCTGCTTCAGGGAGCTGGCGGGTTTAGGAGGCTTAATGAGGGGGGAGGGGGGAGACGGGGAAGCGGAGAGGCTAAGCGGAGATGGGAGATGGAGACACAGCCCTTGAGAGGGGTGGTCCAGGAAGCTCAGGGATGTGTGTGTCTGGGGGTGGCCTGGGGGGGTCTTTGGGATCACGCTGGGGTCAGCTTTTCAGCTTCAGGCTCCCACTGGTAGGTCAGGGCTGTCGGCAAACCTCCCTCCCCCAGCTATATGGAGTGAACATGGGGGGAGGGGAAAGGCCTCAAAGTGGCCCACTGTCAACCATAAAATGGGGGGAGGGCCAGAAGCACATGTGCCTGAGTGACCATGGGGTGGGGGGTGGGGGTCCTAGGGTGCAGGTGGGGGAAAGGGGTCCCAGGGAACGTGTGCAGTTGAGGGTGTCTTAGGTGGGTTATGCATTCTGGGCAGGTCCTGGGGATAGTGTGCAGCTGGCAGGCCCCAGACCCCCAGGTGGGGGAACGGGCAGCTGGGCTGGAATTTCAGCCCCAATGGGATGCTTATCTGGATACCGCCACTGAGGAGGTGGAGAAGATAAGGAACAAAGGGGCCTCTGAGCTGCTGGAAGCCCCGCACCCGGTGGGGGCAGGGCAGCCAAGAGCCCTGCCTGACGCCCCGAACACAGAGAGCTCCTAGGGGAAACTGAGGCTGGGTGTCCTTGCGGGGTCCCTGCCTGCAGCCGCGCTTGGCTCCTGTCCTCGTCCCTCCCCATCTCGCCCCTCTTTGCCCCCATCGAGCCCCAGTGGGTGGGGGGCACAGCTCATGAACTCATGACACAGGGAGTCCCCAGACTGGCAGAGAGGGGTGGCCAGGGACTTCCTGTGGTGCAGGGCTACAGGAAGCGGGCGAGGGGACAGAGCGGAGGTTATTACTGGGAAAAACAGGTAGCCTGGTGTCCTCCAGGAGCGATACCCTGGATAGGAAGACTCTGCCAAGCCTGGGTCCCTGGAGGGGAGACAGGAAA
>NW_011888881.1:3508875-3515680 GCF_000151845.1 Pteropus vampyrus | reverse complement strand
GACAGGGCACCCTATCCCCCGTGGGGAGAGCTCGGTCTACCCAACACACTGTGCTCAGGGGCGGCCAAGGCCCGCAGCCTGGGGCTCTCTAGGGCTGGCCTGGTTCCTCGCACCTCGGCTTCTCCCTCTGCCTAGCTCACCAGCTCTCTGGGGCCAGCGGCTGCCCGCCCTCACTTGGCCTCTTCCCCTGGCTCGGGTCGCTCTAAGGACTGTTCCAGAGCCCACATCTGCCTCTGCTGAGCTCAGCCCAGCCCCTCCTGGCTCTTCTAAGGGCCGGTCAGAATGGAGCTCTCAAGCCCCTGCTGCTCCCCACCCTGCCCCCCGTCCCATGTCCATCTCTAGGTGATTCTGACACTAAGTCTGGCTAATGACAGCACCACGATCTGGCCTCCGGGACTCACTGACAGGTCCCGCCCCCAGGCTCTAGCTCAGGTTCCTGCATCCTTCAGGCTAGAAGATCTCTAATTGGTTCTTTAAGGCCTAGAGGCAGCAGCACCCCTCTGTGCAGCCTTCCCTGATGCCTGACCAGAGGCAGTGGCGGGATACAGGGTCCAGGCTGTCCTTCTGCTGGATAAGAATGTAAATGCCCACCCTCTCTCTCCTGGGGCCCCAGCCTGTGGCAGAGCAATTCAGGCAAGCCCTCATGCCCTCGTGCCCCTGGTGATCGCATCTGGGTCTTTCTGTCATCCACTGGGGAGGGACAGTGAGTCATAACAAAGGTGACACAGGCAGAGTGTGTCTTACATGCCGCTCTTAGCCATCTGCTCTTGGTGGCTTGCTTCATTCTCTCGGCACCCAGATGAGGAAACTGGGGCCCAGAGAATAGGCGGTGAACGCACATGGTGGGGTGAAGCCTCACAGCCAGGCTTGGAGTCTCGAGGGGTCCTTGGTGGAGCCGACGGGGACCTGGCCATGCTCGTACGTGCACAGGTGCAGCAGCCCCGGCCTGCCGGCCTTGCTCTTTGGGCAGGTAGAGTGAGGCACAGTAAGGTCAAATTGCTCAGTGGCCCGGCCTGCGCCTGCCACGTGCCACTCCACTGGAGGCTCCAGCGGCTGCTTGGACAGCAAGGCCAAAGCTGCAGGGCTCTGCCACTGGCCAGGCTCACACCAGTCCCCACACTTATGTGGGACTCAGGCTTCTCTAGAAGCCTGGCCCTTTACTGTCTGGGGTCCATCTCCCTGTCCTCACGAGACCTCTCCAAGGTGTCAGGTCTGGGAGAGGCCTGGGCTCTGCAGGGACTTGAACCCTTGACCCTGTGCCATCAAGTTCTCCCGTAGTGGCCCCCGCACCTTGGCCCCAGGCCTATAAGCCTAACCTACCACTCCTTAGCGATAACGCTGTTGAAATTTCAAGCCAAACTGGGATGGAGAATCAGCAGTGGGGAGTGAGGACTTGTTGGCTTCCTCCCCCCGTGAGCAGGAGCCCAGTGGCAGTCTGGCCCATTCTACCCATCCTCCCAGAACCAGTTAGGGGAGACTCCACCAGACCGTCTGGAGTTCTTGGTCCAGGATGAGAGTGAGACGTGCGGAGAACCCGCCTCTGTGGATTAGTGCTTGGCGCAGGGTTGGGCACATATGATGTCTGTAGAATGGTTGAATGAATAAATGACATTTGACTGAGATACAAGGCAGCGTGAGGGGTTCTCTCCGTAAACTCAGAGGACAGAGACCAGGGAAGCTTTGGGGGTGACGGCATTTTCACCAGGCAGGAGAGACCAGGAGAACCTCCCTAGGGAGTTGGGAAGTCATTCCCGGCGGAACACTGGCCTGAGCAAGGGCTTGGGAGCAACGTGCTTGTGGAGGCGATGAGGCTGTGGCCTCCAGGAACCACGGAGGGACCCGAGGACCTGCACAGCCAGCCTCGGGTGCCTGGCTCCCCAGCACTGAAGCTTCGCCGGGAGCCTCTGCAAGACCATCTGCCTGACCTGCTGGTCCCACAGCAGGTGACCTGGGGTTTGCTGGTTCTGATGCGGACTTTCAGGACCGTCGTTCTGTTTTCCAGTTGGCCTGGCCTGGTGGAGGGTGGGGTTCAGGGCATGGGAAAGTGTCAAGATCCCATCCTAGAGGAGAGCGGAGGGGTAGGGGCCAGTTCTCTAGAGCTCAGTCTGCACAGGAGTGGGGAGGAGTGCTCTTGATCAACAAGTGACCGAGGGAACAGGACCCGGCACCCCCCACAACAAGCCCCATCATGAGAAAACAGCAGGTCCAGGGAAGCAGAGGAGGAAGGGGTGGTGCTCAGGGGTTTAGCACAGTCAGAACTTCTCCCAGACTCTGGCTGGCAGGGCACATGCTTTATGCCCCTCCCCAGCGCAGCCTTTACCTCCTCCTCCAGGGCCTCTTCCCCAGTTGAAGGCCCCAGGATGATGGGGACCCAGCCTGGACAACCTTGTGTAACCCAAGGCCACAGAGCCTGAGACCTGAGCAAACCAGTGGTCCAGGACTGGGTCCCCTCTCCGGCCGACTAATTCCAGTAAGAAACAAGAGTGTTATTCAGAGAATGAGCCGCAGCAAGCCCTGCCTGGCCCCTCCCAGAAGAACTGGGTTTCCATAGCCTATAGCCTGGACCCAACCAGATCCTTGGCTGGGAAACATGGGCTTCCTAAGGCCTTGTTCTGTCCCACGGCCTTGGGGTGCTGCCTAAGATCCCTAGGGATTCAGGTTCATCTCAGGCTGGGGTACAGATGTCCTTGGCTGGGAGGCACTAAATGCTGGTGCAGCAGCTGCAGCAAGATTAGGGTGAGGCTTGAGACAGCCTGATGTCAGGGAGGGAGCTGAGATGTTGTCTATGGGACTTGCCCCTCAGGGGACTCCGATGCAGGCTGGGATGGAAAGAAGTTGGGGCAACTCGTGTGGCCATGACTGAGGTAGAGGTGGCACAGAGTAGGTGCTCAGGCAGGCTGTGCACACCTAAGTGCATCCTTCTGGGTTGCAAGAGCAAGGTCTCCCGAGTTAGTCTGGGGGAGCCGGAGATAGACAGCCCAGAGGGCGGAGCTTGGGTTTCCGAGCTCTTCTTTGAAGGTCCTGCCCCCTCCCCTCTCTCCCTCCCTTCCTTATCCTTCCATCTAGGCTGGTCCCTGTTCCCTTCTGCAGCAAACATGAGCTTTGCAGAAACTTGTCCTCGGATTAAAACCTAAACCACTGTCTCAGGAGCTGGGGCGGGGAGGCTGGCCAGCTAGGCCATATGTGGAGGGTATACAGGGGGCCAGGGAGGAGGCCCCTTTCCCCACCCCAAAATCTCAGGTCAGACACGATGTATGGGCTCCAAGGGAAAGACGAGGGTACCATGGCCAAGTTCGAGGATACCCAGCTGCCCGCCAGTGATCCAGTCAAATCCCTGTCCCCTCTCTCCCGAGTGCCCACGGCTTCCTTTGTGGCCCCCAGGAGCTAGAGGGATCCTTTAAAATCTTAAATCGGACTGTGTCATATACCTCATTACTCTCAGGCTAGTCTTAATCTTTTCTCAATCCTAGGCTGCATCCCAAATTCAAGGGATTCGAGCTCTGTGTCCCGCACTCTTGTTCACTCTGAGCTCACATGAGAAGCAATTGTTGATGGGTCCAAGGGGGCCTTAGTCCGGAATCCTCAGACGAGTTTGCCCTACTCCCCAAGGTCTTGGTTTTCCCTTCTGTTAAATGGGCCCGTGATGATGTTTTGGCCAAGGAGAGCAAGAGGCCTAATCCTTCCTAGGACTTCACAGATGGCACAGTTGGATGCTTCAATCCCTGGGTGCAGGGCCAGAGGCCAGGGATGGCCAAGGGGTCTGTTCTGTTGAGTTATGTTTGGAAATCAAACCCTGGTAGGACAGGAAGGCGCCCTCTCCTGGGGTAGGGAGCACGGCCTTGGCTTTATTGCCCGGCTGACTACAGCACAGGGAGCAAAGAGGCTTATTGTCTGGGTGGAGTGTTTAGCTGGCACTAGATTGGCCAGGGCAGGCCCAGCTCCCTGCCGCCTAGCAGTAACCCTGCTACCTGACCTTCCTCCAAGCCACCGAGGCCATGAGCTATAAGGAGGAGTCTCTCAAGGAGCCCTCCTCCTTGGCCAGTCCTGGTGCTTCTGTGCCATAGAAGACTTGCAGCCCAGAATAGGAGACAGTGCTGGCCAAAATCTTCCATTTCCTGGCTCAAGGCAGGTAGAGACCAGGATGGGATGCTCTGGCCTTAGATCTCTGGTCTGAGGGAACAGACAGCGACCTCCCATTACAAAGCCCTTCCTTGGGGAGGACCTGGAGCCAGCCTTAGGGAAGAGAACCAGGATGGCAGGGTGCCCGGGGTCTGCCCACCAGCCCCTCTCCCTTCCGGGGGACTGCCTTCATCTGGGCCCCACTTCCCCGCTGGGAGTGATGAACCAGGGGAGGCCAAGCAGTGGCTGTCACGGAAGGGACATTCCCCAGTCATTTGGAACTAAGTAAGTCCAGATCCCAGCTTGCAGGCCTGGCTGCAGGACCTTCCCTGGGCCCCCTCCCCCAGGACTGTGGCCACACAGACACATGAAGGGGGCGTGTACAGCAGATGTGGGCCTGGGAGGCGGCCAGGAACCCCATAGGATTAAGGCCTATCGCAGCCAGCTTTGTCAGGGAGCTGCACGGGTCTCCCCTAGCTCTGAGGTATATCACCCCTAGCTCTGAGGTATATCACCCCTAGCTCTGAGGTATATCACCTCTACCTCAGGGACTATGCCGGCCCCTAGGAGGCTCACAGCTGGAGCTTCACTGCCTTTTAAGTGAAGGCCAAGTCTGCCTTGAGTCCCCGCTCAGCCTAGCTCTCAGGTATGGGAGGTAACAGCCAATGAGCACCACCCTGCTCCACACCCAGCTCCAGGTGAGTGGGAGCGGAGGCCCCAAGATGAGGGTAGAAAGCAGCTCACAGCCCCTGATTGGAGTACAGAGCCCCCTCCCGCCCCCAGCCCCGGCCTGAGGCTGGAATGTGCCTGGTGTGGGAGGAAGAGTGAGGAGGATATAGCCAAGATAAAAGGGCAAGAGTCAGGGAGGTGGGCAGTCGGCCACCGTGAGGACGGCCACCGGCCTTCGTGAGGACGTGGCTTTAACTCTCGACAAAGTAGGAGCCACTGAGAGCTTTGCACAAGAGAGAGACATGACCTGGCTTCCATTCTAACAGGGTCTGTCTGGATCCCGGTGAACTAGATTACAAATTCTGCAAGAGCAGAAGCTGGGAGTCCAGTAAGGAGGCTCCAGCGCCTGTGAGGCGAGAGCTGGGTCACCTGTGGAGACGGTGCCTGCAGAGCTGGCGGCCGGGGAGAAGGCGGGAAGGGCTCGTCTGATATTTCACATATTTCGAAGGTGAAATTGAAAGTATGTGTTGATGGTTTGGATATGGATGTGAGCGAAAGAATCCAGGCTGATTCAAAGGCTTTTTGGCTTGAGCAGCTGGAAGGCTGGAACTGCCCCAACTGCGTTGGGAGAGGCCAAGGAGTAGCTGGTAGGGGCTCCCAGGTTTGGCTCCAGATCCAAGGTCCTTTCCGCACAGACTCTGTCTCCTCACCTGGGCTCCACTCGAGCCCCAGAGGCTGGGGCTGCCCAACCGTTAGAGACCCAGGGCCCACGCACCCAGAGACAAGGCCTCTGCCATGGAGTTAGAGGAAACCCAGAATCCCCATCCAACCCGGTGAGGAGGCAGATAAGGATTGAGCTCTAAGCCCCAAACCTGGGCTCCACAGCAGGGGCTGGGCAAGCCCACGTGACCCACGTGACGGATGGACGGACGGCTGTCTGGCCTCTGTCTAAACAGGATATGCTTAGGCTAGCCGACGGTCATGGGTCACTTGGCAGCCAGCCAAGCTTGGGCCCACCCAACCCCCACCTCCCTCATTTCCCCACCATGCACAGCTACACACACGGTTTGGGGGGTGTGGGGTAACATTTAAGGATCAGAGACCTATATCCCCCACTCTTGTTCACTCTGAACTCACATGAGAAGCCATTGCAGAGAGCTCCATGTGGGGGCCAGCTGGAAGAACACAGGGGGTCCTGGGGCCTGGACAGGATCTCTTACTGGCTGGGTGGGGGTGCAGGGCCTGCGGGGGCCCAAAGAGACTCTTGACCCAGCCATTAGGCTTTCTGGGAGATAATGTCTTCCCAGAGGCCTGAAGGATCTAGAAGGAACTAGGAAAAGCGGTCCGGGCACGGGGGAACAGCGCGTGCAAAGACCCAGAGATGAGGGTGTTGAGATCCTTGAGGAGGCTCGGGATGCCTGGCTCCAGTGTGGAAGGGAGGATGAGGCTCAAGAAGGGAGGCCAGGGCATTGTGCGGGCAGGGGCGGTGCGTGTGCGTGAAGAAGGTGGCCCAGGGCTCTGGTCTAGAAGAAATGCAGGGTTTACGCTGGCACTGAGGTCTGGGGAGAGCATTCCTGGTAGAGGGGACATCATTGGCAGAAAAGGCCTAGAGGCAGCTTTGGGGAGCAGCCAGAGAGGTGGGTCATTCCAGCTTTTGATGGGCTCAGAGCCAGCCCCTGGGGCAGGCAGGGAAGGAGAAGGCTGAACCGAACCCCATCCTGGGCCTGAACTGCGGGTGACTCCTCAATGCCCGCCCCCTCCTGCTGCTGCCTAAGCAGCCTCCCTGTCCCCTGTCCCCCCTCCTTGGCCCCCTTTCCAACACTCCCCCTCTCTGGGATCCAGTTCCGGGCGAGTGGGGGCTGGGCCAGAGAGCAGGCAGCGCCTGGGGCAGCAGGGAGATGAGAAAACCAGAAAGTGGGGAAACCTGAGCCAGCAACATTGGGGTTGGGCGGGCCAGGGCTTGCTCAGCCTGCCAGGCCCGGGAAACAGGTTCCCTGGAGACTGGGCCAGAGGAGGG
>NW_011888881.1:3504399-3507572 GCF_000151845.1 Pteropus vampyrus | reverse complement strand
GGGGTTGGGCGGGCCAGGGCTTGCTCAGCCTGCCAGGCCCGGGAAACAGGTTCCCTGGAGACTGGGCCAGAGGAGGGAGAGCTGGTTTATCGCCACCTTCATTCGGGGGGCATGGCAGGGCTCTGAGGCCCAGGCCTTCCAAGTCCAGCCTTCTAAGTTTGGCCTTCCAGATGCAGAAGCCAGAAGGGCAGTCTCTCTCAAGGTTACCCGGTAGAGTGGGCTTCTCCCTCACGACCTGAGGACAGAGGTGGTAGAGTGGACAGAGGATGCACAGGCAGCAGGAGGCCCAGGGCCGCACTTCATCCCCCATAGCACAGCCTAGAAGAGCCAAAAGGAAAAGAAACAGGAATGAGCCCTGCCAGAAACAAAGGCTGGGCCAGGCTGGAGGGCTGGGAGGTGGGGGGAGGAGACCTTCAAAGCTCTCCCGCCTGCTGCCAGCCCCATAACCCAGGGTGGGGGCTGGGACAAAGGGGGACAATTTCTTCCTAATTGCAACCTACACTGTTGGGCTCTGTGGCACCTCAGAAGCTAAGCCATGAGCCCAAAGCTACACAGTCCGGATGTTCTTTCGAGGGCCTATATTGTAGGCACTCAGAGCCCATCTGTGAAAGGAGGGGGGCTGCTTTAGGAGGGGGACTCCGGAGGCCGGCCTGTGGGAGAACCAGTCCTGGCCTAACCATCTCTACACCCCCACCACCTCGTGTGTCCAGACTGGTACCAGGATGGGCGGTGGGGGATCTGGAGAAGCATGCCTGGGATCTGAGTGTCCCACAGAGGAGGGAGGGAGGGAGGCCTGGCTGGTGGTCAACCCCACGGGGCATCCTGGGTGGCTCTCAGGTGGAGCTGGCACAGCTGAGTGGCTTTTGGAGGGGAAGAGAGAAGGACTCTGGGTGGCGAGGAGAGCGTCGGGTTCAGGCAGCCAGTCCAGAGGGGCTGGGTCACAGGGCGGGGACTTGGCTTCTGGCCACTTGGCTCTTGGCTCTGATTCCCTCTCATATCTGGTGCTGCAGAGATTTGCTCTCGCATTCATTCAGTGAAGACATCCTGACCTCCGTAAGTGCCAAGTGGGGTTCCAACACTCGCTTCCTCTAGCTCCTGTCTGAGTTGCAGGCCTTTGGCTCCAAGTGGGCCCCGTGGCCTGGCCCTTCCCTCCTGGAGCCTGCCCTTAGCTCCTAAAACTGCCTCCTTCTTCCAACACCATGGCCTGCTTCTCCCAGTCTCCTCTTCCTCATCTGTGCACAGTGTGGATGCCAGGACCCGCTTCGAGGCATGACTGGGAAGTGCTTCAGGTCAATAACTGCAAACCAGCTTACAGGGCCCCACTGTGGCATCTGCGGCTGGTTTCAAGGAGTCTTCGGACCCCTGAAATGGAAGGCAAAATTGTGGGAGGCACAATTTCCTTCTAATAATGCAAATTTCATACATACATATATACATACACACACATATGTATATATATAAACAACACATAGAGTGCTACACAATGCTCAGCCCAGCGTGGACGCAGGATGAGGGCGCAGGGCGGACTCACTGCAGTCATAATTGTTATTGATATTGATTATTCGGCCTTCTCAAATGGTTTAGGAGAGACCTGGCATCCCACTCCATGTAATAGACTTGGCTCTAGCTCTCTTCCCTCTGCCTGTCCCCTGCCCCGCAAGGCCTCTGGGCCCTGGACCCATTCTGTGTGTGTGAGTGGAGCTCTGTGGACAAGTCAATTGAGTCTCTTTCCTTGCCAGCCAAGCACCCTGGAGTCTTTGGCAAGTCCGAACAGTTCTTCTTTAGTGATCGTGATGATCGTCATTATGCTGGGGGTGGTGACAGAGGTGGCCAGGCTATGAGGAGACCAGGGAGGCTGGTGGAAGGGATGGCATTGTAAACTATAGTGATGGTGGCATAAACTGCATTGCTGATGGTGGGTTGGTGGTGGTGACCTTAGGGGTACAGAAGAGTGAGGATGAGGAGAGATGTCTGTCACAGTGTTTTAAATGAGGCATGACAGAAAAGAGAGATGCAGGCACTGGTCACTGTAGCCACATGACTCCAGGCCGGGGTGTCCTCCCTCAAACAGTCAGCCTCTGCCTGGAGCGTGTGGCCAGCACTCTAAGGCCCATCGGCAGAATCCCTAGCACCCCACTGCACCCCACATTCACAGTCACCCAGCCAATTGGTCAGAGGGAGAGATGCCTGCTCCAGAGGGCCTGGTTAGCCAGGAGGAGAAGGGTGAGGAAGAGGGAGGAGGAGTGAGAGGGGGAAGAGAGAAAGGAGGAAAGGGTGGGGAGAAAGAGGAAGGAGAGAAGGAGGAGAGGAAAAAGAAAAAATAGAGGGAGACGAAGGACAGGGAAGGGGAGGGGAGGGCAGAGAAGGAGAAGGGAAGAGAAGGAGAGAGGAGAGGATTGGAGAGAGAGGAGGAAGAAGGGGGAGGGATAGGAGAAGACGGGCGAGGGAGAGGCCAAAGAAGGCCCGTGCCCCTTGGGACCTGGGCAAAGTGCTTGGGGCAGGGCCGAGACTGTGGGCCTGGCTGGTTTGTCCATGGCCTTGGGGGTTGGGTTGGTTGGTTGAAGGGCCCCTCCTGGCTCAGATGCTAGGCCTTGGGGTCATCGCGAGGCCATTTGGAAGCCAGCGTCCCTCTTAGGAGAGGAGGCCCAGCCTATCTGGCTTCTCTAGGGTATGGAACCATAATGGGTGGGTCTCAAGGGCTGCTGGCTTGAAACAAGGCTGGCGGTTGAGGGGATCACAGGGAGCCCTTGAGTAGCTGGACGGAGCTGTTGGGATGGGCCGCCGCGACCCGGCCTGGGCTGGAGGGTGGGTCAGGTCCAGCTGTGCCAGCCGTCCCAGGGGCTGCACTGCCACCTGCTGAACGGCCGGGGCAGTCCTGGGTCCTGCGCTGAGGGGCTCACGCCAGGAGCGGCCCACAGCGAGTGAGGAGCGACACGACAGGGGCTGCGCAGGTGAGCTCAGGCTCACTGCTCCCCGGCGCACTCGCCCTTCCCGCCAGGGAGTTGAGTGCCCGGGTAAACACCGGGCGCGGTGTGCGCGGTGTATCCACGGAGAGACAAAGCCGGGGCGGGGCGGGGGCGCCGCCCGCGAAGCCGGGGCGGGGGGTGCGAGGCGCAGATTAGCCTCCCCTGGTGCGGCCGGCCCCACCGCCTCCGAGACCCCAGCCTAGCCCG
>NW_011888881.1:3500974-3503529 GCF_000151845.1 Pteropus vampyrus | reverse complement strand
CTCTCCGCGGACGCAGGCACCACAGGACTAGAGTGGGCGCTGTACCTGTCCGGTCTGTCCCGACCCTTTGCATCAGTGCGACAGGGGAATGTGTGGATGATGTGGCCTGCGGGGTCACCAGTGTGCGAAGGAACTTTTTCCCGTAAGGTTCGGAATGGGTGGGTGTTCCTTTACACCCCCACTCCGACGTTCTGGAGCGGGAGTCCGATGCCCCTTCTGGCACAGCTCTCTCCCACTAGCGCCTCAGGCAGCGCTCTTCCCGGGTAGGTGCGCCCGCCCTGCCTCAGTGTCCCGATCTGACGATCGTCTGCTGGAAAGGAAGCGCTATTCTAGCTGCCCCCACGTGGAGAGTCTCCCGGATCCGCAGGGCAGGAGGACCGCCAGCCCCCAGGCTTTTCTCCCAGCACTGTCCCAGCCCCCTGACCCCCCCAGCTATTAGCTAGGGTTTGCTTTTCCCGCAGGGAGCCTTGCTCATTTAGGGGCCCTGCTGTATGTGGGGTGTAGGTGAGCTGAGAGAGCCTGCAATCAAGCCCCCATTTGGGCAGGCTGGGGCCCCAACGGTGAAGTAGTCAGGGGACACTAGGAGCTTGGTGGGCTCTCCTGGAGCAGGTGGGACCAGAGAGTGTCAAGGTGGCCCAGGAATGAGGCAGAGATGGCAGGAGAGGTCATCTGGAGCTAGGGCTGGGGGCCTGGCTGGATAAATAACTTCTCATTCTTGAGATAACTGTCTTGTGAACACCATGCCTCCTGGGCGTGGGAGCAAACTGAAGGCGCTGGTGGGTCTGCCCTGGAGCTGGGCCAGGTTAGGGGTTCCTGTCCTTCTGAATTCACCCAGATCGCCTCCCAGAAGCCCCTGTCCTATTTGCAGAGATAGAGAAATTGGACCCAGAGGTTGGGAAGCTCATCCCAGCCCAGGGGGTTGTTTGAAGCTGGGACTTTATCCCAGGCTGCAAAGGGAGTGTGCCAGGACCCATGGCGTAAGGTGTCCTGGAAGGCGAGGGCACTGGGCAAGCCTACCCCTGCTGCTGCACCTCAGTTCTGAAGGAGCCAGGTCCGGAAGTGCTGGTGGGGGAGAGGAGACCAGCAGCCCAGCCTCAGGCTCCCCCTGCTCTGCTAAGCATACCTTGAGGGGGAGGCTAGAACGAGCCCAGGTGACCTTGACTGGGAAACCCCAACCGTGAAAGTGGGGGTTTCAATCCCAGCTCTGCCGGGGTGGCTCTGCTTCCTGGTCCATGGGGTGTTGGGGGAAGGGGAAAGCCAAGGAGCCTGGAAGGAGCTCTGGCCTTGGAGGGGGAGTGTCAGAGGAGCCGGGTAGGGGGTGGGGTGCTGTTAATAATTTCCTCCCCGTGTTCCCCCACAGCCCTTTCTGCCTTTCTTCCATCCAGGCAGTTCTCAGCTCAGAGGAGCCAACCTCCCTTCCCCGAGGCAGGCTGTTCACCCCCCTCACCCCCACTCTACGCCTGGGAGGTCTGGAGCAGGCTGGACAATTCGACCACCTAGCCCCCTACCCCGCCCCCAGGTGCCTCCGGACCCCCTCGATCGACCACCCCTTCCCTGCACCCTTTGCCAGCCCCAGCTCCTCGGTTCTTTGTTTGAGCGTCTCTCCTCCGTCCCTCCCTCTCTCCTCCCTCTCTCCTCCTCCCTCCCGCCTGCCTCCCTCCCTTGCTCCCTCCCACCAGCCTTCTTTCCTTCCTTCTCTGCTCTCCTCCTGGTGGGCTCCCAGGTGGCGGTGGCCGTTCCTTCTCTGTCCACCCACCTGGGCTCGCCGACTGGGGACTTCTCCGAGGCTGGGGCTGAGTGGATGCATCTGGGGGCTTGCAGGGGGGGAGCAAGTACAGAAATTTCCTCCCCTGCCCTCCCTCTGTCCTCCTCCTCTCCTCTCCTCCATCCCCCAGGCTGCGGAAGAGGGGGCTTGGACTGGGGCCTGAGGCTCCAACAGACTTGAACGTTCCTCATTCGCACCTTTAAAGGGCCGGAGCATTGTTGGAGGTCTCTGCAGGGGCCCATTAGGGTAAGGCCCTCCACCTGCCAGAGCACCCTGGAGGACTCCAACACTGTCCTTGGTGACCCTGACCTTGTCACCGTGAAAATGGATGCAGGAGAAACGGGGTCATGGGGAGGGGGGAAGCGAGTCAACCTGAGCCCCCTGATACGTAGGATCAAAGCTCTCTGAGGGACCCAGACTGCATCTTGCTCTCCCTAGGCCAGGACAGCATCTCCCAGCTTCCTCGGGCCCCACCCCACTAGCAGGTCAAGTTCTTGAGCAAACACATGCCTGTGAGGACGTGTGCGGGCATGCAGACGTGCGTGTGCATCCGCAACTGTTAGTGGGGGCCTCCCAGGTGTACCCCGAGGGTGATGGTGGCTGCACGGCCCTTTCTCCCACCCGCCCCCCTCAACAGAACCTGCCATTCAGTCAGCACCAGCTTGGTGCCCCAGCAGACAGGGGGAGGGGCTGGTTCTGATCCTCCCCTCCCCCAGCCAGCCTCCCCAGAAGGGAGCATCTGTGATGAGAGGTGTGTCAGGCACTCAGGAGAGGGTGTTCCCACAGAGGG
>NW_011888881.1:3498643-3500924 GCF_000151845.1 Pteropus vampyrus | reverse complement strand
GGGGCTGAGTGGATGCATCTGGGGGCTTGCAGGGGGGGAGCAAGTACAGAAATTTCCTCCCCTGCCCTCCCTCTGTCCTCCTCCTCTCCTCTCCTCCATCCCCCAGGCTGCGGAAGAGGGGGCTTGGACTGGGGCCTGAGGCTCCAACAGACTTGAACGTTCCTCATTCGCACCTTTAAAGGGCCGGAGCATTGTTGGAGGTCTCTGCAGGGGCCCATTAGGGTAAGGCCCTCCACCTGCCAGAGCACCCTGGAGGACTCCAACACTGTCCTTGGTGACCCTGACCTTGTCACCGTGAAAATGGATGCAGGAGAAACGGGGTCATGGGGAGGGGGGAAGCGAGTCAACCTGAGCCCCCTGATACGTAGGATCAAAGCTCTCTGAGGGACCCAGACTGCATCTTGCTCTCCCTAGGCCAGGACAGCATCTCCCAGCTTCCTCGGGCCCCACCCCACTAGCAGGTCAAGTTCTTGAGCAAACACATGCCTGTGAGGACGTGTGCGGGCATGCAGACGTGCGTGTGCATCCGCAACTGTTAGTGGGGGCCTCCCAGGTGTACCCCGAGGGTGATGGTGGCTGCACGGCCCTTTCTCCCACCCGCCCCCCTCAACAGAACCTGCCATTCAGTCAGCACCAGCTTGGTGCCCCAGCAGACAGGGGGAGGGGCTGGTTCTGATCCTCCCCTCCCCCAGCCAGCCTCCCCAGAAGGGAGCATCTGTGATGAGAGGTGTGTCAGGCACTCAGGAGAGGGTGTTCCCACAGAGGGGGCACCACGTGGGGAATGGGCGAGGGGGCCGAAGCTGCGCTTCCTGCCCGAGGAGCCATGAGCGGCTTGCCCTGGCAGAAAAGGCAAGGGTTCTGGGAAGATGGGTCTGGGGAGGGCCCCGGGGTCTGTCAAGCAGGGCCTGACAGTCAGATGTGGAGTTTGGGCCTCGCCCCAGCACCCGTCAGCCGGTGCAGGGCACTCACAGGCATAGTACCCCTCGCCCTGCCCCAGGGTCCTAGAATTGGCCTGGGGTCCTGCCTCCCATGGGAGAAGGGAGTGAGTAGCTAGGGCAGGGCAGATCCGGGGGGGACGGGGCTCCCGTCGTCATTCTCGGTGCCCCCACCGCCAGTGCATCTGGGTGGGGGTGTTGGGAGTTGGCGCTGGCTTTTGCCGGGAGGGAGCAATATGTTGCGACAACTGCTGCTGGGATGCGTTTACCCAACAGCCAGCCTGCCTGGGGAGACAATATTTGAAAAACAGTATCGAAACTTGGACCCGCCGGGGGTGTGGGCGTTCTGCAGGGGAGACTGCAGACCCACGCAGGCCCCCGCCGGCCATCTTACCCCGCTTCTTTACCCTCTAGAGGCAGAGCCGGAACTTTTCCTGGCAGGAAGTCCTTCCCCGTATCTGACCTGGATCCCTCCTGCTGTGATCTCAGTAAATGTAGACTCCGCGATCCTTTGCCTCTCCTTTTCTGGCTGCCGCCTCTCTTTCACTTTAGGCTCTATCTACATGTGTCTCATTCATCCTCCGCTCTCTTCCGTGCGCCCCACCCCAATAATCAGATCCAGATTGCCCTGTACTGGGAGGAGAGGTTTTGCTGGAGCAGGCGGAGCTAGACTCACCCCTTTTCCCCATTCCTTGAGGTGTGAGAGGGAAGAGGCAGTCCATTTGGTTGGGGTGGATGCAAGGAAGAGAGCCTGTTGGGAATGGAGAGGGCTGTAGGATCCCCCGCTCGAGCTGGGCTCTGTGAATGGAATTCAGGATGCTGGGGGCCGAAGGTTGGGGGCGGTGAGTCTCCAATGTTCCCTGTTGGCTCTGCTGACCCCAGGCTGCACCTGGTTGCTTGGTCTTCGGGCCTATTGGTTACACCTCCCCAGACAAAGGCAGGGACGAGAAAGTATGTGAGGATTGCACACTGGGGCATTCGTGGCCCCGGGCTGAGGGTGTGAGCAGGGAGACACCCATCACCCTCTTTGTTCACCTAGGGAAACTGAGGTACCTCGGGCAGAATTACACAAGGGAAATAATGTGGGTAGGGCGGGACTCCCCTATCTGTCTCACACATTCCAATCTTGGTTCCCCCTGTCCAGGTGTCCAGACAGCAGAGCCTGCTTCCTGGGCCCTAGGCCCCTCCCACAATGCCTATCGCTGGTCTCCTCCTCTGGGCTTCCCTACTGACTGGGGCCTGGCCAGCCACGCCCACCCAGGACCACCTCCTGGCCACGCCCCGGCTCCGGCTCTCCTTCAAAGGTAAGAGGCCACCTTGCTGTTCCCCAGCGTCATCCCCTGTGC
>NW_011888881.1:3475400-3498593 GCF_000151845.1 Pteropus vampyrus | reverse complement strand
CTAGGGAAACTGAGGTACCTCGGGCAGAATTACACAAGGGAAATAATGTGGGTAGGGCGGGACTCCCCTATCTGTCTCACACATTCCAATCTTGGTTCCCCCTGTCCAGGTGTCCAGACAGCAGAGCCTGCTTCCTGGGCCCTAGGCCCCTCCCACAATGCCTATCGCTGGTCTCCTCCTCTGGGCTTCCCTACTGACTGGGGCCTGGCCAGCCACGCCCACCCAGGACCACCTCCTGGCCACGCCCCGGCTCCGGCTCTCCTTCAAAGGTAAGAGGCCACCTTGCTGTTCCCCAGCGTCATCCCCTGTGCGCAGCACTTGGCCCCGTTGTACAAGAGGGAGAGGAGAGGTCAGGGCCAAAAAGCCCCCCCTGGGTGTGTACATGGTGGGTGCAGGGGAGGTGGTGACCTGCTGGGAAGGCTGGAGACTGGGCCACTCAGACATTTCGGAGAAGGGCCCTGAGTCTGGACCCCTTCTAGACTCAGAGGAGAGGTCTCAGCTGGGTGGCCTCGGGTCTGCGGAGCATCTCCCTCTGTGTGAAAATCGAGAAGATGGGACTGAACTGCTTCTCCTTTCAGACTCGCATTTGCAGAAGCCCTTCCTTACTGCTGCTCTGCTTCTGGTCTTGCCCTGGGCGGTCCCCGGGGTGGAGGGTCAGACCATCCTGCAGACACTGAGGCCTCAGGAAGCTGGAGGAGCAGGACCTGCTCCACGGGGGCGTGGGTACTTGCAGAACCTGCTGGGGGTCTCTGGGTGGGAGAGGTTCCCAGGACCTGGGGAGGCTGCTGTGCCTGGAGGGTAGGCCACCTGGTGAGTTCTGGGAGAGCACACGCTGTGGGACAAGCCTGAGCTCCCCAGCGAGCACTTGGCCTTGGAAGTCCCTGAAAGGTTTTAACGACAGGTTAGGGTCTGCAGAGTGAGAGGCTGGTCCCCGAGCTCTATCACCTTAGCACCTAACCTCCTGGGCGCATGGAACACATACCTAGCTGTCCAGGTGGCGCACTCACTAGCCACTCCTCAAAGGTGTGTGTGATCCAAAGGGTCTGCCCTCAGCCCAGGGTAAGGGGCAGTGGTCACACTGGGACCTGGGGGGCCTGGGGTCACTGCTGGGTTCTCAGCCTTTGCCCTCCTGTAGCCCGAGGTCACTTCGTTCAGCTGCTTGCCCTGGGTGGGGCCGACTCAGCCCTGGCTGGCTAGGTTTCCGGGCACACATATTGGGGTGAAAGGCTGGGCTGACCTCTTTCCTTCCTCAGGCTTGGCCAAGGCCCAGCCCCCACCTCACCAAGTTCCCATGTTCCCCTGGCCTCATCCCGCCCCTGCAACTTGATGGGGGCGTGGGGCTTGAATTTCTAAGGATGTGCCGAGAAGGAGTCTTGTTCGGGGCCTGAGAAGTGGGCAGAAGAGTGAGTCCATCTGGTTTGTAAAGGCAGCCCCCCTCTCTTAGGCCTGGAAGATGGAATATTTATCCGTCTGATACCCCCGCCCTTCGCTGGCAGAGTTTCTCAGCAGATTAACAAATCTTGAAGGGCTTGATCCCCCCTCTTACCCACTTCCCAGCCTGGGGTGCAGGCGGGGGGAGTAGAGCATCCTCTCCCCCCATAGGAGGGTGGGGCTTAGTCTCCATGGCCCTGGGACCCTGGAGCCCAGACATCCACTCTGGATGTTATTTTTGTCACCACCCTGGAGACCCATGAGAGGAAGCAGTGGCACAAGACACAGAGAGGTCCTCTGTATGCTCCTTTTAAACCTTCTCGGACCTCCAGGAGCAAAGGCTTCTGTTCCAGTTTTCCAGAGAGAGAAACCGAGGCCCAGGCAAGGGCAGGGCCAAGGTCAGGCAGGAGGCAGAGGCGAGGCCAGAAATAGAACCCTGGTGTCCTGGCCTCCTCGACGCCTGACGCCCACATCAGTCAGGTCGATTCCCTCTCAATTAGCTCTGAAGCTGACACCCGCGGTGACTAAAAGCCCAACTCCTGGCAGGCAGCCTGTGGCTGTGCTGACTGCCCTGGCATCCCAGGGTGGGGCCGAGAGATACCTTGGGCCACCCCATCCCGGGGCCTCCGTGCCTTTGCATGCACGTGCAGGCTTTCCTGCCCCGAATGGCCTTTCTTGTTCCCCATTTGACCTCGTGTCTTAGTTTTATGCTTAGACGTCACTTAGTTTAGCAGATACTTGAGCACCTACTATGCACCAGGCCCTGTGCTGAGTACTGGGGACTCTGCAATGAACAATATCGGGTACTTAATGTCAAACTGGCTGAAAGACGATGGGACACCCAGTTAATCAGTGCCACCCGGGAGCCCAGCACTTACTGTGCACCAGGCCCTGTGCTGGGTGGCCTCGGCCAGGTCGTGTGCACGAGGTGGCCCTCGGTGAGGAGTAAACCTTCACCAGGTGTTTGTGAGGTGAGAACGGAGACCCAGGCCTGCGGAAGCTGGGATCCCACAGCCAGGTCAGGGACTGGGAAAGGGGTGGGGGGGTCTTCTTCAGGGTACGCAAGACGGGCACAGAGAGGGTTGCTCTCAAGCATTGGTGGTCACTCTGGCTCCATGCCTCAGTTTCTCCATCTGTGCCTTGAATGGATATAGCAGCTGGTATTCTAGGCCTCAGGGACTCAGTCTTAGCTCATCCCCTCCCCTGCCTGCATCCTGCTGCGTGTGCTAGTTCCAGCCCGGTTGGACCAGAACTTCCAAGCCGGAGGTGCTGGCATGAATGCCCGTACTGCCCAGGGCAGATAAAGGAACAAAGGCAGGAACCGGGCTAGACTCGGGCTTGCTGCCTGCCCATCCGCCTGGGCACCCCAGCAAGGCCTGAGAGTATAAGAGAGAAGAGACTCGGGGCTCCGTCAGAATGGGGGGATCCTATGGCCCGCCTCCTAAGCTTCCACAGCAGTACAGCCAAGGTCAGGCAGAAGTGAGGGGTCAAGTGGGGAAGATGGCCAGGAGCAGGCGAGGTATTATATTCATTGAGAGCTTGTGGATGCTTGGGACTAGAGAGCCTGGACGCCAGGACCCTGTCTCCTCCACCCCTCCTTGTTTGGGCCTGGAGTCTCCTTAACCCCAGAGTCACCAGCCAAGTCTGGCGAAAAACACTCCCCCTGTCCCAGAGGGCACCACCTCTGCCGAGTGCCCTGCCAGTCCTTTGTTCAGCTTGGGGAATGTTTACTTTTTCCCAGGAAGCCACCCACGATACACCCCTGCCGCCCGGCTGGCTTTGGCCAAGAGGTATTTGGTGCGGAAAAGGGGTCTCGTGATAACATGAGGTGGCTGGGCTACTGAGGACACTGAGGCAGGAGTACGGAGATGGAGCGGAAGGTCATCTTGCCAAAGGAGGTCAGGAAAGATGCGAATAATAGGAATAACAGTCGGTGTCCCCGGCGATTACAAGTGGTTGTCCCTCCAAGGCCTGAGAAAGGGCCTCCCTGGTTTTCCTGCCCTGAATGGCCTTTCCTGTTCCCCATGTAATCCCCGGGTTGTCTCCAAGTCACTTAGGAGCAAGACTAAGATGGAGCCTGGCTCTGCATGATGTCTGAGGCTGTCCCAGGTCTGAGAGTGGAGGGTAGGATGGGGCATGCAGACACAGCCGCGTCCCATGAGCTAGGGACAGAGTTCCAGGATCCCGCAGTGCTGGCTTTAGTCTTTCCAGCCTCATTTCCCAACGCAAAGGCTGGGGTTGCACTGGCAGCTTCTCATGCCCCAAGGGAGCTCCCTCCCTTCAGAGAAGGAAAACCAGCGTCCTGGAGAGGAAAGGGCTTCTGTGTCCAGAGCAGTCCTGGGGACTGACCGTCTGTGACTTGCGCGTAACTGGCTTGCTTGGTGGAGAAGGATGTTCTGCAGCTGGAGGGGGAGTGGGTGGGTGCTTCCCAGTCCCACCTGAGCCTCTGCCTCTGAGCCTGGGGGGCTAATGGCAGTGCCACCACCTACATCATTTGCACGCAGCTTCAGAGAGCCAGTCTTCAGGTTTCCTTGTTAAGAAATGGTGAGATTTGGGGGTTAGGAGGGGTCACAGTGGGTGGGGTTGGGAGTAGGGGGTTGTGCAAGCCTTGATGAAGCTTGGCCCCACCCCCCAGGCCTGACTGCACAGGCCTGGGGGTGGGGCTGAGGAGCTACACAATCCTCCCTTGCCCCCCAGGGGCTCTCTGGCCAGCCAAACAGGCTTGGATCTTAAGACTGCAAGGGAGGAGGTGAGGAGCCCCCTAGAGTTTCAAAGACAGGGTGGCACCAGGGAGCTGGGCCGTGGTCAGGTTGCTCAGGTTGCTCGGACAGTTTTAGGGGGATTCGGAGCTGTGAACCGGGATGGGTCTGTATTCCAGGATGAGCCAGGAGGAGGGAGGAAGGAAGACCCGACGTGTGAACTTGAGCCCAGATCTCTGCATTTGGGATCAGTTTTCCTGGAAATGGGAGCTGCCTCACTCCTGAGAGGCCACTTGGAAGCGTCCACTTTGGGAGTTGGGAAGTCCTGTGGGCTGGCTGCTGGCTCCTCAGCTGTCCAGAAATGGCCCTCGGAGAGAGTGGAGACAGGTCCTTGTGCTTGCAGACAACCTGCATGAGGCCCAGTCCAAGTCAGCCAGGCCGGGGGGCTGGGGCCTTTAGCCGTGGTCCTTCCTGGTCCAGCCAAGCTCGGGATGGGACCGCCACTGGCCGGGCCTCAGCAGCACAGGCCTTGTTTCTGGTTCCCTGGCACAATGCCCACCCCTCCCTCCCTGGCTCCAGCTTCCTTTGGCACCGAGTGAGGAGCTGGTGCATGCTCAAGGAGTAAATCATGTTCCTTGGCAGCCCCCGCTGCTTCGTAATCGTAAAGAATTTAAAGAGAAACCGCCAAGATAAAAATCGCATCCCAGCCCATAAAAGCATCTTTCACCCTGCGGCTTGGGAGGCAGCAGCCTCAGAGTGGGCTCCTGGCTGTCTGCACCTGTGTGTGTGTGTGCCCCCAACCCTATGACCCCTCCAGAGGTGGGGGCGGGGTGCCTTCAGAGCCAAGGGCACCTGGTTTCTGACTTCTGGGAGACCTCCAGCTCCTCCCCTAGCGCAGGAAGTGGGGCACTGAAATTTAGTGGAACGCAGAGGTGGTGGTGATGGTGGTTGAAAGAACTGGATCTGAAGGCAGACAAACCCCATTCTATCCTCAGCCGTGTGACCTTGAGGGGCCCTGGGCATTCCAAGGGCCCTGAGGGCTCAGGCTTGCATCCTGGCCGTGGGGTAGACCTTGAGGAGCGAAATCCCTCTGTGTGCCTACTCCCTCGTCTGTGAAATGGGGATGCGAATGGGACCAACCTCGTCGCGTTGACAGGAGGGTTGGCTTTGGGAGTACAGCCATGGCCATGGCGAAGAAGTCTCAGTAACTAGGAGCTCCTCTGAGGATGGCAGACAGGTGGGGGCGATGCCTGAGGAGCCCTACCCTGCCTCACCCTTCCCTCTGGGTTTCTAACCTCTGGGGAGGAGGACGGTGTTTGGAACGGACTGCAGCAGGGGCCCTGAGTCCTGTGGGTGGAGCGGAGTCCAGAGGAGGAGAATGGCTACTGTGGGCAACCAGGCAGGCTTCGTGGAGGAGGCGCCATCTCAAACAGGAGAAGGGAGACTGGGAGAGGAAGAGCAGGAGCAGAGGCAGGGCGTGTGTGGCGTAGCACCCTAGCATCCGGGGCAAGGGCAGAGTGCTAGGTAGAGTCTTGTTCTTGGTGCCAGGATGTGGCTTGCACTCGGCTTGCACTCTCTCTCTGTGATTTTTTAAGCTCTTTGTAATCCCAGCAGAGGTACCACGTACACATTACGGGGAAAATCCTATGACAGAGATGCGTTTGGGGAGGGGGTGCCTTGGAGGGGTTGCTCCCCACGATCAGCTGCAGTGACCACCCCCCACCCCCAGAACACTGTTCTGGTTCCTGCAGCTTGTGCTGGGGGGACCAGACCTGGGCTGCTCACTAGGGCATCTGCACACTGGGCTGAGAGCATACTGGCCTGGCCCGGCCCGGCCCGGCCCGGTGTGTCCTGGGAATCTGAGCCCTGCCTCAAGGGGGCCCTTGGCGCTTTGGAGAAGCAGAGAGGATTCCTGCTGCATTTTTCTTAGAAATAGCAAGGGGGCCTTTGCCAGAGGCCTGGATGCCAGAAGGTTCTGGTCTGAATCCCAAGCCCAGCTCACGTGGGCGCCTGAGCTTGGCAGGCCTGCAGCCACCACCCCCCATCCCCAAGGCGGCTGAGCAGCCCCAGGGAGAGGGCGGAGGCCCCCTGGGCTCCAGACCCTGACCACTCGTCCTGACCCAGCAAAGAACGGGGCCTGGGTGGTGGCTGTGGAGGACACGGGAGGCCAGCTGTGGGGGGAGGGAGGCCTTAGCTAGGCTGACTTGTGGCGTTCGCAGTGGGGCTGCCCTGCATGTGCTGGCTGTTTGCTACCTCTCCACAGGCAGGGACAGCCCCAAATCACAGGCCCCTCTGGGGACCAAGAAGCCTTTGGGGCGTGAGGCCCCAGCTCCAGACCCCCCTTCCCCCACTCTTCCTCCTTCCTTCCTCCCCTTTGCCCCCACCCCTCCCGTCACCACCCTGACCCCTCCTTGGCTTCCTACCCGGACATGCTCTTTCCTCTGAGGTCTCTGCGCCCAGCCAAGAGCCTTGTTTCTTCCCACTCAGCGCTCGCTGCTGATGCCCTCATTTCCCTCCCGGGCCAGAGTCCATCGCCTGCATCCCTGCCGGTCAGCCAGCATGGTTCCTGTGGGTCATACACTGTCGCTGGCAGACTAGTGGCTAGAATGTGGGGGCCTCGTGGGTTCCTGTATCACCTGAGGTCGAGTGGGTGGCACTCCAGGGGACCTCTGCCCAGAGCTGCCGAAACTGTCATTTTAGTCAGCCCTTTCCCGTCCCAGCCAGGCCTGTGTGAAGGGCTTGCTGCCTTCCTTCCCAGGCTGTCGACTCAGCCTCACTGCATCCCCCAGGGCTGCGTGGTGCCTCAGTTTCCCCATTCAGATGTTGGGGAGGGGGTTAAGACGGTCTGGGATATCCTAGGAATCTTTGGGTGGGTGATGTGAAGGGGCTGCCGTGGGGCAGCAGAGAGGAAGGCTGGGCCCAGGCAGAGGGAGGGTCGTGACACCCCAGAGCCCGATGGTCCCATCCTAGCCTGTCTGTCTGGTTGATTTATCGGAGTAAATGAGCCATGCAGAGTTTGTTGTCTTTTGCAGTCACAGGGAGGAGGAGGAGGAGGCGGAGGAAGGAATGAGGGGTTTCCGGCCAGGTCTGGAATGTGGGAGGAGGGGTGGCCCCCAGGCCCCGTGGAACTGGAGGCACCGATGGCCGATGGCTGTTTCCCTGTCCCCACCTGAGAAATGGGTCAGTGCAGCCCTCCCCCTCAGGACCAACCCCCCTCCCCACCCTCATCACACTCGGGGCACATTCTGGGGTATGTGAGCCGCTAGCTTGGCCCAGGCCACCCCGTCCCAACCCGTACACAGGGCCGCCATGCCCCTCTAGGCTGGCTCTCAACCACACTGTGTGCTCTCCAAGCCAAGCTAGAGCTCTGAATTCAGCCTGACCAGTGAATGCCCAAAGGTGTTCTTATAATTAGCCATGCACACCGTTAGAATCCATGTAGAGTCTCTTGGCCCCCTGAGCCACCAGCCCAGACATGCACCTATCGGGCACCATGGGGCTTGGGAGATGGGCAGGGATCAGTGGAGGCACCCGGGCTGGACAGCCCCCTACCTACTAGGACGAAATGGTCGAAAGTCACTAACATCCTGCTGGTTCTGGCTGGCCTGTGTGCCAGGGAGTGACCTTGCTGCCCTTTGCCTTCTGGCTTTTCCTGGGTCTATGATGAGCTTTCCCCCTAGCCTGTCCTCTCCTGGGCGGAGCAGGTGGGCGCTGGGGCGGAACGGTCGTGGGAACAGTGGGCCTGGGCCTGCGGGCCCCAGCCCCAGCCCCAGCCCCAGCCCCAGCCCCAGCCCCAGCCCCAGCCCCACCGCCCCCTCAGCGGAGCTTTAGCCCAGCTGGGTGGCTCCTCTGGCTTCCACTCCTGTCCAGCGTGCTGTTTACTCAACAGCTGGGATGTTTACAGCAGTCCTGAAGAAGGGGCCCGTCATTCCAGAGGGTTTCCCATCTTGAAGGTTCCACTGGGGGCTCTTGCGACTCACCGCCTCTCCACACTCCTGGGCTAGGCCTGTAAGGGGTGCAGGGGCTGTGCCCATCTCCACCCTCACCAGGGCTGGGCCAGTGGTCCAGGCACCGGCTCCTCCACCCAGGAGAGATCCCTCAGGAGGAAGGAACATTCCCAGGAAGTGGCAGCTCTAGGTGGTGAAATACGGTAACTGGGTCCCCAGTTCAGACATTTAAATTAAATTCAATCAGAGCAGTTATTGAATATAAACATGCCGAGTCATTTACATGTTAATTATGTTGAATGGACTAAGAGACCATAATTACTTGCTAATTGGGTGAGAGCGGCTGTAATTGGTTTTGTTGGCATGACCTTGCTCACCTGCCTGGGGGGAAGGGGGGCGAGTGTGGATGGC
This sequence comes from Pteropus vampyrus, assembly GCF_000151845.1. Taxonomy (NCBI): domain Eukaryota; kingdom Metazoa; phylum Chordata; class Mammalia; order Chiroptera; family Pteropodidae; genus Pteropus; species Pteropus vampyrus. The sequence continues at coordinate 3,490,105 of NW_011888881.1, read as the reverse complement.
TCCTGGGGAGGCCTCTGGGTCTCCAATCTGGGGAGCCTGGCCCAGGTATGGGATTGAAGAGGACAGATATGGAGGAGCTTGGGGCCAGGGAAACCTGGAGCCTATCCCCTCGGGAGGAGGCAGCTTAAGCCTAAGACAAAACCCTGGATCTGGCTTCTAGGGGTTTCCATCAGAACATCTTGAAGGGGAAAAAGAACTGGCAGAGCCAGCCCCTGGGTCGGCAGTGACAGCCTCCCCTGCCCAGCCCTATGTGGGACCTGGACCTGAACAAATGGGAAACGTCCAAGAGGGGGTGCCTGAGAACACAAGGCAGGTGTCACCCTATGCTGGGGCCCTGGGTCGGCCCGGCTAGTGTTGGAGTCTGGCCTCGGGGTGTGAGTGAGGTGGGTGTGCTGAGCAGGGGGAAAGGTTCGTGCCAAGGCCTTGGGGCTGCCCTGCCCCCAGCCCAGCCTGGCTGGGGCTCCCAGGGTTGCAGGGCTGTGGCCAGGGGCCGAGACCTTCCGGCTGGCCGCTCATTAAAAGAGGATTAGGCTGGGAGCCAGGGGGCCAGCCCAGCCCCTGGGCCTTCCTCTGGGGCCCCTCGCAGCTTTGGAGGAGTGAGAAAGGGGCTGGGGGACACCTTTCCCTAGAGGCCGTGGGGGTCTCCAGTAGGATGCTGCTGCTGTTGCCACTGCCACCATCTCCTTGTCCACCTCAGCGTCCCTCTGCAGAAGGACTGACAGAGACCCTGGCCAGCACCCCTGCCCCTGGCGCCCAACCTCATTTCTCTTCAGCTCAGGGATTAGGGCTCCACCAGCCCACATGAGGTCAGAGGTCAGGGCTGGGCTGCAGGGACCTGTCCATCACCCCCCAGTACCCGAGCACAGCTAGGAAAAGTGACCTGTCAGTCAGGGCCTGCCACTTTGTGGAGCTGTAACTGAGGGGGCGGGCACCCACCTCTGCTCCAAGAGCCCCCTTTTTGCAGCATCCCCTTCCTCACTGGCAGCAGACCTGGTGTCCTAGAGACGGGGCAGCAGGGGTCCCAGGCCGCCCACTCGGGGTCTTCGGGCGAGGGCGGCAGACACGCCTCCTCGGTGCCGCCCGCGCCCACCGTCTCCTGTAAAGTAAGGCGTCTTTAGCTGCTTCCAGGGAAGAGGAAATGGAGACCCCGGGATTAAGCCCCCTCCACGCTGAGAATGTTCCTGCCTCTGGACCTTGGCCAGGCCATTCTGGGCCAAGACCCCGAGTGTCTAATGGCCATGGGGGAGGGCTAGAGGCTGGAAACGGCTGCGGAAATGAGGTGTCTGATGCCAGAAAAGGCCCTTCCTTCCCAATGACGGGAAAAGCCTTCCCGGATGTCACCCCACCCAACCTGTGCCCAGCCTGGGTGAGGATGTGGGGGTGGGGTGCCTTTCCCAGGAGGTATTACCCAGGCATATCATCCTCCCTCCCCAAGGTCAAAGCTTATCCAGACTTGAGTCCCAATACCTACAGAACCCATTGTGCCCCAGCCCCTCCCTCAGTATTGCCGTCGGGGGGAGGAGAGGTGACACTCCTATCAGCTGGGCCTGGGACAAGTGGAGCAGAGGTGGAGACTGGCTTGAAGACATGCCAGGCTGGGTCCACATCAGCCACACATACACGCACCTGTGCCCCCTTGGGCCCGCGGTCCTTGGCCTAAGTCCCTGCTCCTTAGTGGGGACCGGAAGCTGGTAGGATCTAGTCCTGCTGATGCCGCAGGTGTCAGGGCAGGATAGCAAGGGCTGCTTGACCACCTCCTGCCCTGCCCCGGGCTTCCTGGAAGAAGAAGGGCCCCCACTTTCTTTGCCCTGTCGTAGGGTGGGAAGGAAAGCCAAGACACCAGTCTCACTCCTCACTCTGTGACCTGAGGTGAGCCCCACTCTCCCCTGGAGCTGGGGGTGCAGGGCTGTCATGTTTTTAATTCTGTCCCACAGTCTGGCGTGAGAGATGCGCACTCCAGCCGTGGGTCGATAAGGTGGGAGCCCTACACCCGATTCACTCTGGGGTCCTGAGAAATTCCCATGCTCCCCACCTGTTTCCCCTGTGGCAGGCTGGCTTTGGATGGCTGATTTGGGGTTAGCTCTGCTCCTGTGGGTTGGCGATAGGGTAGAGACAGGATGGAATGAAGGGAGGATTGGGGCTAAGTCATCGGGAAGCCCCTTCCTGCCCAATGCCCTCTCTGCTCCCCACCCCAGCACTAGGAGATGGGGAGGCAGGGGTGGGACTGGGGGTGGATGTCCTCCAAGAGATGGTAACATCTGGGAGGCCAGTTTCCACGGGGAAAGAACTTGGGACCCCATCCCGCCCTCTCCTCCCGGCCAAGGCAGAGATGGCCCATGAGGGATGGGTGTGGGGAGGACCCAAGGGTGCTTAGCTGTTAACATTTCCCTGTGGTCAGAGCAGGATCGCCTCGAACGTCAGTACTAGCAGGGCCCAAGAGATGATCTAGGTAGGAACATGAGGCTCAGAGAGCCAGAGCGTCCTGGCCAAGGTCACGAAGCCCACATCAGAGGCCCACGTCAGACTCAGGTTCCTGACCCTTGGTCCCACCCCTCCCACACCCCACACAGTCTCATGGGGCACCCTGCCCCAGCCACAGTTTCCACAGTGACCAAAACATCGTGTCCTGTGACAACAGAGCCATTGACGCCATATCCCTGGCCGCTGGGAGGAGCACCGAGGGTCCTGAGTCATGTGCCCTGTTGGTGGAGTGCGAGTCACTTTCCGGCCCTGGCTCTCCCAGTGGGCAGTCCCCACCACCAAGCCTGGCTTTGCCTGGGCTGCCCCTGCTTTAGTTCAAAAGGCCATGGACCTAGGTGGTCATCCCCCCGACCCCCCACACTCTGGCCCGTGACCTCCCTTCTCTGTGCCTTGATGTCCTCGTCTGTAGATTGGATGTTGTGAGCACCAGGCTTTGCACATGATAGGTAGGTGCTCGGTGACTAAGGCTCCCTCTGTTCTTACCTCTACCCAGGGGAAGGGCACGCAGAGGGTTGAGAGGTGGGATGTCAGATCAAGGCTAGTCTCCCGCTGCCTACCTATGTCCCACTTTCCTCATCTGCTGAATGAATGGTCTGTCCCCTGCCTTTCTCACAGATGGGAACGAAGCCTGGAGTGCTGGGGCTTTGAGCCCTGGAGAGGGGCTTGGACTTGGGGCTTGGACATGGGGAGTCAAAGCATGGCAGAGAGGGTCTGGATCCAAGAGGCTCAAGGCTGGGTGGGGTGGAGGATAGGAATTGTGGCTGGTAGAGTCCGTGGGGCTAAATGTTTGGAGTCCCCTCCCCCCGAGCCCTATGCCTGCATCTGAAGGCGCCCACTTGAGTCTCTGCCTCCCCCCGCCCCATTGTCCCCCAAATGCCCCCTGGCCAAGCAGGATGGGCAAGTGCACAACCAAGGCCGTGCCCCCAGCCAGGGTATAAATAACCCTGGCGGGCTGTCCCAGCCTGGGGGGGCTCCGCTGGCAGTCCCACTTCCTCTCTGGCCACTTCCTGACCCTGGGGGTGGGGGAGTGTTTACTTTCCTGTTGTCACTATGGCGGGGTGGCCAGGCGGGGGACTCCGAGTGGCGCAACAACAGGTGCAGGACAGGTGCCCAGGCTGCCCTGCCCAGGACTTCAGAGGCGCCGCCGGACAGGCGGGCGAGGCCGTAGCCAGGCAGGGATCGGCCCTTTGATCCCTCGGCGTCCCTGCGTCCCAGAGGTTGGCCAAGGTCATCACCTGTATTCTTTTGTCGCCATAGTCAGGGCCGAACAGGGCAAGGCCTTCGCTTGCTCCTCAGCCCCTCAGACGCGGGCTCTGGATCTGCTGTGGGAGATCCCTGGCTGCCAGCCCACCTCACATGCCCATCTCAGCACATCCGGGAGCTCTGTCCAAAGCCGCACTCAGGCACAGCCCCTCCAGGCTTCCCAGCACACAGCAGGGGTCAGGGTCAACCAGGCCAGTTCCAGACAGCTGCCTGAGTGGAGGGTGACCTTGACTAACGGATGAGGCCACCTGCTGGTCCCACCTCAGGCAGCATCTAGGGCCTCGGATCCCAGCTGTTCTTCTGCAGACCTACCCTTCACTGCCCCACCTGTGAGATGGGTAACCAGCTGTAAAATGGGTAACTAGCTGCGAGATGGGATGCCACTTATGAAATGGGTAACCACCCGTGAAATGGGTACCCACCTGTGAGATGGGTTTCCGGCTGGGGAGATGGGACGCGTATGATCCCCTAAGCGAAGGCCTCATCTAATGCAGGGCCCATGTGCACATGTGCATACCTGGGCCCGGTGCAGACATGCATGTGCTCTTCTGGGTGCTGCCATCTCAAGCCTCCTCTGCTGGTGAATATTCATCACCCTCATTACAATCTTTCCTCTCCTGCTGAGCTAAAAATAGCTAGGGCCGGGTGGAGGAGGAGCTTGCCAGGGGGACCCCTCGGTTCACCCCCTCCCAGAGGAAGGTTCCCAAGTTTCCTGGAGTCCTGGGTCTGTCACTGACCTGTCACTGGCTAGGTTCCCTCCTGTCCTTCATCTCTAATGAGGAGGACTTTCCCCTAGCAACCTGGTGGTGGGAGGGAGGGCTGGACTCACTCAGAAGAGAAACTGAGGACTCAACTAGACCCTGTCCCAGCCCCAGGGGCGCTGCCCGACTCAGGGAGGGCCTCTTCCCTGGGAAGACTGTTCCTGGCTACTTCGAAGTGGCCTGACAATTCCACAATTAGCAGCCCGGTGGGGCCTGGGGGAAGCCTGGGTCTGCTGGGCAGTATTGCTCCAGCAGAGCTTGCCAGTGTCCTGGCTGACCCTTCAGACAAGGTGACAGCTTTGCCTTCTGTCTGGTGGCAGCTGGGCTGAGGACAGGGCACCCCAGCTCTATGCCAGCATCTGAGGGCTGTCCTGGATGCACTTGCCCCCACCCCCCTACTCATTAACCATTTCAGGCCCCCGTGGGACACTGGCCCCACCCCGAGCGTGGGAGCATCAATCCCCACCCCAGCAAAGACTCTTTGATCCTGTCAGGCTTCCTGGCTCTTGCCCACTGTCCTTTCATCGGACCCAGAGACCAGCTGGGGTTGCCGATGAATCAGGGCTTTAGCTTTGGGTGTGGCCCCTCCCCGGCCTACCCGCCTGTCCTACTTTCTCTTCCCAGCAAGTCAGGGACTCGAGAGGGCGCTAAGTACTCCCTGGAGGGGAAGCTGGGGGGTTAAGATGACCATGCCGAAGGCTGGATGGCTGGATGGCATCCTCCGAGGGCCCTAACTGCTGCCCTGCCCTCCGTCCGCAGAGCTGAAGGCTACAGGCACTGCCCACTTCTTCAACTTCCTGCTCAACACAACCGACTACCGAATCCTGCTCAAGGACGAGGACCACGACCGCATGTACGTGGGCAGCAAGGACTACGTGCTGTCCCTGGACCTGCACGACATCAACCGCGAGCCCCTCATCGTAAGGGCCAGCCCAGACGTGGGGCGGGGGATGAGGGACACGGCCCCAGGGCTGGTGGCCCTGTCCAGCCCCCTCTGACCCCCATCTCCGGCAGATCCACTGGGCGGCCTCCCCACAGCGCATTGAGGAGTGTGTGCTCTCAGGCAAGGATGGCAATGTGAGTGTGGTGGGGTCCACGGGTGGGGCAGGGGGCGGGTGACCCCAGAGCGGCAGTGGGAAGGGGCAGGCATCTGGATACCTCCCTGGCTTTCCCTCTGGCCCCAGGGTGAGTGCGGGAACTTCGTCAGGCTCATCCAGCCCTGGAACCGAACACACTTGTACGTGTGTGGGACTGGCGCCTACAACCCCATGTGCACCTATGTAAACCGTGGCCGCCGGGCCCAGGTAAGCCCCGCCCACCGTGCCCTGCCCCCATGGGTGGCCACATTCCAGTGGTCTGATGGGAAGATGGGCTTGAACCCCAGCCCTGCCACTTCCAGCCCCGTGACCTTGGTGAGTGACTTCTTTCACCTCTCAGAGCCTCGGTTTCCTCATCCGATCAGGGGGCTAATAGCCACCTTCCTCACAGGTCAGTGTAAGGAGGAGGCAGTGAGCTAACATTCCCAAAGCTCTTAGCACTGTGCCTGGCACGTAGTAAGCGCTCGCTCCGTCCTTGGCAACAGTTCTCTTGGCTAAGCCTGTGGACCGTGCCCCCGCGGCCAAGCCAGAGGGCCTGGCAGGGGCCTCAGCATCAGGAGGCTGAACACCTGGGTCAGCCTCTGCCGCAGGGTCTGGGGAGAGCTGCCCCTTCCCCAGCTCTGCCCCACCCCGCCTGCTTCTGCCCTTTTCCATTCCATGTGGGCATGTGTGTGAGCTGGCATGACTTTGTAGGGCGTGTGTAAGAGTGGTCAGACCTAAGGGGCACGTGTGTGTGCAGGTATGCGCCGAGCCGTGTGTATGTGTGCACGCACAGGTACATATACGTACTGCGGGGGCCCAGGTGCTCATGTGTGCTTTCCGGCATGTGTGGTATGAGAGGCTGGCAGCCCGAGCCCGCTCCCCCAGCCCCTGCCACCCCTGGCTCTAACCCCTGTTCCTCGTCTTCTCAGGCCACGCCCTGGACCCAGATGCAGGTGGTCAGAGGCCGAGGCAGCAGAGCCACGGATGGTGCTCTCCACCCGACGCCCACAGCCCCACGCCAGGTGGGCCTCATCCCTCCCGGCCCTCGCCAGGCAACACTGAACCAAACTCAGCCTGGGCCTGGCCTTCCAGCCAGGAACCTGCACCCCAGGCCCGTCTCCCCAGAGGTTCCCCTCTTTCTCTGTGCCCCATTCCAGCCCTTCCTCCGCAGTGACTCTGAAGGCAGTCCCAGCTACGTTCATGTCAGTCTTAGTGTGACCCCTGCAGGCAAGAAACCATGAAGCCACTAGGTGGGGAAGATAGCCCTGGGGACAGCCATGCCTCAGCCCTCAGGACACATGCGTAGACATGCATGAACGCACACCAACTACACTTGGGCACACAGTATACACTCTCAAGCCCAAACCTCACTCAGCACCCAGAGAGGCAACATACTGTGGTACAGGTATGCAGTGTGACACATTACTCTCAGGTGCCCATGCCCCATAACCCCCGTGGTTCATCGGTTGGCACAGGTGTCCTGCACACTCATGTGCTTGGGGCTGTTTTCCCCTGGGGTGGGAGGGGCAGATCTATCTGTCCACTAGTCATGATCCAGGACTGGGCTGGGGGCTGGGGCTGGGCAGGGGCGGGCAGGGGGGCAGGGGCTGCCGGTGAATGAGAGCAAGTGGTCGCTTGAGCATGTGTGTCTGTGGCGGGGAGTGCTGAAAAGTGGGACCACTCAGACTCGGCATGCGTGTGCCCAGGGTGTGAACAGTGGGTTCTGTGTGCTGGCAGTGATGCGTGCCAAGCTGTGTGTGCAGCCCTGTGTGTGCAGGAAGTCACGTGTGCAGAGTGCAACTGGAAGCGGGCCTGTGTACACCTTCCCATCACCATCCCTGCCACCTGCTGCCACCTCCTTCCTGCCTCTGTGCCTCGCCTTTCCCTCCCTTCTCCCCATTAGCTCTTCCTGGTTCCGGTGCCTTCGCCAGCCTTCCCCTAGCATCTTCAGGGCTGGGCTGGGAGGCACCGGGGGCTTTGTGAATTCCGTGTGGTCTGGGCTGGACCCCTCAACTCCTGGCTCCCTAGGGAGATGTGGAGCTGCGGGCTCTGCTAAGGGGCAGGAAAAAAGCCATGGCCTGCTAGTCTGTCCTAATGACCAGAGGTAGGGCACAAAGCCTGGGGACACAGCGACCTCAGAGCCCTCTGACCTGGTGGGACCTGATGGACTCCAGGCCCTTGGCCAGTACGCCCTGCCCTACTCAGGTTGGCAGCCCCTTCTTGACCCGGGACAAGTAGCCGCAGCTCAGAGTTGTGCCTCTGTAACCCAAGGGGGCCCTAGCCAGAGTCTTCCTGAACCAGTTGGCGTAGAGGGGCTTCGGCCCCTATAAGCCCACCCCATGCCCCTCTCATGGCCCCCAAAGCAGAGCCCTCTGAGACCTGGGACCAGGCAGTACCACTGTTGGAACCCACGGGGTGACCCTGCCCTGGGAGACCTGGCTGGACAGAGTTAAAACACAAGAACCGGGGAAGCGAAGGGGGTGGTGCCAGGGGGTCCCTGGGGCCTGATGACCTTTGCCCTTCCTGGCTATGGGACCAGCCCAGACAGTGATGAGCCCCACTCTGCCCTGCAGGACTACATCTTCTACCTGGAGCCTGAGAGACTCGAGTCAGGGAAGGGCAAGTGTCCGTACGACCCCAAGCTGGACACAACCTCAGCCCTCATCAGTGAGTGCTCCCTGGTTCTATAGCGTGGCCTTTGCCTCTGGAGTGGGGGGCCGTGGCATGAACGCTTACCCCAGGGTGAACATGCCAGCCCTGAACTGCCCCCAGTGGGGCCCCACCTGGTGGGGGGAGGGGTACAGACACCCCAGTGTGAGCTTAGGGGCAGAGACTCCGTCCAAAAGTGTGAGCCTCCATCCAGCCCCTCGGGTGGGGGTGCCGAGGGGACCAAGTCCTACTCTGAAATTCACAGTGTTGTCCTTGCAAAGGCCAGAACCCTGCAGCCACAGACTGCCCAGATAAGACAAGCCAAGTCTGTATCAGGGGAGGTATAATGGGGTGTTCTCGGTGTGTCTGGAAGGCTGGGATTGGCCCACAGAAAGCACCACTGGAGTGTCCTGGGCCCGTGACCACCTGCGGGGGCAGGGTGGGGGCGGTGGCGGGGCGTTGGTCTGGCCAGGTGTCTGGGAGGGTTGGCGGAATGTTCTCTGAGGAGGGGTCCTGTCTGGGGCCTCAGGAGCAGCTGCTTCCCCCACTCCCAGGTTGGGCAAGCCTACTGCTGACCCTGGTCCCTACACTGTGCCTGTCTTCTGGCTGCCCTTCAGAGCAGCCGCTGGGCACCGTGCCACCTGCAAGCCTGGGAAAGACCCCTGGGGCAGGGGATGGGCATTATCCTCCCTGCCTTGGCGGGTGAGAAGGTCCTAGCCTGATGGCAGAGCCCAGACCAGGGAGTCTGATGGGAAGACAGGACTTGCCCCTGGGGAGTCTAGAGGGGAGACATGGAGCCAGCATAGTTGTTAAATTTTCAGGTATTTTGTGAGTCAGCTGTTAAGCACAGCTGTTACTTAAAATTAAATTATATAAACTTATAATTAAATTACTTTTTAAAAAAAAGGTAACATGCTCAAAACTTATTGCTTTCTAATTGTTTTACTGCATTTTCTGATTACCTATGCTCTTGAGGGTTTTTTTTACATCTATTGTGTCTGTGGGGTGGAAATACTATACACTGCTGTTGGCAGCGCTTCCCAACTCCACCTTCGGTGACCTCAGGTTAGTGGCTTGTCGTCAGCCGGTGGGAGTATTTACCCACGGAAATTGCCTTTTGCCACTAATCAGATCTCATGGCTGCTAATCCCGGTTCTCCCAGAGCCAGTTAAGCATTTACCAGCACCCCACTGGTGATCCGATTGTGCCCTGGGGAGCCTGAGGGGGAGACAGGACCCTACCCTGACCGACCTTCCCGCCCGCGCGCAGATGAGGAGCTGTACGCCGGCGTGTACATCGACTTCATGGGCACGGACGCAGCCATCTTCCGCACGCTGGGGAAGCAGACGGCCATGCGCACCGACCAGTACAACTCCCGGTGGCTCAACGGTGAGCGCGGTCGTGGGGGCATTTCCGGCCCTGCGTCGGCCGGGGCGGTACTGTCCCGAGCCTGGATTGTGTGGGGGAAGGAGGCGTTGTCGCCCTGCTGACCCCAGCGCACCCGCAGACCCTTCCTTCATCCACGCCGAGCTCATCCCCGACAGCGCCGAGCACAACGACGACAAACTCTACTTCTTCTTCCGCGAGCGGTCGGCGGAGGCGCCGCAGAGCCCGGCCGTGCACGCGCGCATCGGGCGGATCTGCCTGGTAGGCGCTGCGCGGGGCTGTGCCCGGTCCCGCTCCTCAGCCCCACTCTGCCCCCGGCGGGGGACGGGCGGGGGCGGCCTGAGTGGACTCATGGGCCCCGCCTTCTGCCCTTGTCCCCCAGAACGATGACGGTGGCCACTGCTGCCTGGTCAACAAGTGGAGCACGTTCCTGAAGGCGCGGCTGGTCTGCTCTGTGCCCGGCGAGGATGGCATCGAGACTCACTTCGATGAGCTCCGTGAGTACCCCACAGGCGGCGGCGTCCTGTGGCCACTACGGGAGCGACGGAGGCTGGATGCGTGGGCAGAGCACCTTTGGCGGGCTCCCCAGGGCAGGAATGGACAGGGCCCTGGGACTCCTGGCTAAGGCACCCACCCAGCTCCTTCTCCCTCTGTCTCCAGAGGACGTGTTTGTCCAGCAGACCCAGGATGTGAGGAACCCGGTCATTTACGCTGTCTTTACCTCCTCGGGGTGAGGCTGGGGCCCGGGTGGGGGTCAGCAGTCGGAGGGTGTGGCTGGATTGGGGGCCATGATTTCCGGAGGACTCCAGTCTGGTGGCACGCTGTGGGGTGGGGGCAAGCTGGGGAGAGGCCCTGGGCCAGGGGTCTGCCGGGTCCACAGCAGCAGCCTGCCCTGCCCTCAGCTCCGTGTTCCGAGGCTCTGCTGTGTGCGTCTACTCTATGGCTGACATCCGCATGGTCTTCAACGGGCCCTTTGCCCACAAGGAGGGCCCCAACTACCAGTGGATGCCCTTCTCAGGGAAGATGCCCTACCCACGGCCTGGCACGGTGAGGACCACCCCCCTCGCTCTGCCTTTCTCTTCACTCTTCTTCTGCAAGAGCTCCTCTGGGTCAGACCCTTTGCAGACATGCGCCCCACCATCACAGAGCTCACAGGCAGGTGGGGAAGGTGAACCATATAAATATAAACTCTCCATTTACCTGCAATGAAGCTGAAATTAACACATACGCACATGTACACGCGCAAACACACAGAACCCCATGTACACACGGCGTCCGGCCGTGAAGGCACCCAGCCAGGATCCTGAAAAAGACGGCAGGCTGGGTGTAGCAGGCCGCTCCGTATGGGGGGGCTGTCTGGGATCCGAAAGTTGGGGGAAAGAGTCTTCAAGGCAGAAGATTGGAGGCAGGTTGGAGGTCAGTGTCGCTGGCTAACTGTAGGCAAGGGTGTGGGGGTGGACGGGGCCAGCCTGCAGGGCCTTGGCGGTGGCAGGAGGTGGCTTGTTTTGTCTTGGTGTGACACGGACCTCTGTAAGGGTCTGAGCAGAAAAGCGGTGTGTTCTGATCAAATGCAGTGGCAGTTGCGGCTCTGTGTGGTCAAGACAGGTTGGGAGATGGAGAAGCTGGTCTCAGCGGGGGTCAGGGAAGGCTTCTCCCCAGAGGTGAACTTGGAGGCTGGCAGGGCGAGGAGAACATGGCCAAGGTGTCGAAGGAGCTCAGGGCCTGCCTGCAGTCCCGCCAGCGGCGGCAGTGGGGTGGGGGCGGGGGCGGGGGCGGGGAGGACTGGAAGAACATCCAGAGAGGAAGGAAACAGGGTGGTGGGGACATGGAAAGGGAGTGGTCCACTCTGCTGAATGCTGCCACAAGGTCATGGGCCAGGAGGCCAGGGAGGTGGCCATGGGACCTTGGAACTCCGGCTGGAGCAGGACCTGCAGAGGGGCAGGCTGTAGGGCAAGAGCCTGGCTGGGGCTTCTGAGGGGCAGAAAGGACAGAGGTGGGAACGGGTAGGACAGAGGCCTCTCCCGGAGGTCATGGGTCCCGCGAGCCCCGCCGAGGCGGCCTGGGCCTGACACTCTCACCTGCCTGCAGTGCCCTGGTGGGACCTTCACGCCATCTATGAAGTCCACCAAGGACTACCCTGACGAAGTGATCAACTTCATGCGCAGCCACCCACTCATGTACCAGGCCGTGTACCCCCTGCAGCGGCGGCCCCTGGTGGTCCGCACAGGCGCTCCCTACCGTCTGACCACTGTCGCCGTGGACCAGGTGGATGCAGCCGATGGGCGCTATGAGGTGCTTTTCCTGGGCACAGGTACCCACTGCTGCTCCCGGCCCCTCCCACGCGGGGCCCGCTGGGTGGAGGGTGCTGATCCGTGGGGCTGGGACCTGCACTGCTAGGGGTTGCTGTAGGCTGGTCGAGGTCATCTCTGCCACCTTTATCCTTTGAGGCCTTCTTCCTGTTGCCAGGATAATTGATGCTAAGGATGTGCAAACCCCATCCTCATCCCCAGGGGCTGGGAGAACAGGGACACTGGGTGCCTGGGGACCCATGTATGAGCAGGAAAGGGGACAAATGATAGATGCTTTTAGGATTCGTGGGTCCAAATACTGACATGCATGCTCTCATGCACACAAGGAAGTGCACCCACTGCAGTTCTGGTGGCCTCCCAGACGGGGAGCTACCTCCAGCATCCTATTCTGAGCAGTGCCCAAATGGGGGTCTGGGGTGGCAGGGGAGGAGGGCCCTGGCCCTGACACCCCTTATCCTGGACCAGTCCCCTCAGACCTCTTCCTGTCATTGGGGGAGTGCCAACCTTGGCACAGAGCTGCTGCTCCACTGCCCTCTGGGGTTTGGGCCCTGGTGGGGGAAGGGGCTGAGGCTAGTGCCCCTTCCCCAGCATCCTCAGCCCCACTGAGGCCCTGCCCGGCCCGTTCCAGACCGCGGGACAGTGCAGAAGGTCATCGTGCTGCCCAAGGATGACCAGGAGATGGAGGAACTCATGCTGGAGGAGGTGGAGGTCTTCAAGGTGGGTGTGACACCACCCAGTCCTGTCCTTACTCAGGCCCTCGTCAGGGCCAACTCCTGACCTCAAACCTCCAGGGCAGGGAGGGAGGGGCTCCCCAGGATCCAGAACTGACCCCTATCTTCTTCCAGGACCCCTCACCTGTTAAGACCATGACCATCTCTTCCAAGAGGGTGAGTTTTGGTGAGGTGGGCTGGGGGTAGGGATGGAGCCCGCTCCCCCTTGGGGTCATGCCTTTGGAACTGGGGCGGGGACACTGAGGCACAGAACAGGAAGGGAAGGAGCCTGGCTGTGGGGGGAAACTGATATGCCCCTTTTCTCCTCCCTCAGCAACAACTATATGTGGCCTCAGCTGTGGGTGTCACCCACCTGAGCCTGCACCGCTGCCAGGCTTATGGGGCTGCCTGTGCTGACTGCTGCCTCGCCCGGGACCCCTACTGTGCCTGGGATGGCCAGGCCTGTTCCCGCTACACAGCATCCTCCAAGAGGTGTGGACACCCAGTCCCTTGGAATTTTAGCCACCAGACCCAGGGCCCTGCCCTGGGGGGTTGGAGGTGGTTAGGGTAGTGTCCAGGGGAAATCTGTGAACCCTGGAGTCTAGAGGGTACAGGGACCTGGGTGGGGGCCGGCCTCCTTAGGCATACTCCTCCAGGAGCTATCCTCACGCAGGCGGAGCCGCCGGCAGGATGTCCGGCACGGGAACCCCATCAGGCAGTGCCGCGGCTTCAACTCCAACCGTGAGTGTGCTGAGTGCTCCCCACTGGGGCTTGGCGTTTGGGGGCTGGGGTGTCCCCAACCACCCACTCAAGGTTTAGATGCCAGTGGCTCATCCCTTGCCTTTACGGGTGGGCGCCCCTGTACGTGCCGCTCGGTGCCGGGCCCTCGCCAGCCTGCCGTCTGCCCAGAGGCAGTGCCGATTTCACACGGCGCCCTCTCGTTCCACAGCCAACAAGAATGCCGTGGAGTCGGTGCAGTACGGTGTGGCCGGCAGCGCCGCCTTTCTCGAGTGCCAGCCCCGCTCGCCCCAAGCCACTGTTAAGTGGCTGTTTCAGCGAGATCCCAGTGACCGACGCCGTGAGGTGATTCCCTGTGCCCCCGCAGTCCTGTGGATGCGGGAGTCCCTTACACGGTAGAAACTCCACGTGGATGAAATGTCAGATCGGAGATGATCTAGGGCAGCCTCCGTTTTAAGAAAGCCCTTCCGCGCTCCCTTCCCTGCAAGGAGCTCATGTGGGCGAATATAGTTATGCAGAAGCTCCGTGCGGTTTCCATAGTATATGAAACCATTATCGGCGTGCCTCTTTACGTGCAAACTCCACGTGGGTATCCACTGGAGGTGTACCCCATTGCAGGGTGGGCTCCAGTATATGGAAGTTCTGTGGGGTAGCCCTCATTTTACAGAAATGTCTTCCAGGCATCCCTCGTAACATGAAAATTTTATGAGGGAGCCCCAATCGGGTATTCTCATCGAATAGAAATTCTGCACTCCAGAATTCTCTCATTGTACGGAATGACCTCATAGTCACCTGTCCTGAAATGGAAACGTGTTTAGATGCCTCATTCAGATGTTACGTGAAACCTGCATGTGGGTTTTTCTTGTTACATGGAAATTCCACACGGGTGCCCTTACGTGGCATGGCCACAAGGTGGCGCGACCCGGGAGCTGGCGGGGGCAGCCGGGCCGGCACACAGCCCTGAGCCCACTCCCTGCCTCCACAGATTCGCGCGGAGGACCGCTTCCTGCGCACCGAGCAAGGCCTGCTGCTTCGCGCCCTGCAGCTCAGCGACCGCGGCCTGTACTCCTGCACGGCCACCGAGAACAACTTCAAGCATGTCGTCACACGGGTGCAGCTGCACGTACTGGGCCGGGACGCTGTCCATGCCGCCCTCTTCCCGCCCTCGGCTGTGAGCGCCCCGCCGCCCCCAGGTGCCGGCCCCCCGACGCCTCCATACCAGGAGCTGGCCCAGCTGCTGGCCCAGCCAGAAGTGGGGCTCATCCACCAGTACTGCCAGGGCTACTGGCGCCATGTGCCCCCCAGCCCCAGGGAGGCCCTGGGGGCACC
>NW_011888881.1:3385973-3474355 GCF_000151845.1 Pteropus vampyrus | reverse complement strand
CAGAACCAGGGCTGAGGGGCGAGAGGGCCATGGTGGAGGCCCAGGGCCTGCAGGGGCTCCCCACAGCTCCCTTCTGCCCACCACTTCAGATGATGGGTGTAAATAGCTCCGGGGGGCAGTTGGGTAGATGGACGGGGGCTCCCGGTGGCCCTCTGCCGCCCAGACCACAGCCGCTCTTGGGTTCCATCTTGTTAATAAACACTGGCTCTGGGACTGGGCTTTGGCTTCTCTCCTGGGCAGGGGAGGAATGTTTGGGGGGGGGGGTTCAGTGCACTCCAGATCCTGTCCTTCCTGCCCCCCCCCCATTTGCCACGGCTGCCAGTTCCCACACGTTCTCTTTCGCATGTCCAGCTTCCATTTGCTCATTCAATTGTTTGATCATTTGTTCATCCTCTTTCCTCACCTGGTTTTGAGTCCAGCCTTGTGCCAGGCACTAAGGACTCAGAATCGGCTGGACAAAGCCACAGCCCTCACAATCCAGCTACCACCGCCCCCCGCCCTGAGAAACAACAAAATGCCCATCCTTCCTGCCTCTTTCCAGCCGGCTCCCAGCCGAGGGCCCGGCATGAGCCAATGAGCAGAGTTGGGGAGACCAGGGTAGGTGAGGAGCTGCTGGAGAGGAGAAAGCGGGGTTGGGCAACCTCCAAATGCAGCGAGTCGGACCCTGGCAGGAGGAGCTAAAAGCTGGTGAGGCCTGTGGGTCCAGCAGGGCTTAGGGCCATACTTGATGGCAATGGGAATCTCGCAGGTGCTGGGAGGCAGGGGATTGACCCATTTAAATACCTAACATGCAGAAGCCAGGTTTTTATTGATTTAACAAACCTGGGCTCTTGCACCACTCCAAACCCCTAGGAAGTGTGTAAGGGGCTGCAGGGCTCACTTATAATGTGAGAGGTGGAGGATGAATGGAGCCCAAAGGCTGACAATGGCACAAGTGATCTGTTGCTCCGGGACAGATTCTCCTTCCCCGAACGGGGTAGATGTTGAAGTCCATGGTAGGAGC
Source organism: Pteropus vampyrus (assembly GCF_000151845.1). NCBI lineage: Eukaryota > Metazoa > Chordata > Mammalia > Chiroptera > Pteropodidae > Pteropus > Pteropus vampyrus. The sequence goes on along the minus strand of NW_011888881.1, from coordinate 3,473,352 downwards.
CAGTATCCATGCCCACTGAGTTAGAGACAATCTTCAATCCTTGGTGTCTGGGGTCCTGGCACCCCCTTGTGGTCTCTTGGGTTGCAAACAGTTGAGTATTAAAAGGCAGCCAGGTTTCCAGGAGGGAGTCCAACCAAGAGGCTCAGGGACCCTGGAGGGTCCCAAGGTCTGGGCCCTGTGGTGGGAGCTGGCAAATCTCCAGAGCCTGGGAACTCAGCACTACAGGCTCAGCTGAACTGCTTCCGCCCAGCGGTATACCCCGTCCAACCTGAACCTGCACACAGACCTCAGTCCCCTAAGCTGAGGCAGGCATGCCCCAGAGATACCCCTAGGCAGGTCCCAGAGCACCCACAGGGGACAGAACAGGAGCAAAGCAGATGAGCCCCCACCCCTCCATGCCCCTGGGAGTCCTAGACCTGCTCTGGGACTCAGTTTCCCAAACTGACAACAGGCCAGCAAAACATGCCCTGGAAAAGCCTGGCCACTTCTGCAGGTCAGAGACTTTGTTGCACCCCTGGGACTTGAGGTTCTTTTCTCCCTTTTCTGAGCTGGACTCCATCAAACATGTCTCTCTGCCTTCAGGGTCTCTCCTGGAGGGTTGGTGCGGGGCGGATAGAGGGGGTGCAGAGTCAGCAGTTGAGGGATTGGGGCCACGCCAGCCTGATTAGAAGAACTGGGGGCTGAGCTGGATTCACCTGTCCTTGTCTCTGATTGGCTCTTGGGTACCCCCAGCACCCAAATCCCACTAAGCAGCCCCACCAGGGCCTGCACAGGTCTGTGGAGAGCCAGTCGATTGCCAGTCCTGGGGCCAGAAGGGTGTCCAGGGAGGCCAGAGGCTGGCCTGAGCCTGGCTCTGGGCATCCCTCCATCCAGCAGAGCCAACTGACCACCGCATTCCTTCACCTGCTGCCGGGGCCATGGGGGCTGGGGCCAGCGCAGAGGAGAAGCACTCAAGGGAGCTAGAAAAGAAGCTGAAAGAAGATGCTGAGAAGGATGCTCGCACCGTGAAACTGCTGCTTCTGGGTAGGGATGTGGGCGCAGATGGGGCCACTGCCACCAGGTCAGAGGCCCGGGGTCAGGCAGGTGGCCCTTCTGCGAAGCAGGGGGGTGACTTGGGAAGCAGAATGAGCCTGCAATCGGACAGGGCCTGACAGGCGATGTCCTGGCTCCCCAAGACTTGCTATGCCATGGCACCCCTCTCCAGAGGGCCTGCCTCAGGCAGCCTCTGCCCCAGAGAAGTGTGTGCCCGCTACTCTTGTAGAGATGTGGGTACAGCCACTTTTGCCTTGGCTGGGCTCCCTGGAGCTAGAGCCTTTGGCTTGATAGGCCTGCTGGGCAGGGCTCAGAAACCAGGGGTCTCCTTGGGATCCGCACTATAGGGCGGCTCCCTTGGGAAGGAGAAGGTCACAGTTGTCCTGAGAGTGGGAAGCCTCTAGGACCGCCCAGAGCCACACACAATGGCCCTCGGTTTCCAGAGCTTTACTGTTGGCAGATCTGCAAAGCAGCTAAAGGGGGCAGAGGGATACTAAGGCCCAGTGGGGAATAGATAGGCCACGCCCATGGCCCCATGGTGGTGAGGGGACATGGGGCTGACCCAGTGCCTCTAGGCCACTGCCTCCCTCGAGGGGAAGAAGGAGCTGCTCTGAGAGGGCAGTGCAGACTCCATCCAGGCTCTCCAGAGTCCAGTCAGGCAGCTGGATGTAGGCAGAGAGACCAAGCCGTGGTGCCCAGGGAAGACAGAAAAGCTAAGCTGACAATCCCATTAACTGTGCCCAACGCCCTCGCGAGAGCAGGCTTAGAGGGGCTGTCAGCTCTGTCTCTCTCCCATCCAAAGGCGCTAATTCCCTCAGAGCCTCTTGGAGACACTCCCCTCCCACCCCAGGTGAAAAGCTGGGTTGACCCGGCTCAAATAATCCTCTGTGTACAGTACCAGTTATTTTCACAAGGTGGCGCTCCAGGCTTTTTAATTTTGGTCTCAGAATAATAAAGACTGCGTATACCAGCGTCTTGGAGGTTCCCCAGCACAATTGAGGTCTTTGAGCCCCTTCATCAGCCTTTTTTTTGACATTTATAAACGTTCTTCTGCTAGAGTGGCAGGACCTTACTTTGGGGGACGAGGGGAAAACAGGTGGGAATGGAGGCTGAGCTGGTGCTCTGAGTCTGTCCGGCCGCATTGCGGGGAGTGGGGGGAAGTGGGGGGTGGGGGCGGCAAAGGTGTAGGGAAGAGGTGCGGTCAGGGCAGCTCTGAGCCGAGGCTTCCCTTCCAGGTGCCGGTGAGTCCGGGAAGAGCACCATTGTCAAGCAGATGAAGTGAGTGCCCCCCGGCCAGTTCGGAGGACCCTAAGGTGGGGGGTGGAGGGGACGTACACACAGGGCCTATCCTTCCCCACCTGAGCATGAGGCACTGACTCCGGCTTGCCCTGGCCGCAGAATTATCCACCAGGATGGGTACTCGCTGGAAGAGTGCCTCGAGTTCATTGCCATCATCTACGGCAACACGCTGCAGTCCATCCTGGCCATCGTGCGCGCTATGACCACGCTCAACATTCAGTACGGAGACTCTGCGCGCCAGGTGGGCCAGGAGGCGGGCCGAGCGCGGTCTCTGGGGACTCGAGGCGCGGGACCAAGTCCCCGGTCACCACCAACCACTCCTACCCTGTCCCCAGGACGACGCCCGGAAGCTGATGCACATGGCGGACACCATCGAGGAGGGCACGATGCCCAAAGAGATGTCGGACATCATCCAGCGGCTGTGGAAGGACTCGGGTATCCAGGCCTGTTTCGATCGCGCCTCGGAGTACCAGCTCAACGACTCCGCCGGCTAGTGAGCGCGCAGGCGGGGCGCGGGGGCGCGGGCGGAGCCTTGCCACGCCCATGCACCCCTCCCATCCACACCCTCTTGTTTCCCGCAGCTACCTCTCGGACCTGGAGCGCCTGGTAACCCCGGGCTACGTGCCCACTGAGCAGGACGTGCTGCGCTCGCGAGTCAAGACAACCGGCATCATTGAGACACAGTTCTCCTTCAAGGACCTTAACTTCCGGTACGACCCCAAGCCCTGATCCTCGCTTTGGGGCCCTGAGGACGAGTTCACCACTCGGAGGCCTTTCCCATCACGGTGGCCCCATCCCTAGAGAGCCACCGCCGCCTTCTCGGATACTGGAACCTCAGAAAGGCCCGGCCCCTCCAGACGCCAGTCGCGTCTGATGCGCGCCAGCCAGCATTGGGAGGCGAGGGGGTGCCTGCGGGCGCGTCCAGGAGGCACGACGCGCAGGTTCAGGCCCCATCCGCCCCACAGGATGTTCGACGTGGGCGGGCAGCGCTCGGAGCGCAAGAAGTGGATCCATTGCTTCGAGGGTGTGACCTGCATCATCTTCATCGCAGCACTGAGCGCCTACGACATGGTGCTGGTGGAGGACGACGAAGTGGTGAGTGCCAAGCAGGACCTGTGTTTGAGGTCCGTGGAAAGCGGGAGACACTGCTGCGGGTGCGGGGAGCGTCTGGGAGGGGACATTCGTTCCAGAGCCATCTGAAGGAGGAGAGGAGGCAGCCAGCAGTCTCGCTAAGGGGTGTTCCGGGGGACACTGACCCGAAGCTGGCAGCGGGGAGGCACCGGTGCACCGGAGCCCAGAGGGGAGGGGTCGCTGCCCGTGTCCCCTAGTGCCGGACGGTTTCTGCCCTCCTTAGAACCGCATGCACGAGAGCCTGCACCTGTTCAACAGCATCTGTAACCACCGCTACTTCGCCACCACGTCCATCGTACTCTTCCTCAACAAGAAGGACGTTTTCTCCGAGAAGATTAAAAAGGCGCATCTTAGCATCTGCTTCCCCGACTACGACGGTGAGACTCCCGGACCGGCCGCCAGGGGGCGCCCCACGCCCACGATCTCGGTCTGCGCTCCTCCCGTCCGCAAGGATTTGGGACAGGGAGTGAGAGCACCTTTCCCCGCCAGGGCCCAACACGTACGAGGACGCGGGCAACTACATCAAGGTGCAGTTCCTCGAGCTCAACATGCGACGCGACGTGAAGGAGATCTATTCCCACATGACGTGCGCTACCGATACTCAGAACGTCAAGTTTGTATTCGATGCTGTCACCGATATCATCATCAAGGAGAACCTCAAAGACTGTGGCCTCTTCTGAGGTGGGCTCCTCTCAGCTGATGCTCCCCTGTGCTGCCCCTTGGTCACAGTGCCTCAGCCCTAGCCCCAGCTCCCCGGATCCCACCTCACTACAGTAGACCCGCCGCAGCTCTCCAGACCCACTCCACTGTCTGGCCCCTAACTCCCAGATCCCAACCCGGCTCCTCAGGCTCCACCCCACTGCCACAGGCCCCTCCCCTGGCTCGCAAGTCCCACCCACTTAATTTCTTTGACTGGGCCCCAACCCCTCCCCAGGTGTCACTGCTTCCAAATCCACCTCCACAATGTCTCCCAGCCTAAGCTCAATTATTTGGGGGCTGGGGATATTTACAAGGTTCTTTCTTCTTTTCCCAGGTTACTGAACTCATGCGCGTCCTGAGACCCTGTAGCCCTAGCTGCCTTGTAGCCCCAGCCTAAAGGACCCTATCAAACCCCCCAGGACTCCTGGGCCCCAGTCTGTGGTCCCACCAGCCACAGACCCAAAACCCTGAGCCCCATTAGCCTTGAGGCCCTGCCCCTTCCCCGTGACTCCCAGGCCTCCCAGAGTCCATGCCCCCAACCCCAGCGCTGCCCTTCACGGCTGGACTGCACTGGCCTCCAGGACCCACCACAGCCAGCCCCAGCTAGGAACAGGCAGGACTTGGGGCAGCGAGAGCACACGGTGACTCAGCAGTGCCCGGCTGACCAATTTCCTGCAGCTCTCCTGCCCCAGGGGGCCTATGACTCATGAGGTGGGTCTGGGGTCAGCAAATAGCCCTCCACCCAGAGTTTCATGAAGGGCAGTGGGGCAGGTGAGGATCCCTCCTCCAAGCAGGCCTGCTGCTTACCATCAGCTCGATCCAGCCTTACTGCCTCCATGTGACAAGTCTGACACCTGTCTACCCAGTGGCCAGTGACTATCCCTCCCAGCAGCTTCAGGGGTCCAAAGTCTAAGCCAGCTCTGGCCTGAGTAGCTCCTACGTAGATTAGTTAGTGAGTAGGGGCAGGCCTGGGAGCCCCTGGGTGCTAAGGAGAGACTCAAGCTGGACTCTTCCCCACATACCAGGCTCAGAGTAACTCCGTAGCCCCTTCCCCCACAGTCTCTGCCCTCTGTCCTTGGACACCAGATCCACGTCCTCTCTCAGCCACCCACCCACAGTACTCCAGGCCAGCCTGCCAAGGGGATGGTCTGTTGAGGGAGGGTACTGTTGACACCAACTGTGGCCAATGGTCAAACTGTCCTGAGGGGTGGCTGGGGCAGAGTCCGGCTCCCATCGATCAGCCCCAGGCAGAGAATGTGGGACAGGACAGAGGCCTAGGCTGTGCCCAGAGGGGTCTACCTCAGGTGGGGTCACAAGCGAACCCAGGTGACCCTCGTCTCTGTCAGCAGTTTCTCTCACCCTTTCTATTCAGAGCCCATTCCCTGGCAGGAAAAACTGAGGGCCATGCGTGAACCATCAGGGACAAAGGCCCATGTCCCCACATCCCCGCTCCCTACTTCTCATCAATCACCAGGTCCTTGCTGATGCCCATGGGCCGGGGCCTGGGCCGGGGCCTAGGCCAGGGCGAGGACAGGAGCTTTCGTCTAGCAAGGCCAGGGCACGATTTGCACTTCCCTCAGCTAGATGCACCGACTCAGCAATAAACCTTTGCATCAGGCCCCGGCTGTCCTTTCTTGGGGGAAGGGAGAGATTGGTAATTATAACGAGTCATGAGCACTTATGAAGTGCCCAGTGGAGGGCTGGACAGGTATGGGAAGACAGTTCTTTCCAGGCTGAAGCGCCTGGCCTGACATGACACTCTGGGGAGCATGGGACCAACTTGTGCCCCTTGGGGAGGGGGTGAGGGTGAGAGGAGCCATGGAAAATGTTTGCGAGGATAGTCTTGGATCAAGAGGGAGTTTCGAAATGGAAGGTCATTCTGGCAAGAACAGTAGGGTGTATAAGACACAGGAACACGGGCTTGGGGGCCACAGGAGTTCAGTGGAGCAGGAGCAGGGAAGGGGGACATATGCCTGAGAACGGGGCTTCCTCCACAAGGGTCTTGGAAACCTTTGAAGTTAGGACATAATTGCCGGCCTGGGATAAGGGTGAGGCAAATGACGCATCACTCCCGGTGCAAAATTTAAGGTGGTACCCAAAATTTCAGGAATCAAGATAAATAATACATCAATGCCAGAATTTAAAAAATCAGAATGACTGTCCCCCAAAAGTCCACGGGGCACAAAATAAAAAAACTCTAAATATAGACAAGATCCAAGAGAGCCCTGCCAAGCCACGTTGGTGCCATTTTGGATTCTAAAGCAAAAGCAAAAATGTCCACTCCTATATATGGTCTTATGTATTTTTAAGGGTTAATATTTTTACAGAGCTTTAAAGTAGTTGAAAAAAAACCATTGAAATAATTGACAGTAGGTATATTAAAACTGAAAGCATTATTTTAACCTTCAATATTTTACTTATACCTAAAACAGAATTTATAATTTTATTTCTCTGGCTTTAATGGAAATAAAATCATCAATGATATTTTTCAATTTGCTTCGGGGAAAAATAATCGTTAAAAAATTTCATAAAACATGTATATGGGGGCACACATTTTTCCTGGGGGCCGGTGTGAGCGGGGGTGAGGAAGGTGAGAAGTGTGGCTGGTGGATCCAGGAGGAAGATGTGTGTCCTCATTACCCAGCGGGGCCAGGATCTGCAAGAGGTGAGGCTCAGCGACGAGGGTCTGAATCCGTGCAGTTGACCTAGTGCCCACGATGCCCTCACCAAGCTGGGACTACAGAAGAATATCGAAGGCACTGAGTTTTTCAGACCTGCGGCCACTCGGGGGAAATGTCTAGGAGGTAGATAGATAGCTGAGGCTGGGCAGAAGGCAGCGTGTGGACAGTATCTTCAATGTCCAGGTGGAGAGGGGAGCTGTGGCCCTGGGGGGGCGTGGCTAGAAAGGGGAGAGTGAGGGTGCCCAGACCTGAGCCCAGCGTGGGGAGTGGGCACTGCTAGGTTAGGGAGCCCAGGCCTGAGGGGAAGTTAGGGCACGAGCCAGTGGTTTAGGACCCCACTGGGTGGTCTTGGACCCTGCCGATCTGGGGCTGCTCATCTCAACTAAAGACCCTCTGTCTGAGCAGTTTACTGGACTAGGGTGGAGCGGGGGAGAGTGACAGGGATTTAATGGAGAGAGTCAAGGCAGAAGACAGGAGACTTGGAGGAGTTGGAGGTGGTTGGCTAGAGAGAGAAGATGCTGTCAGGCGAGGTGGGTTAATGGCGTCTGCCGCGTGGCTGCCTCGTCTTGAAAGGAAGGTAATGAGCTTCCCAGCCTTCCTGGATGAGGGGCAGAGAGAAGCCCAACACCATGTAGGGGCTGGACTCCACCCTCCATGAAGTCCCCTCCCATACACGGTTCTGACCACAGAGTCTGGGATTTGGGACCCATATACCTTGGTCCCAGGGGCTGGGGACACTACCTGGCCTCAAGCTACTCTGTCCATGGCTGCAGGCCTCCACGGCCCCACTCACCACACTGTGTAATTACACCCTAAGGAGCAGGATCAGTGGGTGCTCAATGCCTGATTCACGGTCCAGGGCGGAAGAGGAGAGAGAGCTGGTCCAGAGTCAGACTGTGGCCACACCCTAATCTTGTAGGTAGGGGTCACTGACTGTGGGCACCTACAGCCACCACCATCTCTGCCTGACCTGCAACCTCAAGGTGCCCCTGAGGGCCGTCCTGGCCTTCGGCTCTGGCTCTGGCGGGACTAACCTGGCCCGGCCACTGACCAGAGATTAGACAAGCCTGGCAGACGGTTAATGCCACTGACGTCAGGGCCTGGTTGGGTGGCCACTGGAGGCTTGACCCCTCCCCACAGGCAGTAGCTCTACCCACGTGACCTGGGTTCATTAAGCCGCTTCAGTGGCCAGAGAAGCTGGGGGCCAGATCTCAGGGGAGAGAGGGAGGGCATGCCAGGACTGTGGGGGGCAGGCTCAGCCACGAGGTCACTAGCTCTGGGGATCCAGGCTAGGGAAGGGCCGGAGAAGAAAGCCCCCTCTACTCATTGTATTGTGCCAACTAAACCCTCGCTCGCGCTCAAGAAGAAGTCCCGGACACCTAACTGGGCAGAGTATAGCCAGGAGCTGTAGGCATGGGTCCTCCCCACTGCGGAGCAACCCCCCAACACGACTCCAGGCCAAGTGTCCTGCCTCCGCATGCAGCCCTGCGCCTTTCGGTGCTAATCTCACACTCACTTCAAGTTTCCCCGTGGCCAAGCTGTTTCTCCCATGCAGAGTGCCCTTCTCTTCCCCGCCCTGGCATGTGCCTCTCTTCCCCTGGCAGAGCCAAGCCCACGGGCTGCTTCTTCACCAGGCTTTTCCTCCAACCTGGCCAGAGCTTCCCTAGCTGCATGGCCCTTAGAGAGCGCTTCGAGATGCTGAGGCTGGGGCTATGTGGGTGGATGGCACCAGCAGCCGCAGGCAGCATAGGAAGAGCTGGCTCTTCCCAGTGGCTCGGGCAAGATTCTCAGAGGTGATCTTCCACTTGGGTGCTGAAGGACAAGTAAGAGTTTGCTAAGCGGGTGGGACAGGTTGGGGAACCAGAGGGACAGAGGCATAGGAAAGTGAAAGCAGAAACGTGTGTGGCCCGCTGGGCAGTGGGGAGGTGGCGAGGCCACCTGGGAGAAGGAGCGGGCTGGCAGGATGTCAGGGAGGCCAGCTGGGTGTAAAGCAGGGCATCCGAGGAGTCAGTGGATACGGATGCTGGGCTCTGGGGGGAATGGGGTTGGAGGTGAAGGTGGGGCCTCACAAGTAGAGAGGGTCTTGGTGCATCGTGTGAATGGTGTGCCAAGGGAGGGGGTGGCATGGTGAGAGGGGGCTGCCTGGCTGGAGGCCAGGGACATGACTGAAGAGGAAGAAGACAGCGAAGGGCCGCCAGGACCCTGGAATGAGGGTCTGAGCCATCCTGGGACCCTCAGTTCTGCCTCACGTGTCTGGTAGTCTCTTGGGCCTGTGTCTCAGTTTCTAGAGATGGGGAAGTAGAGGTGGGGCTGAGCAGAAGCCTGAGATAATGCTTCCCCCAGCCTCACTCCAGGCGGCTGCCCTCAACGCTGGGGCCACGTGGATGGACATTCTCTCTGGTCTGTGGGAGAAGGTATCCGGCAGCTCTCAGAGCCCCATCCTGGCTGCCAGCTGTCCGGCCGCCACGGGCTGGGCTGGGAGATTCGGCAGGTGGCAGGAAAGGCCTTGGGCTGTGTTTGCGCTGGCCAGGGCCCAGGCCTAGCATCAACAAACAGGCGGCCCTTCCCCCAGCCTGGTCACAACTGACCTGGTGCAGGGACCCCCCACATCATGCCACTTCTGGGCCTCTCCCAGCAGCCCAGCCCAGCCAGCTCCTGCTCCCTCCAATTTGGATGGAAGACCTCAACACTCACACACTGGGTGACCTTAAATCCAGGCCTGGGCCCTCGGGAACTGCCAATGGGAGCACACAGCCCTTTGCAAACGGCTTCTGTGAGCATTCGGGATGTCTGTAGGTGGGAACTGAGGGCAGACCTGAGACCCTGGTCAGCACCTCTCCTATTTGACTTTGTCCCACAGGCAGCCCTCAAGCCCCTTTGGAGGGTGAGAGTCTTAGGGTCCTTCATGACCAAGGTAAGCTCTGATCTAGGGATGACACCAGCTCCAGATCAGAAGAGAAAACCGGTCCCTTTCATTTTTCAGCCATCGGCAGCACGGGAGCTTGGGTGGTTTGAGGTTTTCGAGGATTGCCACCATCCTAGTCTTCCCAGGCCTCTGGAAATCGCAGCCAAAGGTGAGTCCCCTGCCCTTGGCTCACAGCTTCCTCTTCACCCACTCTCCTCAGGCCAGGGAGAAAGACAGAGCCATTTCCTTGTGACGCAGAGGGAAACTGAGGTACACTAAGGCTTGGTTGTGGTGGTGTCGAGAGTCAGTAGGAAGAGAGTCCAGGAGTCCTGACTCTCAGCCCAGGGCAGGGAAGGGGTTAGGCCTCTCCTCTGGGGCCATTCTCCCTAGCACCAGGGACGGGGGCAGACATGACACAGAGACATCCAGCTTGACTAGAAACAGCAGAGGCCGTGGGGTTAATCGGATCAGAGCCTGCGGCTGAGAAGCAAGAGACACAGCTGTTCTGGGACACCCCCTCTCCAGCTCTCCCCAAGGTTTAGGCCTCCCCCCAACTCCCTGCTAGCTGAACCTGGAGGCCTTAACACCCACCAACCACCTCGGAGCACCCAGGCCTTGGGTGAAAAGCAGGTAGGGGTGGGATAAGAGTCCCCGCTGAGAACGGGGTCACCCTAAAACCCCCCGTACTAGGGCACCAAGTCCCAGGCTCCATTTCTCATGGGCAGACTGACAGCTGTCTCCTACTCCTTTGAAATAAGAAAATGGACATGGCCAGGGAGATGCCAGGCAAGGCTGTGAGCCAAACTTGGTTACCCTCCGGTCCTCACTGCCCCTACCCCGCCGCTGCTCGCGGAGGGCGAGGCAGGCACAAACACGCCTGGCCGCCTGAGCAATGTCTGAAAGTCCCCCATTGAAGCACCTTTCACTGAGGCTGACTTGGTACCGCTTCCCTTGGCTGAGGAGCCCCTTCTGGTTCGGGGAAGTGAAGGCAGAGCCTTTCAGGGGTTAAGGGGGAAAACTCAAAGGGAATGTGCTTTGGACTGAAGCGTTCCCCCCACGAGACTCCGCTGAGCCCTCCCGGGGCAGCTGTTCGCCTACCGAGGGGCTCTTGAGCGCTCCCGCGGCCGGTTTGCTGGGCTGGCCGGGCCCCAGCCTCTCCCCAGACCAGCCCCTCCTCCCGCGGGCCGACCGGGATTGGCGGGCCGGGGGCGGGCCGGGGGCGGGGCCGGGCGCCCTTCATCCCCCGCCGCTGCGCTCCGCCGGGAGCAGAGAGGACAGCGCCGGCGGGAGCGGAGCACCGCGCGTCCCCACCTGCGAGGCCAGGTACCGCTGGGGGCGCCGATCCCCAGCCCACGGGCACCGGGCGGGCCGAGTCCTAATGTCCACCCTCCAGTCCATAGCCGGGCTCTGGGCAGCTCTGGTCGCCCGCCCTGCCTCAGGCAGGCGCCCCAGCCTCGGGTGCGCTCGGGACTCGGGTCTAGTGATCCGCCAGTCAGGACTCAGCTCTGAGCTTAGCTAGGTCGCCTCGGGGCGTCTCGGTAGGGCCGGCGGGGGCGGCAGGAGGTCCGAGGCACCCGATGAGCTTTCCGAGGCACGGCCCGCAGGGACCGGCTGGAGAGGGCCCCGGAGGGGAGCCTAAGAGGGACTGAGAGCAGGCCCTGGAGTGTTGCCCCGACGGGCGCCTGACAGGCAGATCGGCCCGGCTGACACGCGAGGACTCCGGGTATATTTATCCCGGCTGCGTTGGGCAGGGGCTGGAGGGCAGATCCGGCCGGGCCTCCTGAGGGGCCGCGGGGCACATGTTGGTCCCACAGCCCGTGCCATTTGCAGCCGGGCCGGCGAGCACGGCGGGCACAGGGTGCTTGTAGCTCCCTGGTCTGAGGCCGAGGCTATACGTGCGCTCCGCTCCGCGGGCGCGGGCGGGTGGTGCGAGATGGCCCCGCGCATCCGCGGAGGTTAAGGACCTGGACTCGGTTTGCAAGAGCCCGCCCCGCCCCATTGGCCCCTTGGATTGGCCACAGCGAATGCGTGCGTTTGTTTACACCCCGGGAGGGGGAGGCCGGGGGCGGGGCCCAGGGGGATCCACCCTCTCCCCCCCAGAGACCTGAGCCCTGAGCCCAGGTGTAGGCTCTAGGACGAGTCTGAGGGGGTCTAAGTCAAAGATCCTTGCACTGTGAGGCACATCTTGACCCCGGCCCATTCTTCCGTCAGCCTGCCAGTCCTGTCCCTTCCATGACTTCCTTGGGCCACTGTGCTGTCCCTGGGAGAGGCTCTTGGACCTTCCACTCCTTCCTCTTCAGTTCTCTGTCTAGCATGGGGGCTCAGTTCCTTCTGGAAAGAAAGCAGATCCCTCAGAGGTTCTCAGTCTGGATCATAGAAAGCCGGAGCGATCTGGGGACAGTTCAATTTTGCGAGGGGGAGATCCTGCACAACCACGGAAGGCTTCCTGCAGGAAGCACCAAAGGTGGGAGGAGTCAGGGATAGACGAGGCCAGGCCTGGCACGTCTCCAGGAGGGCTGGAATGACTAGAAAGCAGAAATGAGTCTCTGACTCCTTGGCGTCGGGTGGCTTCTGAGAGAGGTTGAGGGTATGTGTCTCAGAACTTTATTCTGCTTGGGCCAATAGAGCCCATATCTCACTGGCTTCTCAAGTCACCCCTTTATTCAGTCCTGGTTCTCCTGGCCCATGTCACAAAACCGCCCCCAGTCCAGGGCTCCGGGTGGCCAGACCAAGAGAAATTGTTGCTCTCGTCCCAGTGTCTGCTGCCCTAGCTAGCAGCCTTGGAGTCCCAGACAAATGGACAGACTGGGTAGTTCATGGTCTCTGGATAAGGTCAGGGAAGGTTTTTGAGCTGAACTGAGTATACCTTGGTTTGAGGGAAAAACCTATTTTGGGGAGGTTGGGGGGTGTGTGCGGCTTATACTGTAGCAGGATAGGAGCCCTGAAAGAGAATGTCCTAGTGCCGACATGACAGGATCCAGGTGCCGCTTGGAGCAGGCGAGATGGCTTGGGGGCTTGGTAAGGACCTTGAGCCCATTTCATTCATTTAACCTTTACTGAGTACCTACTATGTGCCCTGTGCACCTTCGGTCTGGAAGGTAGAGGGCTGGCCTTGGACTCTGGATAAGAAAACAAACGTAGGGGTGGGTGGGGCATTCTAGAGGATCAGGCAGGGCTTCTGGGGACCAAAGGGAAGGACCAGCTGCTGGGGCAGTGGGGGCTTTCCGGCTAGCAGACCGGAGTAGCTTGGTGTTGAATTTCCGCTCTGCGGGCCACGTCCTGTACACAGCTTCTCAGTTGGCACGTCTGCACACGTGCATGCCTATTGAGGATGGGGTCGCTTCAGCTGATCGTTGTCTCTGTATATCTTTCCTGCTGTGTGGGTAGAACAGACCTGGGTGCTGGACTAGGGGGCTCTTTCCAGCTGGGCCTGGCCTTGTGGCCCTAGTGGACTCAGTTCACCCTCTGGATGTCCCTGCACCTGGGGACATATCTTGCCCTTGCGGGAACATGGAAATGCTGTGGCAGCCTTCTTGTGGTTCTGCCTGGTCATCCCGACGGTGCTCACGGGGTGCTGCGGCCTCGCCTGCTCCTTCTTCCCTTCCTGCTCCTTCCCGGGCTCTCTCTGTCTTTCACTGACTGTCCCTTGCCATCTCCTGCTGTCTCCTCTGTCTCTTTCTCCATCTGCCATCTCTGGCTGTTTGGCCATCTCTGGTTATCCATCTCTCTCGTTCCCTGTCTGAATGTCTATCCATCTATGTCTCTCTGTAGTTTCTTCTGTTTGTGTCGCTCTGTATCCATCTGCATTTCTCTGTCTCCCTGTGCCTCTGTCTGAATCGTATGCATGGAGGCATGTATCGTGTGTGTGTTTTCTCTCCCCGTCTTTCTCTTCCTTCCCTCTGCCCCTCTCTGCTTCTTCCTGACACTGGATGGAGCCTCTCCTTCAGGCTGACCTTGCCTTTAGCCCCCCCATCGGGGTCTTCAATGAGTCCTGAGCTGCCCCGGGCCCCTGCTCCAGCTTTCTTTGGGGCCAGAAGTCCGGCTGTCTAAATATTTGGCCGCCTCCAGGGGATTCCGGGTCAGCAGGGAGGAGGATGGACTGGCTGGCTCAGGGTCTCCCCTGCTCCTGGGGAGCCACAGACACGTGATGTCCTGTCCTTTGCCTCAGCTGGACCTCAGGCTGCACGTCCCTCTCAGCGGGCTGGCAATTGGGGGGAGGGGGCTGCTGCTGGCTCTGGTCCAGTCTTGAGCCAAGAGATTCCAGCTGCAGCCTCCTCTGGGGGCAGCCTGAGCAAGGCGGGTCCGGGTCTGGGCGGGAGGAGAGGCCTAGGTGTCTGAGGCTTAGCCCAACTCTGAGCATCTGGTAGGTGTGTAGAAAATGTACCCTGTCACGGGAAAGTCCACCTTCTGGCCCCAGCTGGGCTCCTCAGATCTTTCTAGACACTTCCGGATACCCAGAACACAGAAGCACAGACCCCAGACATAAGGGCCAGGGGGCCGGAGGATGAGGGATTGGTGCGGCCAACATGGCAATGTTCTGGGTCATCCGCCTGTCCCTGGATGTGCCCTTCCTGCCTGCTACCCCCTCAGTACCAGCCAGGCATTGGCCACACACTAGCCACTTACCTAGTGTCGTTGACCGTGAGGAAGTAGTAGATGCAAATACTGGATCTACCTGGGTCAGAATCTGGAGTTGTAGGTCTGGAGGAGGGGCAAGAGGTGTGTTTTAGTACCTTCCCCTCCCACACACCTGTTACTAGACCCCTGACCTTGGCAGTCAGCCCCCTACGTACCCCTGCGGCTGTGCCTTGAAAACACACAATTCAGAGATGTATCCCCGAATCCAGTTTCCCTACTGACTGAGAGCTTGTCCAAGGAGACTTCTCCTGAAGCCTGGAGAAGCAGGTAGGCGGAAGGGTGCCAGTCTGGAAGGGGCACCTTGTCTCAGCCGAGAAGGGGCGTGGTAAAGATGGGTGAGCTGGAACCGAGGGCGGCCTCATCCCTCAGCCCCCAGGGATAACAATAGTGGACCCTCGAGCCAGGCCAGCTGCCTCTCCTCTGAGATCTACCTTGAGGTTAGGGCTGCCCAGGCACAAGAAGCCTGGCGGCCGTGGCAGCAAGCTCTGTGGGGCAGCGGCCACAGGACTGAGGGAAGGACAGTGTGGTCGCCTCCCTGTAGCCAGCCTGCTACTACAGACCTGCTTCCGTCCCTGATTACCGGGGAAGAAGACAGAGAGATGTGCTTCCCACAGAAGCTGATGCAAGCGGTGGCCCCGTGGTGGCCTGGATTCCTGGGCCTTGAAATCTTTAATTAGCCAACCTCAACACCCTCCTAGGTGTGCCTGACGAATTCTCACCCTGTGATGCCCACGTGGGCGGGCGGGCGTTACCTGCTGCACTAACCCTGTGGCTCCTGTTCTCTCTTGTCCCTTATCTCCCAGGAGAGCAAACAGGCCCCGGGGCAGTGGGCTGGGCCATCGATTTACTGCCCAGGCCCATGGTGCACCCTTGACAGATGCCCTTCTGATGACCCACCAAAGGTTACAGCGATCTCCCCACCCCAGAGCCTGACTGAGGCCTCATGAGCTGCTCTGGGGGCAAAGGCCTCGGGGAGGCTCCTCACTCTGTCCCCAGCTTTGGTCAGACTTCTAGGGATCCCTGGAGGGACAGGAGGACACTGAAGTCCTGAGTGGGCAACGCTCTGCCTATCATCACACAGTGAAGCAGGACTGGGCCAGCTTCAGACTCGGAGTGTCCACTCGGGGATCCCCCCAGAGTGAAGCTTTCCTTAGACAGTGGTGATCCCCTGGGTCCTCCTGACTCCCTGAGAGAAAGAGGCCTGAGAGGTGACAGTCCTGAGGGGTGGGAACTGTCAATAATGAGTGCCAGCTTCAAGGAATGGCTGGGGGTCCACATGCCAGGCTGGTGCTAATCGCTACCCTGGGCCCCCGGCCCTTAGCCCTGCACTAGACTGAAGTACAGACTCCTTGACCTGGCCTTCGAGGCTTTGTCAGGCTTGTCTGTGGCCCTGGAACCCTCATTTTACCCTCAGTGCCTGTCTTATGCCATACCTCAGGGCCTTTGCCCATGCTGTGCCCTCTGCTTGAGTCGCTCTTTCTCATTTCCACATCTGGGGGACTCCCACTGGAATTTTGGAACTGGCTCTCTCACCTCCTCCTCCAGGAAGCCTTCCTTGATGCCTCACTCTCCCCCTTTTTAAGTCCCAGCACTATGTGGCTCACACTCAGCTGCATCAGGAGCCATAGGGTGAGGGATATGATTGGGAGTTTTGTCCCTTCCAGACTGAAAGCCACTTGAGTAAGGGTATTCCATGTCCTCTCTGGGATCTCAGGCCAGCTCAAGACCCAGCAGCAATAGACAGGCCCCGAAGGTCTAGGCCCAAGTCATGCTGGAGGGTCGGGGAACCCGGAGCCAGGACCTCAGGCACCTTGGCCCATGACCATGCCATGGGCTGTGGTCTCCCTGGAAGCAGTGCTTGACTGCGAGGGAAGGATTTTAAGGCAGAGAAGGGTGCTTTGTCTAGACTGCCGACTCAGCACACTCTGAGGGCCTGTCCCAGCCTGCCCAGGCCAGGAGGTCTGGCAAGGGCCACCCCAGCTGAGAGCCAGGGGGCACTCCCGAGTGACTCTGGAGACCAGGTGCTGGCACCTCTACACCCAGCTGGGATCCTTGGAGGCATGTGCTGATGATGAGCCTCTGGGCTGGGGCGTGAAGACAGGCTGGTCCAGGACTCTGGTCCAGGCGAAGAGGGCGTGAGAAGAGATGTTCGCATGTCACGGTCCTGAGCGGGCAGGGCTGGAGGAGAAGAGGGTTCAGATGCCAGCATCGGAGCAAGGAGAGGCAAACTGAGGTGTACAGCGGGACCAGGGGCAGGGTCCCCAGGACTGACATGCCTGGGATCTGAACTCTGGTCAGGGGCTACCCGAGGCACAGCAGGGTGATCTGGTCAGTTCTGTGTGGCCTCTGGGACACTCGGGCCTGAGGCCTGAGCCTAGCCACCCCTACCCACCCACAGTCCCAAGTGCTAAGTTCGAGACCCCTGGTGATCCAGGTTCAAGAGCGGACCTGAGGCCATCGGGCTCTGGAGTGGGGATAGGGGATTCGGAGCGGATTCCGGGGTCCCGAGCAGACGGTGCCATGGCATCATGACTAGGTTCTGGCTGGCCTACCTGGCAGTGTTGCCGCATCCATTGTCACCACTCTGGCCTCAGCTCTCCTGCTGGTTTGTCTGGCCTTCACAATATCCTGATAGATCCTGGGGGCACTATACCAAGTAGCTTCTGGGCATAGTATGGGTGGCTCTCAGCCCCCACACTGATGGGAGAGGGGCCAGTGGGCCGTCTGGGAAGTGGGTAGGGTTGGGGGGTGGAGAGAAAGGCAGTTGGCTCCTTTGAGACCCAGCAGAGCCATGCCCTAAGCACGAGAAAGGGGACAGATCCAGTGGTCAAGGCCTCTCTACAGCTGGCCAAGGCCTTCAGGTCCCGGCCTGGGGCTCCAGGAAATGGGGCGGAGCTCAAAGACTCCTGGAGGATGGGCACCTAAGAGTGGGGGGGTCCCTAGCAGGGGAGGAGAGGCTTGAAGGAAAACACGGCCCTCAGGCCAGGGCTGCGTGGAGGGTGAGGCCTGTGTGGCCCAGAGACTGGGCCCTGGGGCACCCATTTCCTGGAAGGCCCCCTGAGGGCCCTTTGCAGCCAGGCGGGCAGGGCCCAGGTGTCCAGCCACCCAGCACTGCCTCAGGCCTCCTGGCTCTCGGGGGGGGGGGTAGCCTCTGCGCCTGCCGTTCCCAGCGCCAGCTCTCAGCCCACAGAGGGCCCTTTGTTCTGGCTGCCAGCAGTGCCCGCCGGGCAGCTGGGAACAGAGCCCGCAGCCCTCACCCGCTCCCGAGGCCTCCAGCCGTCGGGCCGTGCCATTCTAGGTTGGCTAGGAGGCCCCTGGCACACAGGGCCGGCACAGGAAACTGTCTCCTGGTATCAACGTCAGGGAAGGGGAGTCAGTCCAGGGTCCACCCCCGGAGAGGGGCCCAGAGGCCTGGGACTCAGCATAGCAGGGTCCTGGCACCATGGGCTCTGGCCTCAGGTCATCTGGCTGACCTTCCTTACAGATGGGGAAACTGAGGCCTTAAAGACTTGCCTAGGCTGGCATGTGTGTGTGTGTTGGGGGGAGCGCTAGGTACTGGCTGAGGTGTCCCCTCAGGGTGTCCTGGAGAGCTCAGGTGTCTGAGCCCTACTCCCCCAAAGGTCTCTGGGTGGCAGCAGGCAGAGCACCATGTGCATGAATGTCCTGAGCGACCCTCTGGAAGGTGTGCTGTGGCTGAGACCCTGTGGGAGGCTGCCGTGGGCCCAAGAGCAGGAATAATCAGAGGGACCATTTGCTCTGCAGACCCCTGAGTGTGTCGGTGTGCGAGCTAGCACTCCTGGTGGCGGTCCCTGAACCATGGAGGCACCTCTGCAGACGGAGATGGTGGAGCTGGTGCCCAACGGCAAACACTCGGAGGGGCTACACCCGGTCACCACTCCCGCAGCAGGCAACCAGAGGTGAGCAGAGGAGGGACCCAGTCGTGGGTGAGGGCGGGGTGCAGAGCAAGGGGCGGGAGCTGAGCCGCCTGCCCTGGCCTGTGCCTGCAGGGTCGAGGGCACCCGACGGAGCAGTGTGGAGGGCGAGGGCTTCCTACAGAAAAGCCCCAGCAAGGAGCCACACTTCACTGATGTGAGCCAGGGCAGCGGAGCGGGCTCGGGGCACCGTGGGGAGCTTGGGTGCGGCAATGAGGTGCTCCGGGGCAGCGATGGGTGGCTGAGGGGCAGTGAGGGGGACGCGCTGAGATGCCCTCCCGACCTGCCGACTCCCCCCCCATCTCACGCCGGTGCCCGCAGTTTGAGGGGAAGACATCGTTTGGGGTGTCGGTGTTCAACCTCAGCAACGCCATCATGGGCAGCGGCATCCTGGGCCTCGCCTTCGCCATGGCCAACACGGGCATCATCCTTTTCCTGTGAGTGCCGTCAGCAAACCTTCTAAAGACAGGAGCCCTAAACGGGCCACCAACCGTGAACTTCTAGGACCCCCTGGTTTTTCTTCTCAAGACCCAGGTTGCAGTGGGTGGGCACTTAACTCTCAACCCAAATCACGGCTGAGAAAACAGCCACAGTCGAACAAATACACGTCATTTCCCAGTAAACCCACTGAGATGACAACACGAGGCCAGCCTCGCCGGCCTGAGTCTGCCCGTCTACCACATTTACACGTGACGGACGAACTCCCACGGCCAGGCCCGTGTGGGCACACGTGTTCTCACCTGGGAGCTCTTTTCTGCAGCCAAATGGAAAACACGTTTGTTCCAAGAACTCAAGGGGAGGTGATGCCTGGAGGGCCTCTTCTGGGTCAGGGTCCCCCCTGGGTCAAACTGGGTGGCGTTCACCACCCCTGGGGTCCGCCCTTCCTACATCCACATCTGCTGGGGGTCCAGACACCTGGGTCACAGACCCCACACGCACAGAGCCCTTTGCCCGCTGCCAGCCAGAGGAGCCCAGCAGCCTTTCTTCACCCATCTTCCCAGGTTCCTGCTGACGGCTGTTGCCCTGCTATCCAGCTACTCCATCCACCTGCTACTCAAGTCCTCAGGGGTCGTCGGTGAGCCTCAAGCCAGCCTGTAGCAAGGGAGGGGCCGCTGGGAGGAGCACTGCTAATGTCCTGACTCCCTGTGCCCACAGGCATCCGCGCCTATGAGCAGCTGGGCTACCGTGCCTTCGGGACTCCGGGCAAGCTGGCGGCGGCTCTGGCCATCACGCTGCAGAACATTGGAGGTGCGGCTGGTGGGCAGGTGCAGACAGACTGTGGGTGGGTGGACAGTCTGCAGTCTGGCCGGTTTGACTGACCCCAGCCCCTGCCTACCCCTCTCCCTCCAGCCATGTCCAGCTACCTGTACATCATCAAATCCGAGTTACCCCTTGTCATACAGAGCTTCCTGAACCTGGAGAAGGAAACTTCGTGAGCTCCAGGGTGGGGCGGGGCTGGGCGAGGGTAGGAGGCCCTAGTCTACACTCTATGTCCTGCTCCGGCCCCAGAAGCCCAGTCTGGGCTGGTGGGAGAGATGACAGAGCCTATAAATGGCTGGCGGAGGGGCAGAGAGCTGCCAGCGGAGCGAACATTGAGTCCGCCCACATTTACGAGGCACCTAGGGGAACCCCCAAGAGAGCCATGTGGGGCCGGGGTGAGGCTGAGGAAGCTGGGCCCCGCCTGGCCCAGGGCCCAGCCTGGGAGCACAGGAGGACCTGAGAGCCTCAGGCTTAGCTCTAAGCACCTGCTATTCTTGACCTGGCTTGGGCGTTAGCCACCTCTCCCCACTAGGAAATTAAGCCCACAGTGTCCCAGTTGCTCATCGTTAGCTTTGCCAGCACTGATGGCATCAACCATGTTTTGTGAGTGAGGGCAGAGGAGACAGCAGGCCCTGGCCTTGGCAACATAGCCCAGGCAAGCAGAGCGGCTGTGAGTCTGGGAGGCAGGAAACAGCCAGAAGCCCCCCTCTTTGTGCGCCTTTCCCAAGGAGTTGGCCTTTGGACTTGCCCTCGAAGGATGGTCCCATTTGTCATCCCTTTAGTTCCTTGCACCCCCTGTCCCTTGGGGTGGGTGGGGCAGGATGGTGCAGGATGCAGATGCCAGGAGAGACCACAGGGGCACGGGTTGTTGGCAAGTCCCTGAGACGCCCATGGAAAACGCCCCACCTCCCTGGGCCCCTTGGGACCACTCCCTGGGCAGGCTGGACCCAGACCTGTGTGTCCTGAGAATAACAAGAGCAGCGACTCTGATCTGATGATTACCAAGCAAGAGCAGGGTGCCTTAGTCTTCCCCGCCCCAGAAGGAGAGAGCCCAGAGTGTGCCCATTCTGCAGATGGGGACAGAGAGGCTCAGAGCTGTAAACCAGTATTTTTTGGAGGTCACTCAGTGGCACCGCTGGTGACGCCAACCTGGGGTGGAGGCAGGCGGCCCCGGCCAAGGCTGCGGGGCTCTGATCTTGGCTCCCCACTCCCATCCTGCAGGGACTGGTACGTAAACGGGAACTACCTGGTGATTCTGGTCTCTGTCACCATCATTCTGCCCCTGGCACTGATGCGGCAGCTTGGTGAGTGTGACAGGGCCAGGGCCTCGGAGGGAGATGTTGGAAGGATGTACTGGAGGGGACCCCCCAGTCTCACAGCCCCCCCCACACACTTTGCAGGCTACCTGGGTTACTCCAGCGGCTTCTCTCTCAGCTGCATGGTGTTCTTCCTAATTGCAGTGAGTCACCCTCTGCTAGTGGAGGGAGGGGGCAGGTCCCTCTGGTAAACCTGTGTCAGAAGGCAGCTGCTCCCATCCTGATCTATGTGGCTGCAGAGTGACTTACCAGACAGCATAGCCTGGCCCTGATACCTCCTCCTCACCCCCACCCCCAGGTCATCTACAAAAAGTTCCATGTGCCCTGCCCGCTGCCCCCCAACTTTGTCAACATCACAGGCAACATCAGCCTAGTGGAGTTCGTCAGGGAGGAGATGCAGCTGCAGAGGGAGACTGACGCTGTAGCTTTCTGCACCCCAAGATACTTCACACTCAATATACAGGTTCTGACCGGCCGGGGTCGGGGCAGCGGCCCACTGAGAGTTTTGGGGCTGCCCTGACACAGTCCCCATGTTCCCCCAGACAGCATACACCATCCCCATCATGGCTTTCGCCTTCGTCTGCCACCCCGAGGTGCTGCCCATCTATACAGAGCTCAAGGAGTAGGTTCCATGGCTGGGAGAGGGGGCGGGGCTGCCTTGAGCTGGTTTGTGGGGAATGGACATGGTCCTGAGAGGGGCACGGGAGTGACAGGAGCCAAGTCATTTAATCAAAGATCTCCCAAGCTGCTGTGGGTGGCACTGGGGACAAGAAGGAAGCTTCCTTGCGGACAGATGGTGAGGGTGTGGTGCCAGAGACCCAGGGCACGTGAGAATCTCCCAGTGCGGTCCAGCCCAGCACCAATCTCCTCCTCTGTCTCCCACAGCCCCTCCAGGAGGAAGATGCAGCGCATCTCCAATCTGTCCATCGCCGTCATGTATGTCATGTACTTCCTGGCCGCCCTCTTCGGCTACCTCACCTTCTACGGTATGGCTAGGCAGAGACAGAGGCCAGGCTGGGGGGCAGGGGGCTGGCCAGTTGCCATGGCACCCTGCATGCTATAGGTGCTCATTAGGTGAGTGACGCCTAACTGTGTCCTGCCGCTGTGGAGGTGAGTCTGTTGCCACACCCCACAGTGTCAGGGTCAACTCGGTTCGGAGCCCCACTCCCTGCCTGGGCTGCCTGCTGACCACCCTCCCTGCCCACCACAGACGGGGTGGAGTCGGAGCTGCTGCACACCTACAGCAAGGTGGACCCATTTGATGTGCTGATCCTGTGTGTGCGCGTGGCTGTGCTGACGGCAGTCACACTCACAGTTCCAATTGTTCTGTTTCCGGTGAGCCAGTGGGCAGGTGGCCGGGCGGCCAGACCAATGCGGGGTGGGACCGATGGCGCTGACGGACTGATGGCCCTCCCCCAGGTGCGCCGTGCCATCCAGCAGATGATGTTTCAGAGCCAGGAGTTCAGCTGGCCGCGGCACACGCTCATTGCCATTATCCTGCTCACTTGTATCAACCTACTGGTCATCTTCGCCCCCAACATCCTGGGCATCTTCGGGATCATCGGTGAGGGCCCAGCCCTGCTGGGTGTTGCCCCAGAGAACTTACCTTCTGCAAATCCTGGCAGACTCCTGAGCTCGTACCCTACAGTTGAGCAATGGCCGCTGGCCAGGGGCACGACTTACCCTCCTGTCTGGGATTTTGTTGGGAAGGCTATTCCGATCCCCGCTGAGGGCTCAGAACCACTGAGTCAGTTCCCCTTGCTGGGGCACGGGGTGGAGCCCAGAGTTCAGAGGCCTCCATGAAGGAGGGTCTCATCATTAGGTCTTATCCCCATTTCACGCATGAGGAAATTGAAGTTCAGAGCGATTAAGGGAGTAGCAAATCCATATAGCTGATAAATGGGACGCCTCGATTCAGCCCCAGGATCATGGGAATACAGGTTTAGTGCTCTGTTTACCGTCTCAAACCAGTTGGGGCTCTGAGCTGGAAGGCCAACAATTCTGAGACATATTTGGGATGACCCAACTCAAGAGACTGACCCCCTAACCCAACTCTGCAGGGACCAACACAGAGACTGGGGGTTGAGTATTATGGATATCGTAAACAGGACTCTCACTTGTGTATGTCCAAAATCTTACTCAAAATGAATTAAGCAGAAAAGAATACATTGGCTCAAATCATGGAAAAGCCTTCAGGAATAGCTAGATCCAGGCGCCCAAGATCCTTAAGGCTCCATCTCGATCTTGTGGCTTGCCTCTCCTCTTTGCTAGCTTCATTTACTGACAGATTCTCCTGACTCCAACAGCCTTAGCCTTCCACCCTGGTGGGCAGAGAGCAAAGGGAGGGGCTGGTGGGCTCTCCAGAATCCCACGGATCTTTCAAGTAGAGAGAGTCTCAAGCTGAGACCCCACCCCCAACCAGGAGTGTCTGATCTCATTGAAGGGCGCACCCTTGAATCTTAGTCCATAGGTGGCTATGAGCCTGCAGTAGCCATGTCTTTTTCTTTGCAGGAGCCACATCCGCCCCATGCCTCATTTTCATCTTCCCTGCCATCTTCTACTTCCGGATCATGCCCACTGAGAAGGAACCTGCAAGGTCCACCCCTAAAATCCTGGTGCGAGGGGCCTGGAGGTTGGTAGGCTTGTGTGGGCTGAGGAGGTTGTCCTGACCCCAGACCTCATCCTGACTTCTGACCCCACAGGCCCTTTGTTTTGCTGTGCTTGGCTTCTTGCTGATGACCATGAGCTTGAGCTTCATCATCATTGACTGGGTCTCAGGGACCAGCCAGCATGAAGGAAGCCACTAGGACACCCCCATCCTGTTCTGTCTTCTTGTCCTAGGAACCCTGCCCACACTCTTTCACCCGGTGGCCAGTCAGGGGGGAGGAGAAAGATGTGGTTAATGCTATGGCATTTGGCCCTGCCCCACGCCCTCTCTGTGGAAGGTTTTTCTTAAAGAGCCAGGACCAAGGCCCTCGGGCCACTACCTTGCTGGGCTCCCAGGTGGCAGGGTCTTCCTGTGCTGGGAGCGGGGTGGGCTGTGCCCCTGCTCCCCTCCCATTGCCTCGGATCCCACCCGAGCTGCTTATCCTCCTTACACAGAGGCACACACTGAGCTCACGCAGCCTACAGGGGCACGTAGAGCTGGAACCCAGGCCTGCAGCCCTTCCCCCCGCCTTGTTGCTGGGCCACAGTCTGCACCCTGGGGCCCGTCTCCCTCAGCCCCCTCGCCGTCCCTCCTTTTGTCCCCTAGGTCCCTTGCAGGCATTTGGGCTCGGTTCCTTGGATACTTTTGTCCCCTTCCTTCATCTCCTCCACCAGGAACAGACCCCACCACCCAATGCCTGGAGCCAGCAGCTTCTTCTGAGGGTGAAGCTGGTATGGGTACCCCGAAGGGGCCCCCGCCCTACCCTTTCCCCAGTCCTGGGGAGGCTGGGACTCCACCCCAAGCCTGAGCTGCAGCCTACATTCCACTGCCGAGGGAAGAGAGAGGCCGAGGCCCAGAGCGTCTCTGCCTCTGGGAGACAAAGACCCCGGGGGCCAGCCTGGGAGAGGCTGGTTGGCAGCCCCCTTTTATAAATATTATACATGAGACCAGCTGTGTTTTATATTCTTGATCTCCATGGTCCCCGTGTTCCTGGAAAGTGGAATGGGAGCTGGGACATGGATGGCGATGGAGGCCACTCCGGCTTCTTTTCCTGGGATGAGGGTGGGGACAGGGTGAGTCTCCTACCCCACCCCGCCCCCTGCCTCGCAAACCAACCAGCGGTGTGCTCAGACCCGGCTCTGGGCCTGGGCCAGGCTCAGCACAGACCTGCTTTCTCACGGGGTGAGGTGGGGAGGAATTAATGAGGCCCCAGGAAATGGGACAGAGAGAGGCCTCCGGAAGGAGGCAACGTGAGGTGCATCCCCAGCAGCTTCACGGAGGGTCTGAGCTGGGGGCAGCTGCAGAAGCCCTGCGGAAGGCCCCCTGCCCTCCCCTGGCTGCCATGTCAACCCTCTGTCAATGCCACGAGTCTAGAAACAAAAGTCCAGGGACCCTGTACCCTGTCAGGCTGAACGTTGTGTTCACAGCAAAACCCTGAATAACCGTGACTAAAGGTGGGTTAGCGAGTCCCTGTATGGGGGGGCCTGAGTTTTGAGTGGGGGTGTCCAAAGCGGGGCAGGGGCTGCAAGGACGCAGGGCAGCCCCAGGTGCCCTGGCCCGGGTAGCGCTTGGAAGCTGCCCACTGCCCGGGGCAGGCCAGAACCAGCTGGGACCCGGAGGGATGGAGCTGCCCGGACCTTGGCACCAAATCCTCATTAGAAGAGACCCTGCGCCCGGCTAGGCCTCTGAGGAAAGGGCGGCAGGCAAAGTCCAAATCCAGTTTGAACTGGCAAGGAGGCTGCCAGCATGGGAAACCCCTGAAGAAAGAACTTTCCTCAAGCTGGTGGCTGCTAGGCCTACAGAAGTGCCAGCTGGTCAGAGGGGGGCTTCCTGAGTGTGGTTCCCATCAGCCCCAGGCGCCTGACTCTAGCCTGGGGACTCACCCGGGAGCCCCATGGCCCCGGAAAAGAGTTGGACTCTGGCCTAGAGGTGGCTGCAGCCCACAGTGCCCTGGGGTGAAGGGCTGCCCTCTGGGGGTCTCCGGCTTCTTCCTCATCAGATGGGGCTATTGCCCTTCCTGGGACCCGGGGCTGCTGAGGGATGGGAGGCAATGCAGGTCAAAGTCCATCCTGCAAACAGACCCTGCATCCAAAGAAGGCTGCAGGTCAGAGCAGCAGCAGGACTGTCCGGAGTCCCTTAAGACCCCAGGCCTGGCTTCGGGCCCCTCGGAGGAGACGTGTGTGCGGACAGTAGCTCCTCCTGCTGCTCCCCCGCCACACACACAGCTGAGCTGAAGGAAGGACCCTGCCCCGGAGGCCATGCATCCCTGCTCGCCCAGCATGGTCTCCTCCCGCCTGACTGGTGGGCAGCAGGCCCCAGGCGGAGAGTGCAGGCGATGTGACCACTACATCCTACGCCCAGACCAAGTGTCCACGTGACTTCGAAAAGGAGTAACTTTCATCCGTAGCTGTCAAGTCCTAGACACCCGGCCTCCATGAGGATGGGTCTGCGGGCCCTTTGTTGTCGTGAAGCATTTTTGTATGTTTTGAAGAATTTCCCAGATCTTTTTTTTTCCTTCTTTGCTCTAAAAAGTTGCTCTTTAAAAATTTTTTTTTGTTCTGCTTAGAATATTGACAAGATAGAACAGCCAGAAAGACCAGGACAGAGGCTTTCTCTATTTCTTTTCTTTTTTCTTCTCTATTTGTTTTCCTTATGACTGCTTGTAACAGAAAGAAAACAGATATAGACCAGGAAAAGAGACCAAAACCTAGGCCTTGGCCTCCTTGCCCGCACCTAGCTCACCTGTGTGCACAGGTACATACTTGCCGATCAACACAAAAGGGATTCGATCGTTCAATCAGCACGTGTTTACTAAGATTCCTTCTGGGTCAACACCTGTGCGCACAGCAGTGAACAAAGCGAAGACCCTGCCTTCCTTGAATTTACATTCCAGAAACAGGAAACATAATCCCTAGATTATATCATTTGTCAGAAGATGCTCAGTATGATAGGGAGTGAAAATGACAAGGTGAGGGCAATGGAGAACAGGGGTCTGGAGGTGGGTCAGGGTGGGCCTCACTGAGAAAGGGACATTTGATCAGAGATTTGAAGAGGGAGAAAGCCAAGTGGATGCCTGCAGGGATCGGTCGCAAACAGAGGGATCAGCCAGCACAAAGCCCCGAGGCAGAATGCGAGACGAGCAGCCAGGAAGCCATTGCGGCTGATGTTAGGTGGAGCGGGAGAGAAGAGAAGGGGTGAATGGGGGCTGATGACGGGGCGGATGTTATGGGGTCTTGTCAGCCGCCATGAGGACTTTGGATTTTTCTCTGGGAAAGGTAAAAGCTAGCGCAAGGTCCTAAACACAGGAGAGGCAGGATCTGACTCAGCAGCGCCTCTAAATTTTCAGTGGATTATTCTGGCTGTCGCATTGAGACTAGATTCTGGGTGGCGGTTGGGAAGCCAAGGGTGACACTGACAGGGCCACTGCAGTCGTTCCGGACAAGCATGTCGAGGGCCTCAGCCCAGGTGGTGGCACAATCGGGGTGAGACGCTGAGCTTGTCCTGAAGGTGGAGGCAGCAAGGTTCCTTAATGGTTTGGGCAAGAGAGGAGGGGCAGAGACAAGTCGAGAGGGACTCCAAGCCTGTCTAGGGACCAACTGCCACTGTACCCCCTGAGGGACGTTGAGGGAGGAATGGGTTTGGGAGGGAGACCAGTGTGACGTCAAAGTGGAGATGCCGAGTCCACCTCTGGGGGTGCGACCTGAGTTCAGTGAGTAGAGCAGCCAATGCTGGAGAGAGTGGACTGGACGTAAAGCCAGGGCCCTGGATGAGATGGGGGAGGTGAGTGTAGGCAGAGGAAGGCAGCAGTCTGGGCTGAGCCCTGGAACATTCCTGGGAGGAGGTAGGAGAGATGAGGCGGAACCAGCAAATGAGCTGAGTAGGAACAGCCGGTAGGCAGGAGGAAGCCCAGGCGAATGTGGGCACCGGGAGCCCGGCCAGCATCAGTGCTCCAGGAGGTGAGGGTAGAGAAGAGACCAAGGTATGAGCCGCTGAGGACTTTGGGGGCTGCTTTGTGGAGGGAGAGACAACCTGACTGGCGTGGTTGGAGGAGAGCGAGAGGCAGGAACTGGAAAAACCAAGTGCAGACAACTTGTGTGAACTGAGAGGAGCGGGCCCAACAGGCTTTTAAGAAAGACTGGGAAGAAGCAGCTATGGACGGTAAGAGATGGGAAGGAGCTGGTAGGCTGGTGGGTTGGAGGTAGGTCAAGGACTTCTGGGCCAGCGCCCTGGGGAAACTGAGCTGGAAGACAATAGATGGAGGCTTGACCATCAGCATCGGGGGGAGTGTGCAAGGGTGGCTACTGTCTGGTCTGGCCAAGTCCTGGTAGCTAGGAACACTATAGGTCCAAGATGCAGCTAGGGACATCAAGGAGCATATGGAGAGACCCAGAGGAATCATCAGTCTGCCTTGACCTCAATTTAAAGTCATCCAGCAACTAACTTTCAAACAACTTGGAACAGTAAAAATGGACTGAAAGTTACTTAGAAAGAAAGACCAGCCCTTCAAAAAGTCTAAAGGAATAAAACTGTTTTCAAAACCACACGAGGCTGCAAACCTGCTCTGCCTCTCACATAGCGGGACCTGGGATTAGAAGCGACCTAATCCTCCAAAATCGGTAGAAGGCGGCCTCTGTTGCCCCCTGGCGGTCAACATTAGAAGCCTGGGCTGCACCGTGACCCACCCAACACGTTGCCACAGCCGGGTAGCTGGGCTGGTCAGCTATGGGCTGTGCAGCCAGGCCCTGAGCCTCCAAGTCATTCCAGAAAGGCTTCCTGGCTGGCGCATGGGAGGAAGGCAGGCAGAAGGTTCGGTGCGGGGCTGAAGGGGAGAGGTCGTCCGGGAGGGGCGGAGGCCTCAACACCCGGTGTCTTGGGCATGTGAGTAAGGAGCTGCTAGTCCCATCTTTGGCTGGGTCCTCAAGGAGCCAGGCCCAGACCCCCCACCCCTGCGGGCTACCTGACCTTAGAGGCGTTCCCGGAGGGAAGGAAAGGGTCAGACTCTCAGACTGACCCTTGACCAAGAGTTCTGAGAGCCCCTCCATGTAGTACCCAGCTCCTTTTCTTATCCTGCCAACGTCTTTGGGGTCAAACTGCTCAGAACCCTCTTTGACCATCCACCTTTGCTGACCAGCCTCAGAGACCCGAAGAGCCCCTGCCTCGTTCTTTCAGCCTTTCCTAGACTGTACCCAAACCCCCAGAACCCAGCTCGGCCCCCACCCTCAGGCACCACCTGTTACCCCTTCCTGCTCCCCCTATTTCCATTGGGCACAAGGATCCCCGGGACCCCTGCCAGGCCCCCACTCCCCACTGCGCACCGGTTCTGGGCTGGGCGCAGGCGATGGCCACAGAGCTGCCCAACCCTCAGGAAGCAGGGGAAGTGCCTATCGGGATAATCATCCAAATCAGCATCTAATCTCCACTGTGAATTTGGGGAGGTGGAGGCAAGAGAGGGTCCTGGAAGAGTGTGTGAAGGAGGGTGTGAAGATACCAGGACCAGAGGAAGCAGAAAGGCGGGTATCATAGGATGATCTAAGGATGGGCCGAAGTGGCTGGAGGAGGGCCTTGGGGCTGGGGTCAAAGAAGGGTGAGGGCGCTGAGGCGCCACACGGGGCTCCGAGCAAGGGGACGCCGAACGGCGGCTGCCCTGTGCAGGGAGGGCCTGTCTGGCCCCGGAGTGGCAGATCGGCACAGGCAGTGCCAGGACCGGAGGCGAACGAGGCGGGAGAACAGGCCTGGTGGGAGTCATCCTGAGTATCAGTCGGGAGGAGAGATGACCGCGGGATGGTAAGGGCTGGGCCGGCCTCTGCTCCCGCGCTGCAACCCAGGCCCGCCAGGAGGCGCCATTGCCCCGCGAACCCGTGCTCTGTGGCTGTCGGCCACAGAAATCTCGCACTTCGGCCTAGAGAGGCCCCGGAAGAGGCGGGGCAGCGCGCGCAGGGACCGCTTCCGGCCTGAGCTTGGCGGGGGAGGCCAGAGTTGGGGGAGGCCGCGGTGGGCGGGGCGTGGGCGCCAGAACTTGGGGAGGCGGGGCTGTGAGGGGACTGTGGTGGGGCAGGGGCAGGGGCAGGAAGGTTTGCTGGGTCCCAGGGCAGGTGCGGGGTCGGGGCGGGAGCCCAAAGGTGGACGGATAGGCACTGGTCTGCGAGGCTGCACTCTGCGCAGCTCTCGGCCCCACTCCTGAGGCTCCCAGCCTTTTCTCTTGCGAAATACAGTCCTGAGGTTCGTGGGGAGCTTGGCGCTGGCCGAGACCCAGGGGCGGGGCTAGCGATGGAGAAATGGGATGGAAACTCCAGCAGGGGAGGAGCACAAAGGTGGGGAAGCGGGAATGGGGGCGTCAGGAACCCTTTTAGACTGGTTTTCTTTAAGATGCACAATGTCCACATGGAGGCGAGGCCACACCTGTGGGTAGGGCTGAAGGGGGCTCTCCAGCCCAAACCTGCTGGAGGAAATAAGCTCAACGCAGTCATATGTGCCCCCCATTTCTCCAGAGCTCCCTTCTAGGGGACGTGAGCAGCTCAGTCTCCATAGGCTTCACTGCAGAACCCTCATCTCCTGCACTACATGGCGGCCACCTCCTGCCTCCCGCCCTGCTTCCTCTCTTGTCCACAGAAGACACTCCTCATACTAGCTAGAAGGAACTTTAAAGTAGTAGATCATGTCACCCTGCCTTAACACCCTCCAGTAGTTCGTTGCACTTGGAACGAAATTTAAACTCTTCCCTGCCCATGCCCCTGATGATCTGGCCTCTGTTGACTACCCGCTGGCGCTATTCCACAGCCTGGACTGTGCTGTAACACACCATGCTGGTCCTCACCTCAGGGCCTTTGCACTAGCTGATGGCATCTCTAAAGCTTTTCTCCACGAGCCTGAAGCAGTCCCCAATCAGGCTCAGTTCTCTAACTCTGTCCAGTTGCCTTCAGTTGCAGCATTTGCTCCCTGCAATTAAGCAGAGTAACGTCCCATGCTCCCAGGTCTCAGTGACCAGCATCCCTCCCAGGACACATTCTTCTTCTCTCCCCACTCCATTCCCAGCCACAATCTACAGCCTTTTTGGCACCAGGGACTGGTACTATGAGAATCTAATGCCTGATGGTGGAGCCGAGATCGCTTTGCTAGGTCTGGAGAGCAGCTGCAAATACAGATGATGCTTCACTAGCTCGTGAGCTGCTCACCTCCTGCTATGCGGTCCGGGTTCCTAACAGGCCACGAACCAGTACTGGGCCATGGCCAGGGGCGTTGGGGACCTCTGATCTACAGGAAGCCCCAGAGCCCAAGTGGCTGAGCCTTGGAGGCACCTCGTGGACTGTTTGCTATTGCATCGCCTTCATTAGTGCTGTTTTTGCTCCTTCATTCAATTAAATTCCAGGAAGCAGCGCTAATGAAGGCCTAAGGAGTCGCGGGAGAGGCTCCCAGTCCCAGCCTTTGGACAGCGTGACATAGAGGCGACAACATGAGCCGAGGAGTGGCTCCTGGGGGTAGGGTTGATTATCATTTCCCGGGTCCTCTAAGGAACCTGGGTTTCTCAGGGGAGGTGGCCTTTAGAGACTGTGTATATGGCAGGTTCAGTGGCAAGTTGAGCCATGAACTCTTCAAGGACAAGGAGGAGGGCTCAACTCAGACCTTGGCCCCAAAGCCCTGAGGGTTCCCGGGTCCCCTACCGAGGCACTGGGCAGGTCTCCCCCAGTCATATCAGTGGCACCCTGAGTGCCAAGACAAGTTGGATTTGCAGGGCCAGGCATGAGTCCCTAGCTTTGAGATGCTGGTACCTGCTGCAGGTTCAGACTCACCCCTACTTCAGCATCCCCTGAGGACGGGAACCCCCTGCCTCTCCGTGATGCCTCATGGCAGCCCTCTGTCACCCCACTGTCCGTCGGGCTCTCACTGTTCTGGCCAGGCTGGCCTCCTTTCCATTCCGGGAGCATCCAGCCCCTTCCTTCCCTAGGCTCTTTGCACTTTCAGTTGCTTCTACCTGTCATTCTTCTCCTGGCTTGTCGCCCAACTGGTCCCTTCTGGACATTCAAGTTCCGCTCCTCGGACTCTTCCCTCCTGCGTACACACCTCCCAGTGGCTCTCAGGTTACCCTGTTGATTTCCTCCCAAACTGTGGGGTTTATTTCTCTCTACTTTGTTTGGCAGGTGCGCTTGGAGGGCAGGGTCCCAGCCACCTCTGTCATCTTAGGGCTCTCAGCACAATAGATTCACAGTAAACTAGTTGAAGAGATGACTCCTCCTCCCCCTGTGTCAGGTAAAGCTTCCTAGCCCACCCAGAAACTTCTGGCAAGGAGTGCTGGGGCCTGAGTTCTCAGGCCAAAGCCAATTGTCTCTGAAGGAGATGGATTGCCAGGAAGAGAGACCCTGGACCCCAAAGTCTCCCAGGCTTAAGACTGTTCCTCTGAGTGGGAGAGAAGCCTGGGAAGAGAGGTTTGAAGGAAGGGGTAGAAGGCAGGGTAGCTGACTCCAATCTCAGAATTGCTGCTGGGCTAAGAAGCAGGAAGGGGGAGGTGCAGGGGATGTACCAGCAGGCGGAGCCTGGCTCAGGGCTGCAGGGAGGGGCCAGCTCTAGCCACTGAGATCTACAAGCTGGAGCTGCTGAGGCCCTGTCTGCAGGGCTGTCATTTGGTGGTCACGAGGCCTTGCCAGAACTCACTGCCACCTGGGAGCCATGGAGGTGGGGTGGTCAGTATCCTGGACTCTGGGGATCCCTGTGGGCTGCTGCCTGTTCCTGGACTGTGAGTGGGGCAGACACACCCACCCTGAAACTGCCTTTAGGGAAGTGCCAGGCAGCTTCCCCTTCCTGGAGCCTGTAGGCTGGGGCGTCACAGCCCACTGAGGGGGTCTCTGTTCCTCACCCTGCTTAGCCTAGTGCGAGATAGGAACTCGGGACAAGCTGGACCTACTCTGTGGCCTGTGGTGAGCCCCAAGGCTATTCTAGCTATCCGGGTAAGCTCGCAGCTGCCACTTCTCCATTCCAACTGAAGTACTACCCTCAGTTCTGCTGGATGTCATTTCACTGTCCTCTGTGGTCTAGTCCAGGTGACGCTGGGCTGGCGTGCACAAGGACAGATCATACCTCCTTTGGTGTCCATGAGGCCCTGGCTAGGCAGCTACTCCCTGCCCCTAAAACATCTTTCAAAAGGACTCCTGGGTTCTCCAGTATGAAGGAAGCAAGTGCCTGTGTGTCCCTCACTGGATGACCGTGGATGAGTCCTGGCCAGCTGCAAAGCAAGGGGTTCCTCCAGATCTGACCCTTGGTTTTCTCCCTGGCCCTTTCCCAAAGCCACCCTGCCAGTGCCGCCTCCCTCGTTCCCTCTTCCTGGGACAGTTAGTTCCTCCTCAGTCTCCTCTCCCTCTAGCACGCCCCACATCACCTCCGCCGAGGAGGCTCCCTGACTTCAGTTTCTCCCTTCTCTGCACACAACCATGGCAAATATTTTTACAGCGTCAGCAGAATTAGTTATTTATACCTCTCCCAGCTCCAGGATAGGGGACCGTTAGGAGGGCAGGGTAGGGGTTGTGTGATTCATTAATTTAATTGGACAAATATTTACCTGCCACCCTCAAAGATTATGCTGCGAAGGGTCTGGGATCAGAAACCTAGGTGGGAAAGACTCACCGTCAAGATACCGGGATCCGACTGGGGATGGGGAAGCCTCAGGACCCTGGGAATCAGAGAGGCCCAGCTCACAGCCAGGCAGGGAAAGATGGAGAGGAGGAACGAGTGGGGAAGGGGCTCAGGAAGGAAGAGAGAGGGGATGGGGAGAGTAGAGCAAGTCAGAATGCTGGGGTGCTGGGGTGATGCAAGTGGAGGGAGACGAGGAGAACCTTGGTCAGAGGCCACCCACACACGGCCTCGCAGAAATCACTATTGTAACAACTCACCCCACTGAAGGCCACACGCATTCTGAACATTTGACCTGCGTTTCCTCCTTTGTCCTGACCTCAGCCAGTGTGGTGGGTAGATAGTATGTTAGGCCCATTTTACAGATAAGAAAACTGAGGCACAGGGTGTTCCTGGTACTTGTCCAAAGTAATATGCAGCTGGCGAGTTTGCGGACTGCTCCCCAGAGTCCTTGCTGTCCACATCCACTCCACTACCTCTGTCTCCTGCACAGTCCAAAGCAGTGTGTGTGGGCTTTATCCTCAGGGCACTGGGGAGCCACAGAAGGTTTGTTAGCAAGAGAGTGATGATTTCTATCAGCAGGATCCCTTCCACCCCGGCTTCCATGTAGAGGATGGATTGTAGGAGAAACAGCGGAGTCAGAGAGGAGGCTGAGGCCTAGAATAAGAGACTATGGAGACAGAACTGGGACACTTTTGAGGGAAGTTGAGGAGGGGAAGAAGCCAACAGGATGCAGGGGGGCGGGGTCATGGCTCTGGCTGGTGAGAGGCCACAGAGTGGGAGCCCAGGAGTGGGAGCGGGGGTGTCCCAAGTGTCTGGGGGAGGCTTCAGAGCAGTGGTGGACACAGGGTTAGTGGTCATCGGAGAAGCTGGGCTGGAGATTGCTGTGTGGGGTTCTGAGCCACTGGAGTAGGAGGTATGTGACTGGAGTAGCAAGCAGAGGCCTGGCCATAGCCCTGGGGACCCCCATGGAGATGGAGAGGGAGCAGCAGGAGGGGTGGAAGCAGGGGTTGCTGGACTTGATAGGAAGAACACATAACTGGAAGGGGAGGCTAACTGGTGCAAAGATCACAGGACCTGGCCTGGGGCTGGGGAGGACCATGCCTCCCAGTGGCCCCATCCCGCCTCACCTCCATTGTTGAGGTCTGTGTCTGCCCATCTCTGGTGAGCCTGGCCTCTAAGGGGCTGACAGCTTCTCCCTGTTGCCCAGCAACTGCAAGAGCTGTTGGCTGTTGCTAGGAGCAGGCTGGGGAGGCCTGAGGAGGGAGGATCGCTCTCAAGCACAGGGTGGAGCTGGTGGGGGAAGAGGCGAGTCTATTCACGGACAGGCTATGTTCTTGGCGGTGTGTGCCCATTTTCATAGTGTTCTGTGGATTAGAGGCATGTATAGAGCATATCTCTGAGTGTCTGTGTCCCTGGATGGGCATGATGTGTTTTCACCATGTCTGCTGCATGCTTGTGGCAGTGCCTGCCTGAGCTTTGGCTCCAGGAAGGAGGGAGCCCAGGGGGGACTGTTGGAGGACTTACAGGCCAGTGGCTTCTCAACAAGGGAGCCATTCAGATGGGGATACACAGACCATCCAGGGAGAGCAGACGGCCTGAGGACTGGGGGCTGAAACGAGATGTGTGTGGGGCGGGGGGTGGGGTGAGGGAGAGGGAATCTGCTGAGGAGGGGGCTGTGGGTGGCCAAGCATTGGCGACCAGCATTGGTGGCCAGCTCCCCTCCTGACTTTGTGAACCTTCCTCGTCTTTGGGCTGGGGCCTCCCTGGTTGTTCCACTAGAAACGCGGCTGCCTCTACCCCACCTTTGTCCAGTCATAGGGTTGCAGCCACTGTCTAGTAGGGACAGGCCATAAGATCATGGACACTTAAGTTTCCAGAAGTCAGTTGGCACCTCTCTCCCTCTTCTCCTCCCTTGGATCCTGGTTGCGTCCCAGGATGGCTACCCGCCTCCTAGAAATTCAGAGAAGGGTGGATAAGTCTTTGATGACTAGAAAAGTCTCCCCAGCAAAGGTGTACAGGTGGCAATGGACTTTTTAAAAAATGCAACCCAGAAAGACAAGGGGCCAAACCCTCCTTAGGACAGAGAAAACCGCAGTCTAGAGAGGCTATAGGCTCTGTAGATCCCGAAACAAGTTTATTGGGTCCATTAAGTTTAACAAGTGACGAGGACACGCCTCCTCCACCTTTGAGGGTTGATTCCTGCTCTGCCCGCGAGGTGCACCGGATCCCCACCCTCGGGCTACGAGATCCTCCCGCCCCCGCCGTCGGGCCGCCGAGCCCCAGGCGCTCCACGCCCAATCGGAACCCTGCACCGCCCGCAGCCCGACCGGAGTCCAATCCCTCTGGGCTTGGCTCTACCCCTACGGCTCTCCCTCGGCCTGGCTCCGCCTCCAGCCCCGGCCCGAGCCTGGGCTGTGCTTAACTGCTCCTTCGCTCCGCCCTCAGGCCAATCACCGGCCCCGGATCTCCTATGGCCCCGCCTCCGGATCCGCCCCGGCCCAGTCCCGGGCCTGGCTCGCTCCGTCCCCTCCCCCGTCCCGCCCCGCCGTCCGTGCGCGGAGCCCTGAAAGGCGCCGCCCGCAGAAGCTCGGAACTGCGGACCCGAGAGCTACCCGCAGAGTGCCGGCGGCGGGAGCGTAGTGGGTCGCGCGGGGCCGAGCTGGGCCGGGGGCCGTGTGGGGGCGCCGGGCGGCGGCCGGGCCGGCGGACGGCAGGATGGGCTGCACCGTGAGCGCCGAAGACAAGGCGGCGGCCGAGCGCTCCAAGATGATCGACAAGAACCTGCGAGAAGACGGAGAGAAGGCGGCGCGGGAGGTGAAGTTGCTGCTGTTGGGTGAGGCCGCGCCCTGCGCTGAGATCCCCGATTCCCGGCCCGAGACCCCTAACAGGACTTTGACCTCCAGGCTAGGGCTTTGGAACTCCCAGACTCGGGCTGGACTCCCACAGCTGGACTTGAACCCACAGACCCGGCCTGGCCACGACACTCAAATAATGGTTCAAAACTCTGGATTGGCCTAGACCTGCGATCCGTAGCCCAGATTGTAGATCAGACCCTCAGTTCATCCCAAACCCCCAAACCCAACCACCAGTGCCCCAATATAAACTGCCCAGAACCCCGTTAGACCATCCACCTTGCCGACCAGCCTCACAGACCCTCGGAGTCCCTGCCTTGTCCTTGCAGCCTTCTCTAGACTGTACCCAAATCCCCAGAACCCCACTCGGCTGCCACCCTGGGGACCACCTGTTCCCCCTCACCTGCTCCCCCTACTCCCATTGGGCATGAGGATCCCCAGAGCCCCTGCCAGGCCCCCACTCCCTCCTTCCTTCTCTGTGCCTCATCTCTACGCTGGACCCTATATCCTCCACCCGTGCACCCTGACCCAAAGGACCTCTCAAGCGAGAAACCAAGACCGTTCGTGAGCCCCCTCTCCAGCCAGGACCCCCAAACCTTTAGAGACCCCTGCTCCCTGTACCTGACTCACCAGGTCCCCCTCTGCAGGCATCACTTCTCAAACCCGCTGCTCCCCCTCCCGCAGGTCCTCTCCCACACTCCGGCCTTCCCCAGAGTCCCCCACCCTCCTGCACGGTCGGGCCCTGCTGGGAGGAGGGAGCCCCCACTCCCAGGTGGCTGGACTGGAGGCTCTACTGGTCCCTCTGGGTGAGGGACCAGGCCTCGGCTTCTCGGGGAGATACCTCTGGCCATCCCTTTCCCAGTTTCTAAGCCTTTCTGGGCTGGTAAGGGGGAGGTCTGGGCAGTAGGAGAGAGTGTGGAGGAGTTTGGGTTGTGGCGCCTCCAAGGCCAGGGAAGATGGTGGCTGCTTGAGGGGTGGGGGGAAGTGGAAGTGGTGAGACAGCCAGCCGACATGTTGCTGCCCTGGCAGGCGGTTTGAAATCTGCTGGTGGGTGCCGGGCTTTCCGCAGCCCCCTGGGCCGAAAGGCCTGGGACGTGGCCTCTGAGAGTGTGTGGGCCTCGGATCTTGAGGCCCTACGAGGGATGTGTTGGACCAGCTGGATGAGGAGTTGGGGGGCCAGGTGGGGGTGGGCATCTGAGGTGGACTTTTGCAAAGACTGTGGGCCCTGTAGTTGTCCGCATCCAGCTTCCCACCAGGAGCAGGTGTGCCCTGTGGCAGCCGGATTTGGGAGAGGTTTCAGGGTTGGAAGGAGGGAGGTCCCTACAGCAGCATTGGAGGCTGGACGGTGTGTGGGGGGTGTGGCTCCTCAACCCTAGAGCTGCTGTGGGGTCCGCAGGCTGTGAAAAGTGGGGTTTTTCACGCTGGGCGTGTGGCCGGGAGACAGTGTGTCTCCGGTCATTCGCTCATCTGTTGACTATCCCTGGGGGCCTGGCCTCGGGGGCACAGCCCCGAGGTTTCAAAATGGCATCCGTTCCGCTGCCGCTGCGGGAGGAAGAGAAGGGGCGGGAAGGGGCGGCGGCCCAGCCTCCTGGGCTGTTTTGCGTTGGGCGCTTGCCTCTTCCTGTCTCCGAGCTCCGAGTGCGGCCGCGGCAGTGAGTGGGTGTCGCCGCGGTGGAATGCCCGTCACTGCTGCCCGCCGGGCCTGGGAAGGGTGCTTCCTGTGCTGCTGCTCCCCGGTGTCTGGCCAGGGACCTCTAGCCAGCCCCCTCCCAGGCTGGTCACAGTTAATGTGGTGGCTGAGATGTGGAACTGGGCCGTGGGTCTGGGGAGACACAGGGCTTCTGGGCTGTTCTGTGTCTAGACCCTACCCCAACGGTCTTGCTTCTAGGAGCCCAGATCAGGTTTTGGGCCTGGCAACCCCTCCCACACTGGGCTGGCACAACCAGGGGTGCAGGGTCCCCAGCATTTTCTAGGCTGGGGAATCCATCTCAGCATCCTGCCCCTCTGACTTCGCTTTGTCCGTAAATTGGGCTTCACAATTTGGGGTCAGAGGTGTGCCTGGGCCCATGGTGGGGAGAGTAGGGGACTCATGGAGATTTCTGTGAGTGTGGGATGGGTGCTAAGGCCCTGCAGAGGGTGCACTGCCAGGGGTCTGGGAGACCAAGTTCTGCCGGAAATTGAAGACCCAATCTGCCATGGCTGCCTGGGGAAGGGTCCTGGCTGGCCATCCCTTTCCAGTCCAGGTACAAGGAGGTGATTGGAGCCCAGCTGGGCAGCTTCAGCGTGCTGGGCACCTGTCCCACATAGCGGGAAGGACTGTCCAGGCAACGGGACTCACACTGGGCAATTGCCAGCCTTTCTTCCCAGCCAGAACCACGCCTGCTGCCCCACCCGCATACTGGCTCCTTCCAGTCCTGGGTAGTCCTGCCAGCGGGCAGGCACATCACTGTCACCCAGGCGGACGCAGTTGTGGTACACACTGTGAGAGAGGGTTGTTCCTGGCAGCTTGGTAGGCGGAGCAGAGTTGCCGAGATCAGCCCTGCTGCAGGGAGAGCCCCCATCCCCACGGGCGATCCCCAGGCAGAATCTGAGCCCTCGGGCTGGGCACTTAGGGGAAAGGAAGCCAGAGTTTGTGTTTGGGGCTGTCTGGCTAGGATAGGCTTGTGTGGGCAGCCTAGAGAGAAAGGAGAAACAGTGGCCATCGTTGGCTCCTCGGAGCCTCCGGGTATAACTGCAGGACTTCTCTCTCGCCCCGGCCCTCGGCATCTGTTCCTTTCACTTGGTGCGCTGTCCCCATTTCCATCTAACTCGCTCCTACTTGATTGTTCTCAAGGCTCTGCTCAGGGATCACTACCCAGGATCCTTCCTCGACAGCCCCGCTTCACCAAGGCTGGGGAAGCACCTCCTCCGGCTCCTGGTGCTTCCATCATTGGAGCATGGTATTTGCTATGGGTCACAGCTTCCCTCCCTTGAGACTACAGAGCCAGGACTGTGTCCTGTTCGTTTCTGAGTCTCCCATGCCAAGCACGGAGCCTGGCACCTGTTGGACGCTTATCCATTTGTCGAATGAAAGAAGTGCTGCTGGTCTGAACTTGGTCTTGGGGATGGGTAGATGGAGGAAGGAGTAAGACAGTGGTCGCTGGGAGGTGGCAAGGCCTCCATGTGGGGCCAATGGCCAGGACTGGGGGGGATAGTGGAAGAAAAGTTCTTTAGCCTCTTTTCCTCCTGGTCTCACCACAGGCTCTACTGGCCCCTCAGGGACAGCCCTTTCCCTGCCGTGTGCAGAACTCTTGCTGACCAGTCTACAGCTTGTCACAGGGCACGACACACAGTATGGGCTCCAGCTGTTCCTGGGGGAGAGTGGCTTGACAATCCTCCTTTCAGCTCAGGCTGTTTGGGGACTATTGCAGGCCTGTCTAGCTCTTGGGGCTGGGGCCGTCCTGCAGCCCAGGTGCTCAGACCAGAGCAGACCGGAGCAGGATTCCTGGCCTTGCCTGCACAGCCTGCACACACAAAGGCTCAATTAGTTTTACCAAAAGAAAAAGAAAGGTGTTTTGTGGCCTTTGTCCTGTCTGTCTCTCGCAAAGGGTCTGGCACACTGTGGGTGCCTATTAAGTGTGTATGGGAAGAACGAAGCTATTGAGCACATCCGTGAACAGGGAGGGAACTTGGTCTAACTGGAGATAGTGAGAAGGCCTGGGATCCCGGCCTGCTCGGTAGCAGGGGAGGGTGCTTCCTGGGGAAGAGGGCCTCTGGGTGGCCTTGAAAAATGAGCAGCATTCGCTAGGGCTGGGCATTGGGGGCAGAGGGACCAATTCACCAAGGGCACTGAGGGAGGAAGGCCTGGCCTAGGTCCCTAAGCCCTTGGGCGGCTGTTTCGTAGCCTCGGGGAGGAGGGCTTACCTTCCTTAGATCAGCTCTTGAGGTCACCAGACCCAGGTTCAAATCCCATTCCCACCTAGTGCACTGGCTGAGAAACCTAGTGACAGGTAAATCCTGGTAGGCACCCTGATCTCCATCCATAACCCGAGGCCTGGGGTGCCTGCCTGCAGCCACAGGTGTTTGGGGACAGTACATCAGAGCCTAGAGGTGTGAAAATGAGTGAGGGACCCTCTGCTGACTCCTACAGAACCAAGAGTTTTTGGTAGGAAGGGATCTCCCTGTCCTAGAGCCTTCCTGGCCCCAGTATGGAGGCCCCGGGGAACCCCCTTTCTTGTCCTCAGGCAGCTGTTCACAGCAAGTGGGGAGACAAGGCATGTAAACAATTGGCGCCAGCTGGAGTGACAGACAGTCCTGGGGACCTTAAGCCCAACCTCTGGGGGCTGGGCAGGGCTGAGCAACCTTCCAGGGGATCTGGGTACCCAGGCCCGCCTCTAGACCCCCTCCCCCTTTTTCTCCAGCTTTCCCCATCTCGGCTGGAGCTCATTAACATTTGAATGGGAGGCGGGGCAGCCTGGGCCTCCCAGTCTCTTCTTCCCACCCCTCCCCCAGGCCGGGCGAGGCTTTGTCTTCCTGAGCGGGCAATGCAGGAGCTTCCGTACCAGAGAGTGAGCAGGGGTCTAAGTCATTTCTGACCCCTCCTGCCTGCGTCCTGTCCAGTCCCGCTGGGCTCAGCCCACGCCCACAACCCCAGTGTTGCTACAGGCAACCTGAGAGGTCACACGTCCAGAGTAGGCGTGAGACCCGGTCCTTCAGGAATGCCCTCAAACTAGGAGACTGGGTGAATCAGGGTGGCTTTGCAAAGGACGTGGTGCTGGAGCTCCGCTGTGGGGGTCTCAGGAGGGTGGGGGTACAAAACCTAGGCGGAGGGCCAAGCAGTGGTAAGGACACAGAGAGGCCGTCGTGGCTGGAGGCAGAAGTCGGCAGCTGGGGAGCATAGTGCCCGCCCATGCCAGGCCAAGGCAGCCTCCAGCCACCCACTGTGCCTGAGTCAGAGCCTAGGCTGCCAGGTGGGGGCTGGCACGATCAGGGGCCCCTTGGGACCTGGGCAGCCTGTCAGGGGTTGGCCCTGGGCTGGCCTGAGCTACAGTCACTGGGTGCCATTATTGGTATCCTAGGCCTGAAAACGTTGCCCAGCAAGTGACAGCGGGTAGTGCTGGAAGCGGGGGTCCCAGTGAGGTCTCTAGGCCTCCGGCACTGTAGAGGCTGGGATTTGAGGTGACTTGAGCCACAGGCAGGCACACTGGTCCTGTACACCTTGCCCTTAATATCTGTCCCTGGCTGTGTGTCTCTTGGTCTTTGTCTCTAAAAGCCACCCATTCTTTTGGTAGGAACAGGATGGAGAAAGCTTTGTCCACATAATCTCTTAGCCAAGGAGGGACCGTGGCCTCACCCCACCATACCCTTTGGTGCTGTGGGGGAGGCAGGACTGGACAGATGGGGACAGGACCGTGGCCATGCTCTGTCCCATTTTCCCAATAGCTCGGGGTGGGACTTGACCTAGGGGTTCAGTGACGGGGATGGAGCAACAGGTTCTGGCTGGGCCACAGCTCATGGGCCCCATCTAGGGATACCTAGCAAGGTGCCTTGGGGAGGCAGAGGACTAGACCCTTTGATGGTGGCCCTGGTACCTGATGCTCTGAGGCAGCCCCTCCCTCAGCCACAAGTACAGGGTGGGTCCCTCTCTGCCTGCCCCACCCATCCCTACTAGCCTGAATCTTTTGTTCATACTAAACCCAACCCACCCTCACCCTCACCCCCAGTGCTGCTTCTTGGGGCTGTGGCCATCTTGGTGGTCTGGGAGCAATAATCTCCCTGGAATAACCAGCCGCTTGCTGGGCACTTTCGCATGTACATCCAAGGCTTGGCAGTGAGTTCCAGGCCAGTGCAAGCCAAAGCCTAAAGTGGGTAGCGTGAGAAGGTAGCCTTATGGCTTGGTGGGTTCCAGGGTGTCAAGGCTCCTACAGCCTCAAAATATGCAAAGGAGATGTCGATGGCAGCACCTACTGTGCTTGGGGCAGGAAGAGGGGCAGCGGAGTCTGCATGGCAGGGCTGGGCCTCTTGGGGAAGCGGTGTCCACACCAGAGGAAAAGGAGGAAGCAGCTGGAGGAGGAGGAGCCCAAATGAGGAAGAGGCCAGAGGGCCGCTAGTGCTTTGTACTGGGTGTGGGGGGTGAGCCCTGTCAACCGGGGTATCTAGAAGGTGAGCCCCACCTGCGCAGGCTCATCTGCATACTCCCCTGGACTGCCCTACAGATCCTTGCTGGATCGGAGTCAGTTCAGGCATCTCCATCCCTTGGCCTGCCCCAGCATCCCCTGGGCCCAGGATCCCAGGGAAGGTGGCGCCTCTGAGAAGGATTCCAGGCCCCTCCTTTGACCACAGGAAGTGGTGGCTGGGAGAGGGACGCCGACTGGAGAGCTAGCAGGAAAGCAGAGGGCTACTCTTAGGTTCCCGAGCGGCCATTGCCCTCCAAAACCGGAAGGCCGGCTGCAGGCCGAGATGAATGCCCGGAAATGGAGCAGCAGCCCCGGGATTAGCTCACTCTGGGTTTCCCCTGCCTAGGGGTGGACAGAGGGGTCCTTGGTCCAGCCTGAGGATCCCCCCCCGGCCCCGCATCTACTACCCACTGGGCCTGGAGGTGCCTTCCCATGGCCTCTGGGGATAACAGCAGCTGTCTCTGATGGAGCCTTGACTCTATGTGGGGGCTAGACTCTTCCTGGGCTTATTTAACCCTATGAGCCTGGGACTGACGTTACACCCATTTCACTGATGAGGAAACCGAGGCTCGGGGACATGACATGACAAACCCAATCAGTACAGATACCAAGATATGACCCGGGTAGTGGTTCTGACCACCTGCCCCCAACTGCCGTGGCCAGGCAGGAGGACAGACAGGCGCCATGGTGCGTGTGTATCCCGTGTGCCCAGGCACCTGTCTCCACTGGCCTCCATTCCTCTTTTAGGTATTGAAAGGGGACTGTCTGCCCTGGTGGGCAGGACCCACGACTACAGGAATCTTTTTTCCTGCTCAAAGTCAGAGATCTGCGACGTGGCCGCAAGCAACCTCGTCCTCATACAGCTGCCCCCATTTTTGCTTCGTAGCCCATGTCCCTCGTGGTCATACTCAGCCCATCGCCAGGCAGCCTGGCACTTCGCTTTGCCCCTAACATGATGCGTGTTCCTCCCACAACCACCAGACTCGAGGACTGAGCCCAGGCCCAGGGGTTGTCACAGTCCAGGGTGGGGGCTCCTGAGCTTGGTCCAAAGACTAGGGGTCGTCCAGAGGTGAAGGAAGGGTGTTCCTGCCGCGGGCTTCCGCTGTGAGCGCAGGCCATGGTGGAACTGTGTGGCGGCTGAATGTGTCTGCAGTGTGGGCTGACATAGCATGACAGGTGCCGAGGCTGGTCCTCATGCCCCTTGGCCTCCGAATCCGAGTTTTGTGGCCTTCCCCTCCCCAGGGAGGTTCCCAGGGGTTCTGCTTGGCTCCTGTGTGACCTGGGGCCTGTCCAGCATCTTCTGGCTGCTGCAGAGGGTGAGACCTGTGTCCTGAGGGGCCAGCAACGAACAGGTCTCAGGGCCTCCTCTCTTCCAGGCTGGCCTTCCTTGCTCAGTGCCTCAGTTTCCCCCTGTATAGTGGGCAGGGTCCCACTGATGGAGACCCAGCTCTGCCCCCAGAAAGCCCTCTCCGTGTCTGGTGGCCCTTGCTCAGAGAGCATTGACTGGACAGCAGGAGGCCAAGCCCTGGTTCTTAGTGCTTCTCTGATGGGCATCACGAACCCCTGGAAGCCGCTGGAGGCGACTCAGGTGTGGCAGGGCCTGGTGGGAGGGAGGTTCCGGGTTCGTTGGGGCACCCAGGAGAAGCCAAGGCCACATAATGTGGACGGGGGTGTCCCAGGGCCCATCCACGACCCCCACGGTGCCAGCCTTGCTTGAGCCTCCTTGGAGGGAGGGAGTGAGGGGGCCCAAGAGGACCACCTGGAGGAAGGAAGAGCCGCCAGGGGCGGGGCTCGGGCGCCTTTGTGTGGCGGGCCCTCTTCCCCTCCCTCCCGTTCCCATTGTTCCCCGGGTGCAGTGTCTCTGCCGGCCCAGAGCTTCCCAGGCTCGGGAGGGGGCGATGGGTGAGGGTCCAGGCCCCTCCCCCAGCTGCCCTAGCTGACGCTGCTTTTCAGAAACAAATGCTCCCCAGCACTGCCCAGCCCCCACTGCCTCTGCCGGGTTTCTGGCTGCTGTGCTCCCTCTGGTGGCGGTGAGGCTGGGGGCCCGGAACGACGGGGCCGGGCTGGAGACGTGGCACCTTCCCGGGATGGGAGTGGGAGGTGGTGCCCGGGCTGCCTTTGGGGTGGGCTGCACCCCTGCCTTCCTCCCTGTGCCCCACCGGGGTAGGCCTGAGGGCTGTGGCAGTGGGGGCGGGCCTGGTGCTGTGGGTTTGAGCTGGGCTGCTGCCCAAGTCTCTCCTGTGGTCACAGCCACTGCTGCTTATGAGAATCTCTGCCCTCAGGCCTGCCACGTCAGCTGGCTGCTCTCCGTCCCCCCGCATGTTCCAGGGGAGCCCACCAGCTCAGGAGCCTCTGCAGGGAGGCCTCTTCCCCAGCCTGAGTGCAGGCAGGCGGTGAGCAGTGCCTGCCGTAGGGCTCCGGGGCAGGAAGGAGGCCACAGCTGGGTACGAGTGCTGGGTGGCGTGGAAGGGAAGTGACGAACTCAAAGCAAAAAGCCAGCAGAGGAGTCCGTGGCTCTGACTCCAGTCCCAGGTTGCACAAGTCCCGGCAGGGAGCTACCGCTGCTGAGTCAGCCAGTCAGCCACTGGTCATCGCCCTCCCCTGCTCTTTGTCTGAAAGCCTCAGAAACTCTCCTTAAAATGCGATGGCCCCAGCGGGCCGCTCTGCAGGTTGTGGTTGCTGTGGCTTCAGGAAACGAGAGGTCTGGGGAAATCTGTAATCCTCCAAAGAGTAG
The DNA here is from genome assembly GCF_000151845.1 of Pteropus vampyrus. Taxonomy (NCBI): domain Eukaryota; kingdom Metazoa; phylum Chordata; class Mammalia; order Chiroptera; family Pteropodidae; genus Pteropus; species Pteropus vampyrus. The sequence goes on along the minus strand of NW_011888881.1, from coordinate 3,428,450 downwards.
AAAAATCGCGTTAATAACTTTTATCTCAATGCCCACGGTGTGCCCGGCACTGTGAGAAGAGCTTTGTGCTTAACCCTCACCCCTCTCCTAGGGGGAGATAAGGGAGGTACCAGGAATGGGCAGGAAGGTCTCAGGAGCTCTTGGAGGTCTCAGGAAGGACCAGTGTGGGCACCAGCATTGTGGCAGGTCTGGACATCCCTCTGGGAGAGGATCTGAAAGTGGGAGATGGGCTGGCTGGCCACTCGAGGCTTGGCGGCCTCTGTGGAGGGGAAACCGAGGCCAAAGAGGGTGGCAGCCTGCCAGGGCTTCCCAGCAGGGCAGAGTCTCGTGTCGGACACAGAGAGTGCAAGGGGGACAGGCAGCAGTAATCCGAAGGCCGGAGCTTGGGATCAAGCAACTGGACCGCTGACCACATGTCTGCTGCAGAGGCCTGCTGGCCTTGCTTAGGCAGGTGGCATGGGACTGTCTCCCTTCCCCCATCTGTTCCCTCCTCCGCTGGGGCCCAGCGCCCCCAGAGTGGAAGCAGATATTCTAACGCGGAGCAGCCCTCTGCTGTCACCCAACACGTCAAGGCAGTTACCACCCCGGGGGCCCAGCAGCTTCGTCCCAGGTTTCTTTGGTGGGAAGAGGTACACCCCAGTGGGAACACTGTGGCCACCCCAAGGAGTCTCTTTGGGCCCCTGTGGTCTCACTCAGCTAGAGATGGAGTGCCTGGCGGGGCCCTCTGTGGGCGGGAGACTCCTGCCGCCTTCTGTTGGCTGAGTTTTTCTACCCAGCATCTTTGCAGCAATCTGGAGCCAGCTGGTGAAGCCCCCTCCTGCGGGGGAGGTGCAGGGCTGGGTGACGGACTGGGTGTCCAGGGTCAGCAGGGTACAAGCAGACTGCACGCCGAGTATCAGCGTATCTGACGGGGAGCACTGCACGCCCTGATGGGAAAGGGGCCCGCTGGGGGGCAGGCAGTGAGGCTGCTACGCCACAGCTCCCAGGGTGCCCTGCTGGTGGGCCGCCCGAGAACCAGGGTCCTCGTCCCACCCATTTCACCCGGGTGTCATGCTGTGATCCCACCAACCTCTGCCCTCGGCCTCCTGCTCTGCTGTAGCTGCTCCTGGGCCATGACCCCGACTCTGTCCTGATGTTCCCCACTGCTTCCTGCTTGGCCACCAGTACCACACCCTTGTCCTACCACTCCTTCCTGCTGAGTCCAGGGATGGGGGCTCTGCGACCTTGGTTCATCCACCTGTCAAATGGGAGTCTTTCTACAGTGACCCCTGCTCGGGGCAGAGAATGTTCTATTGACTCTTAGAATGTGAGAGCAAGAGAGACCGAGGCTCTAAGGGGGCAAGGAAGTGGACCCTCAGCTGACCTCAGCGGAGCAGGCGTCCTGGCTCCAGCCAGGCTTACCCAGATGCCCCCTGCCTTGGTGTCTGCCAGGTCTGCTGCCTCTGCTAGGAAAATCAGATGCAAAGCGACTTTGTGCTGTCATCCCCATCACTGGGCGAGGTCACTGCCCTGCCCACACCACTTACCAAGAGAGTGGTCCCAGGGCCAGACAGGGAAACTGGTGCTCAGGTGGACAGGGGTTCCAGAGTTACAGAAGAGGGGACAAGCCTGAGCCTAACCTCAGGTCCTTGTCCCTGGATAGCTATCAGTGAGTCTCGGTTCACCTGGCGGGAGATGCGTGATTGATCTGACCTATCACTTCACATCCGCGGCCTCCACGGCCTCACTGGCCCCCAGTCCTGGCTGAGACTCCATGGCTCTCGGCTCTTCTGCTCCAGGATGTGCTCCCTCCCGCTCTGTGGCAGCAGGTGCCTCGGAGGAAAGGACAGCCAGGCAGTCACCTGGCCCTTGTGGCTAGCAGACCAATGCCGCCGTCGCTGTCCCATGGGTATTTGGGGCCCTGGGGAACGGGCATCACTGTCGGGCTGTTCTAGGCTCTCTCCACACGTCCCCTACTCAGCGGGTGGGAAGTGTCAGTGTGCAGGGTCCTGGCTGCTCACTGCCACGCCCAGCGAAGTGAGAGCGGTGCTGCCACCTGACTGGAGCCCATGCCCAGGGGAGTACTCTGGCACGGTGCCTCTGGCATCCAGGGGCAGAACAGATAGAGGGGCTCACCTCCCCACCTCCGCCCCAGCCTGCACCTTTGTGCCACTCCCAGTGCTCCCCTATCCTGGGAAGCAGGCCTGGGACAGTCAGAAGCCATGATTCCAGGCAGCTGGTGGCACTTATTAGGCGAACCCAGACCAATCTCCTTAGGGAGGCCACTAGGTTGTGCCCATACGCAGGTCCACCCCTGTGAGCGCCACGGCTGCGCCTCAGTTTCTCCTGCTGTTATGTGGATCTGAGGTGGGGGGTAGGGCAGAGGCAGGACGGCCAGGGCCTTGGGGAGCCCTGCTGCTGCTTGGGGGGCACCGCAGAGACTCGGACCAGCGTCCACCTGGAATGGCAGGGAGCGAACCCAGTGGCTCAGCTGCAGTACAGGGCACTTAATGCAGCTCTAAGAGGAATTGCAGGGCAGGCGAGGTGGGCCACACACAGAGGGGACTGTAACCATGTGACAGCAGGCTCTCTCAGTTCCGTTATTTGTCACATAGGGTGAGAACAGAACTGCTCCTCAGGTGGCTGTGCGGTTAGGGGATGTGCTCAGCATAGTCGCGTCTGCCGTGGAGTGAGCGCCACTCACAGCCTCACCGTGGTTATTATTGCTTTGTTATTCCTGTTGCCCACGTTAGTTTGTGTGTTCGCCACTTCTTCCTCTGAGGTCGTCTTAACTGACCCTGAGGGATGTGGGGGCCAGGTCCCCAAGTGTGACCTCCCCACTCATCGTGCTGAGCTGCTCAGAGGGACAGACCTGCCACAGTGATCAGAAGGATTGGGACACTGGGACATGGGGCAGATGTGACCAGCAAAGGCCTGGAGGTGGCAAGAGGCAGTTCCAGACAGGTGTGGCTGACGGTGATGGCAGGAGCGGAGGAAACAGTGGGCAAAGGCCGGGAGGGCGAGCTGGGCCCATCCGAAGTGCCTTTGACCTGGAGCTCGGGATAAGGACCCGTGGGGAGAGAGGTGAGGCCCTGCTTCTGCCCCTTCCGTCTCCCAGTCAGGGAGGATGGGTGGCCCTCCTGGTCTTCACACTTCCCCGCACAGACTCCCTGGGGAATGCGGGTTCCTGGGCTGCACCCCTCCAGGTCTGGCTCTGAGTCTCTTGGGAATTTGCTATTTGTAACACCCACCCGGAGCATCTTCCCGTAGGCTCTGAGAAGGGCTGGGCAGGCCAGGCATCATGGTCCTGTGTGTTCCCTGCCCTCCCAAATCCTGGCTGCGTGATCTTGGGACCAGACTTGCCTTTCCTGAGCCTCAGCGCCCTCGTCTGTAAAATGGGAGCAGAAAGAGTGTGTGTTTGTGGGGCTGCCATGACATTCTCAGGAGAGTGCCAGCAAATCCCCTGGCACTGGCCAAGGGGAAATACAGGGTGTGGTCTGCCAGGCCAGGGAAGCATCTTGAGTCAGTATGGGGTGTGCGTGTGTGTGCCTGCCTGCATGCATGTCACACTGTGTGTCTCCCAGGTCCTGGTCACCATCTGCTCAGGGGCGGGCTGGGCCTCGGGCCATGTCTGGGAGGCAAGAGTAGGACACCATGCCCATCCCAGGCCCCTAGGCAACAGAGTGAGGCAGAAGTGGGCTGCTGCCCTGCTGGAGTGGGCGGGGCTCCTTCCTGCCAGCTCTGTCCAGGGGCCGTGTTGGTGAGCACGGCCAGCGTGGCGAGGCTGCATGTGTGAGAATAACAGGGTGACTCCTGCAGGACTGGCCTCCTGTCTCCAGCCAAAGCCCCTGAACTCAAGCAGGGCAGTGGGAGCCACGGTGGGCAGTGGAGATAGTGTGAGGCAAAGGTCTGGGAAGAGTCCACCATGGGGCTCAGGTGGCCCACGTTGCCTTGACTCCTGTGACCCTGCCAGCTGCAGGCCTGGTAGCTCTGCTGCCCACCAGCCCCGACTGCCTCCACCTCATCTTGCAATTGGTGAGGAGGGTGAGTTCTGCCTCTGGGGCTACAGATGGCTGGACCACTAGTTGCTCGTCTGTGTGGCCCGCTCCCTGACTGCCTGCGCCCTCTGTTCCAGGTGCTGGGGAGTCAGGGAAGAGCACCATTGTCAAGCAGATGAAGTAAGTGCCGGGCGTGGGAGGAGCCTCCAAACCTTGATCCCCTCTCTCTTCCCCTGGGCTTGTACTGCCCAGCCCTTCTTAGCCAGGCGTGGGACCTTCTCAGAGTCATCCATCCTCAGGTCCCAGTGGGTCGAGGGCAGTGTTGTCCTCTCTGGAATAGGTCCCTGCAGGCCCCAGCGGCCCTGGGTGGCAAGTGAGGTCCCTATGGCATATGGAGTTTAACCCCTCACCCCTGGCCGCCAGGATCATCCATGAGGATGGCTACTCAGAGGAGGAATGCCGGCAGTACCGGGCGGTCGTCTACAGCAACACCATCCAGTCCATCATGGCCATTGTCAAAGCCATGGGCAATCTGCAGATCGACTTTGCCGACCCCTCCCGTGCGGTATGTGGACTCTCACCCCCACTCCTGCCTACCTCCCAAAAGGCTTTCGGGCAAACCGTGTCCTGGGGAACCCGAGAACACCCCAGCCGAGGCCCCGTTCTGGAGGCCTCCCTGCTCTCAAGGGGTGGGGTGGGGGGTGCGCTTCTACGACTGGCTGACCCCCCGCTGCTGTGCCCAGGATGACGCCAGGCAGCTATTTGCGCTGTCTTGCACGGCCGAGGAACAGGGCGTGCTCCCTGAGGACCTGTCCGGCGTCATCCGGAGGCTCTGGGCTGACCATGGTGTGCAGACCTGCTTTGGCCGCTCGCGGGAGTACCAGCTCAACGACTCTGCCGCCTAGTGAGTTCCAGGGGCAGGGCCGGGCGGGGTGTGGTCTGGACTACAGGCTGGACCGAGAGCCTGAGAACTCTCAGAAACATACTGTTAGTCTCTATGAAGCTTTTGGCTGTCAGTAAAGGCCTTGGTGGGTCTGGGTTCGGGATGGGAGGCCAGGAGGAAGGCCCGGTAGGGTGGCTTGTGGAGTCCCCGCCAGGCCATCTGAGTCTAATCTGTCCTTAGATGCTATCATTCTACATTCGCTGCCACCTACTCTGTGCCAGACCCCGTGCAGGCTTCCGGGACACAGTGATAAGTGGAACGGATAAGTCTGCAAGCAGCGACAACTTAGGGTGTCAGTGTGTGGGAGTCAGGGTGGTCCAGAGGCGGGACTGCCTGGGCTGAGTTCTGAGCATGAGCTGGAGGAAGGGGGAGGGCTTCCAGGCAGGGACACACGTGTAGGCTCCTGGGGTGCTGGCTGTGCTTGAGGTCACGGAGGAAGTTCATGCTGGCAGGGGGTGGGGGTCACGAGGGGAGGAGATCGACTGAGAGGTGACGGATGTGCGAAGAGGAATCAGGGGGGGAATTAGGGGGTCCCAGGAGTTGCAAAGGCCTAGCCTATAGGGTGATGCCCCAGCTTTCTTCCCTGGTGCAGGGTGCCGAGCACCCCGTGGGGAACAGGAAAGACAGATTGGTGGCCAGCGCTGATGGCTGCGGGGCTGTGGGAGACATCCACAGGCTCTGGATGGTGCCCCCCAGATAGGCTGCTGACCCTGTACACTCACCTCCTTCTCCTACCTCTGCTTAAGCCAGTCCCTCCACCTGGAAGCCCTTTCCCACCCCCACTGCCATCCAGCTGTGAGCCTGCCTGGAGCGAGGGCCTCAGGAGGTGGGTGGGAGGCGGTCTGCCTGGCCATGATTTCCAAGCCCTGCCCTGGTTACATGGACAGTCACTTCCATCCTCCTTGCAGTGGCCCGAACTTCCCTGTGAGCACACGCCCGTCACAGGAGCTGCGAGGTCACTGCCAAGCACTGGGGGGCGGGGTGCCTCCGGGCCTCAGTGTTGCCCCTCCCGGAGGTCGCAGAGGCTCAGTGCCAGCGGAGCTTCTAGATCCTAGAGGCAGGGAGGGGTGAGCTCTGTCAACCATTGCCACCTCAGTGCCTAGGATTCTCAAGGAGGGCAGGCATTGAGCTATCTTCCAGGCCACTTCCCACTCCTCCCTGGTCCCCTTCTTCATTCCCCATTAAGCTCCCACTGGGTGCCCGGTGCTGTTCTGGGTGGGGGTTCAGCATCAAACACGGGCCCTGCTCTCCCGAGCAGGTTTACGCCTTGATAAGATCACTAGGGTGGGGAGTGGATTGGGACGCTACAGGGGACAGAGACTCTCCACCTTTACAGCAATTCTCCAAGGCTGCCATGGAGCAGTGGGTCCCCGGGGTGAGCCCACCTGTTGAGAAGGAAGAGGCTGGTATGGAACCCGCCATGGGGGCTCCAGACTGGAGGCTCTCGGTAGGGGGCGGAGCATGGTATGCAGATCACAGCACATGCGTCATGGTTCCCCATGGCCCTTCCTGTTATTCTGTTCTGTCTCTGTCTCTGAGGTCATTTACCTCTGGCCCAGCTGCTGGTGGGAGCCAAGGGCTGGCCCCAGGAGGAAGACAGCAGCCCTGGGCAGCAACTCGGAAGCCTGGGCCCAGCCCCCAGGACACAGCAAGGATATTGAGGCAGGCAGCAAGACTGGCCCCAGGACCCAGGGCGGGTGATGATACTAATTAAGGGAGCTGGTAATGAGGAGCTCCTGGGGCTTCCACCAAGCAGGTGTCAATGCCCTCCCCTGAGGAACCCAGATTTTACTGGGTGCTAGGCAAAGAGCCCACTGGGCCAGGCAGCCCCCAACCTGTCCAGCTCCACATCGAGGGGACACGCCAGGCTCCTCTGCAGACGGTGCCATAATTGCTCTGATTCGCATCCGAAATCCCTCACTGAAGAATTAGTTTGCCCCATCCCACCCCGTCTCCTGCAGCTCCACCTCCCTGGATCCTGTCTGAAGCAGGCCTGGCTCAGAGCTGGGTGCTGGGGCTGGGCTGGCCTGCACGGAGCTGCACCTCCTCCCAGAGGCCTAGCCTGCAGGGTGATGCCCCGGCTTCCTTCCCTTCTCTGCGTCCGGAGGCAAGGGCTTCTAGTCCAGGTGAATTTAATGCAGGGGTCCCGGTAAGGAGACCCAGTGCTGGCCCCCACTGACCCCCCACCCCATCCCCAGCTACCTGAATGACCTGGAGCGCATCGCACAGAGTGACTACATCCCCACACAGCAGGACGTGCTACGGACCCGTGTGAAGACCACGGGCATCGTGGAGACACATTTCACCTTCAAGGACCTACACTTCAAGTGAGTGGGCAGAGTGGAAGGGTGAGACCTGCCAGCCTTTGAAGTGACAGAGGGCGGGACCCTTACTCCAGAGCCTGCTTGCTGCTGGCTGTGTTGGGAGGGAGGGACTGGTCCAGGGTCTCCCAGCCTCACTCTGAAGTTTCTCAAGCCTGTGTGGTCACCAGCGGCTCAGCCTCTGCTGACCCTGCCCTGTGTGGCCGCAGCCTTCCCTGCTGACCAGCCCTGGCCCAGGAACAGGGAGGTGGACAAGTGCGGAGGATTCCACGAAGGCAGCTGCCCACTCTGAGCAGGCCCCTGTGCTCGGTTGGCTGACTTGTGAAATAGGGCAGGGTCCCGCTCCCAGAACCCCCTTTTCCAGAGCTGAGGCAGCCCTGTGTTCCACAGGATGTTCGATGTGGGTGGGCAGCGGTCTGAGCGGAAGAAATGGATCCACTGCTTTGAGGGCGTCACAGCCATCATCTTCTGCGTAGCCTTGAGCGCCTATGACCTGGTGCTAGCCGAGGATGAGGAGATGGTGAGAGGCCAAGAGGCCACTGGGGCTGGGGATTGGGGGCCGATGGCTGGTGCTGACGGTGCTGTCCTGCCCCCCAGAACCGCATGCACGAGAGCATGAAGCTGTTTGACAGCATCTGCAACAACAAGTGGTTCACGGACACGTCCATCATCCTCTTCCTCAACAAGAAGGACCTGTTCGAGGAGAAGATCACACACAGTCCCCTGACCATCTGCTTCCCTGAGTACACAGGTGTGGAGACTAGGCCTCTGGGAAGGTGCTAGTGGTGACCAGGTAGCCCGCCGGCGCCCCCTGCTGGACAGAGGGGCAACCGCGGGACTCTTGGTCGGGATGGTGCTGCCGAGGCCTGGGTACTTGCGCCTGCACTCGCTGGGCCCTTCTCAAAACACACTTCATAGCTTGTCCATTCACATACACAGAACCTGCTGTGCGTGTGGGACGGGCCTGCCTGCTGCCTGCGCATCACGGTCCTCACCGTTTTGTCTCTTTGCCTCCCACAGGGGCTAACAAGTACGACGAGGCAGCCAGCTACATCCAGAGTAAGTTCGAGGACCTGAACAAGCGCAAGGACACCAAGGAGATCTACACGCACTTCACGTGCGCCACCGACACCAAGAACGTGCAGTTCGTGTTTGACGCCGTCACTGACGTCATCATCAAGAACAACCTGAAGGACTGCGGCCTCTTCTGAGGGGCAGCAGGGCCTGGCAGGATGGTGAGCCAGAGGGGGGGCCAGGCAGGGAGCTGGGTAGGAATAAAGTGGGGCCACCGAGCCCAGAGAAGGGATGCGGTTGGGGCTGGGGAAGGTCCAGGTGCGGGTAGGGAAACTTGGTGCCCAGTAGGAGAGCAGAGGACAAGGAGGGGCACAGGGTGGTGAGTCGGGAGGGCCACTCAGTGCAAGGCTCTGAGAAGCTAGCACAGGTAGGGCTGGGCTCTGTTCTGCCCAGTGGTCCAGACAGCAGAATCGCCTGGCCGTGCACTGGGAAAGAACTAGAGGGCTGTCCCCACCTTCCTTGGAGAAGACTCACTTCCTCAGGCCATTGGCCTAGCCTGAAGGAGGCGGGATGACGAGGGGCCCAGCTGCCTGCTACTCGGTGTGACCAGCTCAGTGCTCGTCCCTGTTGTTTTTTCCCTCGGACCTATCTGAGGGTCCTGGGCTCAGGCTGGCCCCACTGGCCCTGGGGGAGGTGGGAAAGACTCTGCCAGTGCTACAGACTCCCCTCCCCACATAACCCCACAAAAAATACTGGCTCCTGGATGTGTCACTGGTAACGAGTGGTTGAGAAGAAAGGTGAGGGTCATTGTCAAGGGAGGTGGGAGGGAAGCACACGCTGGCTACATCCCAACCCATGCTCTCACTGTCCCCCATCTCCAGGGCCACCGCTGACTGTGCTCCCCCACACCCCTGAGGAAGATGGGGGCCAAGAGGACCACGCTCCCCGCCTGTCCCTCCCCTAGCCGCTTTTCTCCTCTCTGTATTCTTGGCTCCCCCGTCCCCTTCCTCAGCTCCAGAGACTTGGGGGAGGGGTTGCCACAGGCCTCCTTGTTTGAAGCCCTTCCTTGTCTCAGGTGCTGGGGATGGCTGTGGTACCCCCTTCCTGGGCATCTGTTCTGGTTTTAACTATCGTCTTGTTCTGCGCCGGGGGAGGGGAACACATATTGAATCTCCCAAAACCTGTGTCTGGAGGGGCACCCACTTCTCCAGCCTGGGACCCCTGGCTTCACCCAGCACCAGCCCCTGACCCAGCCCAAGTCCAAATGTTTACAGGGAGCCTCCTGCCCACCCCACCCCCTCAGCCGCTTGGAGGCCCCAAAGGAAAAAGCACAAGAAGCGTGAGACGCCACCATTCCTGGAGACCACAGTCCACCTGCTCACTCTCGTAGCTTTTTTAAAAAATGGAAGTAAAGCAAAAAAAAAAAAAAAGAAGAAGAAGAAGAAGAAGAAGAAAGAAAGAAAGAAACCTGCAAACCTAGAAAACTTTTTAGAGAAAAACTATTTAAAACTGATCCTGACCAGCACCCACCCAACTCCCTTCCAGTGATTCCGTGCCTTGAGTGTGTCTGCGTGTTTACACCTATCCCTCCGCTGGCTGCCCCTATGCAGGCGGTGGCCCACCCTGCCCGCCACAGAATCGGGTTCCAAGGGCTGTTCCGGACAACTGCCAACGTCACGGAGGGCCCCTGCCCAGTGGCTCCATTAACCTAAATGTAGCTCCTTAGCGCTAACTTAGGAACCACCGCTGCCTGCTGAGGGGCCAAGCCCCTCGAGCCCTCGCCCCAGGCCGGGTCCTTCAGCGTTGAACACTTCCTTGCTTTTTTCACGTTTTATGGAATTGTTCACCTGGTTTGAAATAATAAAATGTAGAAAGAAAAATACCAGAGATTGCACAGCATTCTTCTATCCCAGAGATGTCCCAAGGTGATTGATGGCGGATCTGGACCCGAACCCTCATGGTGGCGGGCCCCTGGGTGCTCAGCTCTCCAAATCAGACTCAGGCTCAGTGCTCAGTGCTTTGGGTTTCCCACTTGGGTGAGGATATACCTGCTTAGGCCCATGTGTCTCCGCTCTCCTTCCAGCGCGTCTGCGGTCCTGGGCCTGGGGCAGCCTTCAAGCCTTGCTGGAACCGCAGGGGCCAGATCTCTTAAAGAGCTGTTCTAAGGGACTCTTCCATACCGGGAGCAGGAGAGGTGCCTCGTGAGTCTAGTGTAGAAGGAAACTGTGACTGACCCCCCAGGCCCAAGGCGGAGAGACATTGCTTCGGTCACACAGCCAGGTAGACTACAGCTACCTGCACACCCTCCAGTCTCCCAATCCAACATGTTGCCCAGAACTGAGGCCCCTTGGGCTTGACTCAACAGAAAATTGGGAACGATGTGGGCCTCTGCCCCAGAGGGCGCCCTCCAAGCCCGGTGCGGGGGGTGGGGACAGGCAGGTGCTATACTTCAGTGTGGGAGTAGCCAGGCGGCGTCCTGGAGGGCTGCATTGGGACTAGGGCTCAAAGAGTGCGAAGGCTTCCAGGAGGCCATTGGGAAGTGCACGCATGTTGATGGATAAGGAAACGCCAGGGGTGCCTGTGGGGTGGGCCGGGCAAGCGCCTGACCCTCTGAGCAGGGCAAGGTGAAGGCCAGGCCTGACTGGGCGGGGCTCGGAGGCGAGCTCGTCCACCAGAGGGCGCCGCAGCCCGCGCTCGGCCGCAGTGGGCGCCTCACCGAGGCTGACGTCACCGGGTACTGCGGAGGCCGCCGGGCACAAAGGGAGCTTTGTGGGGCCGCGGGAGCTCAGCGCCCGCCGCAGGACAAAGCGTCCTGGGCCGGGGTCGGCGCCGCGGAGACGGGGAGGGCGGGAGTGAGCGGGGGCCGGGGCGGGGAGGGAAGCAGGGACCGAGACCCCGCCTCCGCACACCTGCTAGTCCTCTAGAGGCCCTGGCCCCGAGTGCTGGCAGGAGATGAGAGGCTGCAGCGGCCGCATCGGAAGGAGATAAACGCCCCCCAGCCCCTGTCTCCCCCCCAGTTCCCCAGGCCTTTCCTGCCTCGAGGACTGAGGGCCGATGACAAGAACAGGACCCCTCGCCCAACGCCAGTCAGGTCTGGGCCCCACTGGGCCCCAGATCTGCGGGAGGGGCACCAATGCCCCCCAGTTGTGATGCCTGCCCAGCAGGAAGCAGGCACCGGAGATGGTTCCTTCCTTTCCTCCTGAGGGAACCTTATACAGAGGGGCCATTGAGGGGCCGGCATTGTCTGCCTGATGCACCCTGGGTGGGCCATGCAGGATTCTGGCCAGGACCCCCTTGTACCCGGCTTGGCAGCGGTTCTGGGTGGGGTTCTGGCAAGCAGGGCTTCCCTGGGTGCAGACAACCAGGCCCCCACCTGCCCTTGGCCTTCCTGCCCCTGCTCTGATTTCGAGGGCATAAGGCTCCATTGTCCCAGCATTGGCGGGGGCGGCCTCTCAATTCCTCCTTGTCTTTGGCTGTTGGGAAATTCCCAGCCATTGGGGAGGTGGCAGGAAGGGGGGCTTCTCAGGTGTCCTGTACACTAACCTAACGGGAGGGACTCCATGAGGTTAACTGCTGGGGATCCCCCACTGCATGGAGCTGTCCAGAGCTGGACTTCAGTCATCCCTCATCCCTGGGAGCAACTGGGTAAACAGAGGTAGAGATTCAGTGCTCCCTGCCCCTGTGTCCCCCAGAGCTCTTCTAGCCTAAGAAGGCCCATCTTCCTGGCCCCACCCAATGCCAGCTGCAGCCATGAGGCCCGGGACCCTTCGACAGGCAGAGCTAGGCAAGGGACCCAGGCTATGTGTCTGCTCCCAGACCAAGCCTATGTGTCCCTGAAATGAGGTAGACTGTCTCCAGCCAGTGGGTACAACTCTAAGGCTGATCCACCTCCCAGAGGGCCCACCCCACTCCCAAATAGCTGCTCAGGCGACTGACGTGCTCACAGCCTTGGGATTTTTAATCCATTTGGGGATGGGGAAGAGAGAAAGAGACAAGCTCTGAGTCAGAGATGCCTGAAGAGGATGGTGTACGGAGACCCTCTGGTGAGGAGCCAGGCAGTCACTCACCAGCTCCCCTGGCCCAGACTCCCCCCGCCCCCAAGAGGCAGGTAGAGGCCCAGATGGCAGCTGGAGAGTGGGGAGGGAGCCCCCCCATTAGAACTGGGGCCCCTGAGGCTGCAGGAATTGCCTAGTCCTGGAGGAAGCTGTCACCATGTTCCAGGGGAGTTCCATGAGTCCTCCTGATGTCAGGAAAACCTCCGATTTCCCTCAGAGCTCCTCAGAATCATGCCACCCCCAGAGGCTCAAAGTGCCAAGCCAGCCACCAAAGTGGAGGATCCAAACCCTGATTGCAAACACCAGCTCGTGGCATGGCCAGCCAGGTCCGAGTTATCCTGGGATTCAGGGAGAGGGCGAGAACATAACTGAAGCTTCTTTTGGCTGAGTTCTGGGTCCAGGTCCACTCCCAAACAACTGACCCCAATCCTGTCTGTGTCTGTTGTCCTGAAGAGAGATTCCAGGGGCCTTCATCCCTTCCACGGGGTTGTACATTCCCTCGAACCTCCTTGGACCAGCTAGCCCCTGCTCCAAACCCATGGAAGGCCTCAAAGCAGCTGGGCTATGTGTGACAGCAAGTGTGTCCATGCCTGTCAGCAACTCAGCTCCTCAGTTAATCGTCCAGTGATAAGGACCAGTGTGTCCCAGGGAGCAGAGGTCTCTCTCTCTCCTCCCTGCCTTGGTTTTTCTTCTCGCATGAGCTATAGCCCCACAGGTGATCTTGGTTATGAGAAAAATCAGTTTGACATCAATGGGAAGCCACTGACTCTGCTTTCTGACCTTGTCGTGGGTGGAGGAAGTGAAAGCTTGAGGGGCTGGTTCAGGGTCAAGGAGAGGCCTGAGGTGTTCCTTCTCTATCAGTCCCTCATCCCTTCCAAGGCACAACGGGCCCAGGTAGATGGAAAGGCTTCCTGCAGGCCCTCGATCTCCTGCCGCCCCCTGCCCGTCCTCTGCCGGGTCCTGGGGCCCCCATGACAGGGTTGACAGCTGCTGGGAAACCCAGAGCCCTGCAGAGGCTTGAGCCTAGCGTTATAGGCATCTGGGGCTTCATGAAGAAAGTGATACGGAGAAATGGATAATGAACGGTGAAGAGTCCAGCCGGTGGCAGAGTGGTAGGCGTAAGGGCTGGAGGACACAGCCCGAGCCAAGTCCTGGTGAAGAAACCTGCTGCCTCCCCGACAGTGGGGTGGCTAGAGCACTGGCGGGCAGGCCAGGGCTGAGTTAGGTAGGGCTGGTGTAAATGCCAGGAACCCCCAAGCTTCAGACCTCTGAGTCAGGGACTGGTGGGGGGCGGGGCGCGGCAGCGGTGGGGAGCCACAGAAGGGAAGCCTCCAGAGTAGGAGGTGGCAGAAAGACCCTAGGGACACAGCTTCGGGGGTAAGGTAAAGGGGTCAGGGGTCAGGCTGCAGTGGGAGGAGGGGCATGGGCTTGGGCACTGCTAGAGGGGATTCGAGAGAAGATCAAGGGGTCTCCAAGGGCAGAGGAGGGAAGGAGGTTCAGGTGGAGCACCAGGGGCGTCACTGTGCTGGGGGCCCTGGAGAGGGTGTAGGGGAGTGGCAGGGGAGGGAAGGGGACAGGAGAGGGGAGCTGAGCCTGAGGAGGGCTCCACCAAGCCCGACTGGAAGAGGCGGCAGGGGAGGGTCTCCCTCGAGGCCGCCAGGCTTGGATGCTGCAGGTTATCCATCGCGGAGGTGGCGAAGAGAGTACACATCTGTGCACCCCCCACCCCCCTCATGTGCCAGACCTGCCCAGGCTCCCATTTACAACCGCAGGACTAGTGAAGAGAACGATCTGAGAGGTTCCGTTCCCGCTTGGGACACACAGCTGGGAAGCGGAGGTGTCAGGATTCAGCCCCGCCCCTCCGCGGCTACTAGGGGGTTGATGCCTGGGCACCCCCCTACACACCTGCCAGAGCATCTGGAGCCCCCCTACAGCACACTGAGGAGTGTAACATTGTTAAACTATGTTAATGAGTATTGGGGCCACCGGAGTCCGCTTTTGCAGCATTCCTGGCACTGTTCTGCCCCTTCCCCCAGGCTGTGAAGAAGCGGAGAGGGAGGCCCCACCCATAGCCTCCCCCCACTTCGTCCCCCCTCCCCGCCTCCTCCCCCCCCGCTGGGCAATGAGGAAAACAGGAGTGAGTGAAGAGCTGTGATGTGGCTGCTAGGGGGGGCTGCCCCATCCCAGAGGGGCTGACCTCAGCCAGGGAGGAATGCGCAGGAGGCGGAGGGCAGGGGTGGGCGGAACCGGTGGGGGCAGGGCCACAGCCAGAGGCCCGGGGTTCCTGGTGGCCCCGCCCTCAGCCCCACCACCTCAGCTCTGACATGGCCCTCAGAAGGGAAGGGGAACAGGCAAGGAAGGGAGGAGCTGATCTTTCCAAAAAGGTGGGCCGGGGGTCCCCTGGGAGCATGGAGGCCAGGCTGGGGGCGGGTGGGGAGTAGTACCTCCATAGACCCTTTCCCGGGACATCCCCCCCTCTGGGTGGCAGAGTGTCAGAGAAGTTAAGTCTTGGTTAGGTTCTCTCCCAGCCCACTTCCCACCGCCTTGGGCCCCCCATGCCTAAGTCCACAAGCAGCAGGTCCTAGTACCCACGTGGCCAGAATGGAGAAAGCTGGAGGCACCAGCCTTGATGGCTAAAGCAGGTGTGAGTTGGGAGCCAAGGTGACCCAGCCCAGGCTGGGTACTGGGAGGATTGGCTGCAGCTCTCCTCAGATGGATGTCTGGTCCCAGCCGCACCGCCCAGGGTCCAGGCAGGGTGCAGGGGGCAGGCCCAGGTGGTGATGAGTGGTGGGGAGCCAGGTGCTGGGACTTGGCACAACAATCTAGTTACTTCCAGAAGGAAAAGCCGAGGCTTTGGCAGGCTGTGCCACTGACATGCAGCATCAGGGCAGGAGCCCAGGCAGCAGGCCTTTACCCGTGGGTCCCCTGGCAGAGGATGAAGGCCCAGGATCCTGGGTAGCCCTAGTGCAGACAGGGGTAGAGACCCCAGCTAAGGACCCCAGCTGCCTCCCCTGGGTTGTCTCATTCTGTTGGGACCCAGACCCAAGCTGCCTGATGCCAGAATCCTTGGGGACTTCCAGAGCCCACGGTGACCCACGCAGTCAATGACTCTGCTCAGAGAGTGCTGTCTCCACGACGCCCCCACCCAGGGCCTGGCAGACACTGGGACCCGAGAAGCAGAAAGGATACCTTGTGGGGACAGGAACAACTTGAGTTCCCCGCCGGGGATCCCCCTTCCTGCTCCAGGGAGGGGACACATCTGAAGGAAGGAAGGCGATGCAAAGGGCTTCCAGGGACAGCCCAGTCACCGTGGCTGGTGTTTGAGTTCCTGGTCCCATTTTTCAGTATGGTCACCAAGCTTGGTGGTGGGGGTGGGGAGACTGAAACAGTCTGGGACCCTGGGCCTGAAGAACTAAAAGCAGTGGGGGCAGGTAGGGGGCACAGCAAGGGTGGGTGGGGACCTCAAAGGCACTTGCTGATCTTGGCTGCTTGGGTGGAAAATTGTAAACAGCCAAAGAATTTTGTTTGCTTGCATAGGGCCAGGGGAGGCTGCCCAGGTCCAAGGCGAGAGGGCCTAGGAGGAGGAAGAGGCTGCATCCTAGAAGCCCAGGAGCTCAGGCCCCTGGTCTTCCCCCTCCTCAAGGCCCCTGGTCTTCCCACTGATCCCTACCCTTCATTGCCAGCCAGCCAGGCCAGGCCAGGCCAGGCACACCAGCCCCTGAGGCTCAGGAAAGAAGCACAGCCCCACCCTGGCTGGGCACAGACAGTTCCACTCCAAGGGACTTGGCAGGAGATGGGCAGCAGAACTCTGTACACTTCAAGTGGCCACACAGCCTCCCTCGCTGGCCCCTGAGAAGCTGTTGACCAGCCTTGGGGACAGTGCAGGAGGATGCCCTTTGTAGGAATTGAGGGATGGAAGCCCATGCTTGAGCCCTGGCATGTTCACCCAGGGGGACCTGAGGTCCCCACTTGGCCATTGCCAACATTCAGCCCCTCCAAAGAAGTACCCCTGGCAGTATAGACACTGTGTGTCCACCAGACTCGGCTTCAAGCCAAGTCCCCAGACCCTTCCCAGCTGAGGCTCCTGCCAAAGTGTAGGAGCCCTGTCCTGTCTGTGACGGACGCCCCCTCGGGCACCTTGTTCTGTGTTTGGTGGGGCACTTCCCCCCACCTTCAACCTAGAAAAAAGACTGGAGTCACAGAGCTCGCGTGGAGTGCCCCTGACCTCCTGGTAGAGATGCGGGACGCCCGTCAGGACAGGGCATCTGCGTGGGCCCACACCCTGCAGTGCAGCGAGACTTGCTGGGCCTCTGGCATCTGCTGATTGCCCAGCCTGCCCCTCTCTAACCCTCCTCTCCCGCCACCACAACCACTGCCAGCCAGGTGTCAGAGACACCGGCCCAAGTGGTAAGGAAGGACTGGGGCTGGGTCCTGGGGGCCCATCGGACCTCCAGTTGAGAACCCCCTCCCCGACCTCCAACCCTCCCATCCCAGCTGGTTCTCGGGAACTGAGGTGGTAACTGGGCCCTTATTACCCTCCATCAGCTCCCCAGCTGTGGGAGGGCAGGTGAGGAACCCAAGTCCCTGGGAGATGTGCCCACCAGCTGTTCCCTCTGCCTGCTGTGCAGAGCCTCCTGGGCTGGAGGGGTCTCTATTGCTCCTTCCTCCTTTGCCTTGACTGGCAGCCCCACTTCCTGAACCGCTGCTCTGGGCACCCTATTGCCGTGAGGCCCAACAGGGAAGGGGTCCTCCCTACCCGCCCCTCCCTTTGCCTGCCCCACTCCTGCAGGCCACCATCTCCAGCGGTCCCGGCTGCCTGCCCGGTCACCCGATCTGCCCGCCCCGTAAACTTGACGGCGTGTGTGGGGCGGTGGCTGGCTTGGTGGGGGCGGGGGCTGCTCCTTAAAGGAGCCGTCAGAGGGTGCCCTGCGGCCCCTAGGCTTCTCTCCTTCTTCAGGGTGAGAAGAGACTGGGGTGGGGAGGTGCTGCTGCCGGAGTTCGTGGTGGCCTGTGGGAAGGCAGCTGGGTGTTTTGTGGCGTCACAGACCTCACGGGCCCAGAAGAGGTAGCGGCAAGTGTCAGCGGGAGGGGAGGAGGGAGGTGGGAGTCCTAGCATGGGAGGGGGCTGGGAGCTGCGGAGCTGGGCAGGGGCTTGGGGGGAGCCGTCCGGAACGCGCCTCAGCCGCTGTGCCCCTTGCTTCATTGCACCCCAGGACCTTGCCCCACACCAGGGCTCCTGTGCCCAGCACCTGCCCAGCCAGCCTCTGGCAAGGACGGTGGGCATTGCAGCCAGAGCCTGGCTCCTTCTGAGGGGTCCAGGGAAGGGCTCTGGCTCAGAGAGATGGAGGGGCTCAATGATGGGGAAACCTGAGGGTGAGGGCAAGGGTGGGAAAGGCCCAGGGCGGGAGAAGGGCAGCTCCCCCAGCTAGGGGAGAGGCTGCCTCAGGCCCTTGGCTCTTCCCACTTGATTTCTCTTGGGTCTGAAGTCAGTTCACAGAATTTCTATGTGTGATCAGCTCCTTCCACCCGCTGGGGTGTGGAGAGAGAGAGAGAGGCCAGCTCCAGCTGGGGCTGTTGGAGCTGAGTGGGAGCAGCCCCTGGTCTCCTGGGCAGCACTTCTCCCTCTGGAAAATGGGTCGAAGGCAGTGATTGACACTGCAGTTGGTTTGGCTCCTGCATGTCCAGACGCACGCATACACTCACCTGTGCACGCACATCTGCAGGTGCACACCTCGTGACACACATAGACGTGCACACCGTGCACACCGCAAAGACATACACACTACACAGATATACGGATAACGCCATCCGTGTGGGTGCATGTGTGCCACATGTCTACATGTGTAATAAACACACACCAGATGGCCTCACACAGACATGTATACACTAAACACGCACATGTGCCATACAGACACACAAAGGGACCCTCAGAAACATTCACGCTCACAGGCGTCACACCATTGGCTCCAGCCCCAAAGGTGCCTCTGTCTGTCTGTGGGCCTGTGGGTACACAGCCACCTCCGGAGACGTGACCCCCTCCTGTTGCTCTCACTCCCATGACCCACTTGTTTTGACCTCTAAAATGCACTAATGTGAGTCCTTGTTGGCACTCTGCCCACTTCTGCATGAGTGGGGGACAGTGTCTGTTTCCCCCAGTGTCCCCAGCCCGAGTCCCAGGCTGGCATGAAATAGGCACACAGAGTGTGTGAATTAATGTCTGTGTGTATACGGGAGGGCGGGTCACTGAGGAGGGTGACGTGGTGGGGCGGGTGCCTGCCAGTGTGGGGGTGACCCTGAGGGTGTGCCCAGCGTGGGTGTGTCTGTGATTATGGCCAGGCAGGGCTCGGAAGTAGAATGCGACCCCCCAGCCTCTTTCCCCTAGGGGCTGTAATTTGATCTCTGGGGACTCCCCCCCTTGTCTCCCCCCCTTGCCCTCACTGCACGTCTTCTCTCTTCCAGATTCCGGGGCAGAGTCCAGGGCGGCTCAAGGCTCCTCCACACATGCCTGCTGAACCCTGAGCGCCCTGAGCCGGGATGGGGCGGGCTGAGGACGTCGCCATGATCCTGGGCCTGGTCCTGCTCTACACAGCAGTGCTGGGGGGTGCCTCCCCCAGCCCCCCACGCCTTCGCCTCTCCTTCCAAGGTAGGTGCACCTGGCAGGCGGGAGGGCCCAGCTCAGGGTGGACAGGAAAGCGGCCCAGTGTGGGTAGGGGGCACCGTGTTTGCTGTCGCCCGTGTGTACCTCCTGAACTGGTTTGGACTGGGAGCACTCTTAAGCCATCTCCAGTTAACCCTGTCCTGGCCTCAGTCTCCAGCCCCTCTGTCCACATGCTCCTCCACATTCTCCTCATGCTTTCTCAGAAGGACCCCTTCTGTCCCTATGGCAACAGATCCTGCCTCTGTTCCATCCCCTACCCCCAGGAAGTTGAGGCGTGGGGGCCATTAGAACCCCCTTCCTACACCCCCTACACAGGAGGGTGGGCACTAGGCAGCGGCATCACACAGCTCAGGCTGGCGGCAGGGCGGCAGAGAACCCTCAGCCTGATTTGGGGGTTGGGGTTTCCGCTTTCCTTACATGCCCAGCCTCCCCCAGAACCCTGCCCTCCAGTGTGCCTGCCTGGAGACACTGCTTGTCCAAGCATGCCTGAGGAGCTCAACCTGCCTTCCCCTTGGGGGGGTGGGTGGCTGCGCTGCCCACCCTGGAAGCTTCGAACCTGGGTGGGCCCGCCTTTACGAATATAAACTCACATATGTGTAAATTCACATGTGTGTGGGCCAGGTCACATGTACGACCTTGGCCTGTGAGGGAGGCAACAGGCAGGGCCCAGGAGAAGCTTCTGGTGGCAAATCTTCAGTAGCGCCCCCTCCCCGCAGAGCTCCAGGCCCGGCATGGTCTCCGGACCTTCAGGCTAGCGAGGACCTGCTGCTACGAAGCGTTGCTGGTGGATGAGGAGCGTGGACGCCTGTTTGTGGGTGCCGAGAACCACCTGGCCTCCCTCAGCCTGGACAACATCAGCAAGCGAGCCAAGAAGGTGCCAGAGACCCGCAGCCTCAGGGGAACATGGCCTGGAGAGCCCCACGGGGATGGGGCCCCTGGGTGAACATCCTTAGCACAGAGAGCATCTGCGGTCCTGACCCGCTCCCCCGCCCCGCGCCCCGCTCTCCCGTAGCTGGCCTGGCCGGCCCCCGTGGAATGGCGAGAGGAGTGCAACTGGGCGGGGAAGGACATCGCTGTGAGTGTTGGCTGCGGGGGGAGCCGGGAGGGTCAGCCCCTCACTCTCTAGACGGGGCAGTGCTAAAACAGAGGCCTGCCTGTTCTGGCGGGGATGGGGGCAGGGGGTTGGGGTGGCTGAAGTCTGGAGGTAATGAGTCAGGGTCGGGGCTCATGTGACTCTTCTTGGGGGCCTGTGAGTCACAGGGGGCAATCGATGTAGGCCTCTGCTTCCCCATGCACCCGTCCTGGTGAGAGGTAGGCCGGGCTGGTCACCAACGGCACGCAGATCCCAGGAGCCCATGTGGGTACTTGCTTGAGCTGATGCGGAAGAAAGGGAGGAGCGGGGGTGCCACTGGCGGGCTGAGACCCCTTCAGGCCGCCTCCCTGGGGGAGGCCTCATCGTCCCCGCCCCTGCCTGCCCACTAGACCGAGTGCATGAACTTCGTGAAGCTGCTGCATGCTTACAACCGTACCCACCTGCTGGCCTGTGGCACAGGGGCCTTCCACCCAACCTGTGCGTTTGTGGAGGTGGGCCACCGGCTGGAGGTAAGGCCAGATCCAGGCAGGGCGGGAGGCTGGGAGAGTAGGGAGGGGACTGGCAGTCATGACTTCCCCCACCTCCCAGGAGCCCGTGCTCCGCCTGGGCCTGCGAGGGCTGGAGGACGGCAAGGGCAAGAGTCCTTATGACCCCAGGCACCGAGCTGCCTCCGTGCTGGTGGGTGAGTCCGAAGGCTGGGGCCCCGGCAGAACTCCTGGACCCCCGCAGAGGCTCTAGAACCTCACAAAGTCCCAAGACCCTCCCTGGAGCCCCAGGGATCCTCCACAGCCTCGTTGACTTTTCAAGAGCCCGCAGAGCTCCACAGTCCCCCTCCCTCCGCCCCGCTGAGAGCCTTCAGCTTGGCCGAGCAGCCCTTGCCCTGTCTGCAGGGGAAGAGCTGTACTCAGGGGTGGCCGCAGACCTCATGGGCCGGGACTTCACCATCTTCCGCAGCCTGGGCCAGCGTCCGAGTCTCCGAACAGAGCCACACGACTCCCGCTGGCTCAACGGTGAAAGGCTGGTGGGGCTGGGGGCCGTTCTGCTCAGCAGGGCAGGTGCTGAGTAAGGTGCGTTACGGAATTGAGCAGCGGGTGCAGCCAGGTCTCACCAAGCACTACCATGTGGCAGGGCCTGCGCTAGGCACTGGGATGAGACAGGTATGGCCCATGCCCTCCTTGAGTTCAGACCTAACAAATACATGATAACATCAATTCCAGTGGACTGAGAGGAAGGGGAAGTGGCAGTGGGAGGGCTGGGGAAAGGAGGCTACTCTGCTGCGGAGAGGGGTGAGCTAATTCCCGAAGCACAGCAGACCTGAGGGAGAGCATTCCCGGCAGAAGAAATAATGAGTGCGAAGGCCCTGGGGCGGGAACAAGCACAGGAACAGATTCATGAAGGGAGCAATGAGAAGGGGCCTGGACTGTTAGGGGCCAAGGTAGTTTATTCTAAGAGTGATGGGACCCAGCAGAGATTTTGAAACTGAGGAGCAGAGGCATCTGCTTCCTGCTAGAGAGCAAGATTCTTGAGCGAAGGTAAAACCAGATACCCCATCTCCCTCCTTTCTTTGCCCACTGGCCTGGCGAACTGTCCGCAGCAAGGTGAGAGGGCTGCCAATAGTGGGGGCGGTCCCCCGTCCTTCGTGCCCCAGTAGCCACGGTCTCTGCTGCCCTCTCGTGGCTGCTCCTTGACTCGCAGGTCCTGATCCTTTGGAGTTTTCACATGGAGTGCCATCTAAATTTGGTCCTAGAGGCTGGGTAATCAGATACTGTCCCACAGGCTATTGTGTGAGGAAGGGGAGGCATCATGTGAGTCTTATAGCGGGGGGCAGGGCCAGGACCTCGACCTCATTGACCCCACGCCTCCTACTGTGCCCAGAGCCCAAGTTCGTCAAGGTCTTTTGGATTCCCGAGAGTGAGAACCCAGATGATGATAAGATCTACTTCTTCTTCCGTGAGTTGGCGGTGGAAGCTGCACCAGCACTGGGACGCCTGACAGTGTCCCGAGTTGGCCAGATCTGCCGGGTGAGGAGCCCCTGGGCCACATCTGTTGACCCTGCCCCCCCCCCCGCCCCGCTCCTTTGCCCATCAAGGCCTTGCTCCTCATCCTCTCTGATTGACCTCGTAGAACGACGTGGGCGGCCAGCGCAGCCTGGTCAACAAGTGGACCACATTTCTGAAGGCGCGGTTGGTGTGCTCTGTGCCTGGCGTGGAGGGCGACACACACTTTGACCAGCTCCGTGAGTGCCAGGGGTGGAGGATGGGGAGAGGGGAGTGCAGAGGCACAGACCTTGGAGCCTGGCCCACCTGTGGGGCTGTGCGGCCTCCTCCAACTAGGCCCCTTCCCCACAGAGGACGTGTTCCTGCTGTCCTCCAGGGACCGCTGGACCCCGCTGCTCTACGCTGTCTTCTCCACTTCCAGGTGAGGTGGGAGGTGGCTCCGTGGGGCTGGCTGGGTTCTGCTAGGCATGTCACTCACTCATGTCTTCGCCTGCAGTGGCATCTTCCAGGGCTCCGCAGTGTGTGTGTACAGCATGAATGACGTGCGCCGGGCCTTCCTGGGACCCTTTGCGCACAAGGAGGGGCCCGTGCACCAGTGGGTGTCCTACCAGGGCCGCGTCCCCTACCCCCGGCCTGGAGTGGTATGTAGCCCAGAAACCCCCACCACAACCCCCTGGAAGCCTCAGGGGTGGAGAACTTGGCCTCAGGTCTTTTTGGTAAATGTGGTTTCTTTTGTTATGGGTGAAAAAGACATCACCATCAGACAGGGCTCCTCAGGGGAAGGCCACGCTTCCTCCTCAAAGGTCAAGACAGGGTCTCCTCTCAGATTCCCAGGGCAGGGCTCTGTCTACACACACACACACACACACACACACACACTCTCTTCAGGTCCCTAGAGGCTTCTTGTGGAGAGCTGCCCACATCCCCGTCTTGCTTCCCTCCCACCCGCCAGTGCCCCAGCAAGACCTTTGGCACCTTCAGTTCCACCAAGGACTTTCCTGATGACGTCATCCAGTTTGCCCGGAACCACCCCCTCATGTACAATTCCGTCCTGCCCATGGGGGGGCGCCCTCTCTTCCTACAAGTGGGCGCTGGGTACACCTTTACCCAGATTGCCGCAGACCGTGTAGCAGCTGCTGACGGACACTATGACGTCCTCTTCATCGGCACAGGTCAGGGTCCTGCCGTGACCACCCACCAGACCCAGTCTGGGCCCTTTAGCCTGTTAGTGCAAGTTCCTCTTGTTCAGCCCCCTCTCCGGGCCTTTGCCTGGGCTGTGCCCCTACCTCCTTCTGGATGCTGCTCTGATTGATCTGACCCACATTTTCCACCGACCCAACCATGCTGAGGGTGGAGGCCTCCGAAGTGAAGACCCCCGGCCCTCGCTGTCAGGGAACACGAAGAGTCACTCACCCCTTCTCATCCCTGCAGATGTTGGCACAGTGCTGAAGGTGATCTCGGTCCCCAAGGGTGGCAGGCCTAACACCGAGGGGCTGCTCCTGGAGGAGCTGCACGTGTTTGAGGTGAGGCCTAGCCCCCAGCACTTGGAGTCCCCCACTCTGCTCGGCCCTGATCCCAGCGCCCCTTCTCTCTCAGGATTCTGCCGCTGTCACCAGCATGCAAATCTCCTCCAAGAGGGTAAGTGACAAAAAGTCTTAGGAGTGGACTGGACCAAGAGGGTGCCCAGGCACTCCCACCCCCATGTCTCCCTTGGTGGTATGAAGCCCGGGGTTTGAGTATAGGCTCTGCCTTCACTAGACTGTGTGACCTGAGACCTCAGTGTTCCCATATGTCAAGTGGGGAAGGGATCTCTGACCAATGGGAGGTGGGCACAGGGCCGCCTTCGGTCAGCCCGGAGCCCCTCATGCCCTCTAGCACCAGCTGTACGTAGCTTCACGGAGCGCGGTGGCCCAGATCCCACTGCACCGCTGTGCTGCCCATGGCCACGCCTGCGCCGAATGCTGCCTTGCACGTGACCCCTACTGCGCCTGGGACGGAGCCGCGTGCACACGCTTCCAGCCCAGTGCCAAGAGGTGGGCAGGGTCAGGGCGGGCCCCTGGGAGGGAGTCCCTGGTTAAAAGAAGATGGGCTTACGGAGGCTGCAATGTCCCCCACCCCCACCCCCCGCCCAGGCGGTTCCGGCGGCAAGACATAAAGAACGGCGACCCCAGTACATTGTGCTCTGGAGGTGAGTGCCCCAGCTGCCCCCACCTCTCAGCCTTTGAAGACACCCCACCACGCCTGCCCGGCCTAAATCTGACATTTTTCTTGCCCCTAGACTCGTCCCATCCCGCGCTACTGGAGCGGAAGGTGTTCGGTGTGGAGGGCGGCAGCGCCTTCCTGGAGTGTGAGCCCCGCTCGCTGCAGGCACACGTGGAGTGGACCTTCCAGCGCGCTGGGGAGGGAGTTGGCACCCCGGTGAGCCTGGGTGGGGGAGCTCTCCCAACCAGGCCCTTGTCCTGTCCCCTACATCTAGGAGAGGCCCCGCCCTGACTAATGAGGCCCTGGCCTGCTCCCCACATTAGAGGTCTAGCCACACCCAGTGAGGTTTCGCCCGCCCTGACCTTTTACGTCCTATTTGGTCCCTTACCTGTACGCCACATCCTGGAGAAGTCCGGTTCCGGCTAACTAGGTCTCCTGAATTGCCCTTCCGCAACACGCACACACAGAGACACGCGCGCGCGCGCCCACCCAAGAGAAACCCCTCCCTCGCCCCGCCCCTTGAGGGACCTGACCCGCCCCTCGCATTCAGGTGAACCTCGCCCCGTTCGGGTTTCCACTTGAAGACCATCTGGCCCCTTGCACCCAACCTTCCAACGTGCGGCTGCGCGCGCACCTTTGCCGCTCCTGCTAGGCCACCATTGACCCTTGCCTCTCCTGTCCCACGCTGGGGCCTGGGAGCTGTGTTCCCGACCCTGCTGCCCCGCTTCACGCTCGCCCCGCCCGCAGGTGCCGGCGGAGGAGCGCGCGGAGCGCACCACGCGGGGGCTGCTGCTGCGCGGTCTGCGACGCGGGGACTCGGGCGCGTACCTGTGCGCAGCCGTGGAGCAGGGCTTTTCGCAGCCGCTGCGTCGTCTGGCGCTGCATGTGCTGAGTGCTGCGCAGGCGGAAAGGCTGGCCCGAACCGAGGAGGCTGCGCCCGTCGCGCCGCCAGGCCCCAAGCTCTGGTACCGAGACTTCCTGCAGCTGGTGGAGCCGGGTGGCGGTGGCGCCAGCTCCCTGCGAATGTGTCGACCGCAACCTGCGGCGCACCCACTGCCCCCTGAGTCGCGGAGGAAGGGTCGCAACCGGAGGACGCACGCCCCAGAGCCGCGCGCTGAGCGGGGGCCGCGCAGCATAGCCCACTGGTGACTCGGCCGTCCCCACGCCGGGGACTGGGGTGATGAGACGACTGGCGGGAGAGGGGGCGGACAGACCCTGGGAGACGGACAGCAGCTAGGGGGCGGGCCTACTGCGGTCCCCGGCCAACCGAGACACCGACAGAGGCTCTGGACTTGGGGCAGCCGCGCCCGGCTTATTTATTAACAGAGGATAACCCTTGAATGTAGCCCCGGGAGGGGCGGCCCAGGCCAGGCACAGGGTCTGGCTGGTTGGGAGGAGGCAGAGAAGCAGGGCTTCAGAGCAACAGCTTGGGAGGGGGAGGTGCTCGGAGTGCCCATCCTGGGAGAAGGACCTCCTCCTTGGGCAATAAGCAGAAAGCTGTGACAGGCTGGGCTGGTAGGGTGGGGTGGGGCAGGCCGACTGTACTAATGCAATAAACACGTTATCAGCTGAAGCCGGAATGGGCCCAACTGACAACTGCTGGTCCTAGGTCTTGCTGTATGGCCTTGAACACCTTCTAGCACTCTCAGGACCTCAGTTTCTTCTAAGGATGCCATGGTGACTGACATGGATCCTGCAGGGCCTGTGGGGATACTGACATGCACAGACATTCTGAATAATATAATTTCTGGGCTAAGTGCTATGAATAAAATTGGATTATATAGAAAAGAATGTGGGCAGAAGGCCTCACTGAAGGGGTGACATTTGAGCTAGATGACAAGGAGCCAGGCATGGGGACTATTTGGAGGCAGAGCATTGCAGGAGGGAGGAGCCAGTGCAAGGGCCCTGAGGTGGGCACAAGCTGGCAGTGTTTGAGGAACATCAAGGAGGCTAGTCTAAGTGGAGTAATGGATTTGGGATGTTTTAAGAAGCAGAGCCCCACTGTCTTGCTTTGTCCCATTTGGGAAGAAGGGACATGGAAGTCTAACTGCAGAGGGTGGGCCCTAAGCTGGACCACTCCCTCCGGTAAGGATAAGTGGTGCCATGCATCCATCCTTACACGACCTAGTGTGATCTATGTGCATTGAGCTGAGTGCTTCAGACACATGGTTGTATTTCCATTCTCATCTGTACTATGCCAAGGAGGAACCATTGTTATTCTAATTTACAGATGAAAAAACTGAGGTTAGAGAGGGGGCAGTCCTTTACACAAGGTCACAGGCTTAGTAATAGAAGTACCAGCCTTCCACTGACCAGCACGGGTGCTCGCATGTATGAGGGTGCCTGCCTCCTTTTAGGGCTCTCTAAGCCCTCGTGGCACTGCGTTCCAGTTGTCCATCACTCTCAGTCTTTGGCAGCAGGTCACAAAGTGGTGGGTGCTTCTCCCACATTTGCTTGGAGAAACGAACCCAGCTGTGAGTTGGGGGTCTTGTGGAGTGGAGGAGTGGCGATGCACAGGACCCCCTTGCATGTCTTGGCTGCCATGTGGGGTATTGCTGGAGGTTCACCTAGCATGGCTTGTCTGAATGAAGACACGGAGGTCCATGTGTATATCGGTGTGGCAGGGCTCCCCAGGAAAGCCCCGAGAGGCACATGCGCTAGGGGAGATATGCTCTTGCCTGCACTCCATCACTGGGTCGATAGTCCACGCTGGCCCACGTGGGTCACTCTGCCCCTTCGCATGGCTGAGAGCTGTCTCCTCTAAATATAGCCCAGCGGGCTGAGCTCAGGCCTATTTTAGGCCCAGGCTGGGAGGTGGCCAGGCGTTCCCCAGGCTCTCAGAGAAACCATTGCTGCCTCCATCCTGTCCTGCTCCCGGGAGCCGACATCAGGCCCCCTGACTGACTACCCACATCATGCCCGAGGAGACTCAAGAAGGTAGGAGATAACTGAGGGGAGGCAAGGCCCCAGAATTATGACCCTGTCCCCTGTCCCACTGACCTCACTTCCTAACTAGTCATCAGTTACCATGTCCCAGTTCAAGTAATGGGACCTGCCCCCCGTGCATGGAGGAAGGCCTATCATGCTGGAACCCCTCCTCACCTCACCTGCCTGTTTCCTCTGCTAGAGACAGAAAGGATGGAGGGAGCTACCCAGTTGGGGGAGGGGCAGCTATAGGCTGTGCCCCAGGGGGTGTGGATGGGTCAGAGGCCTGGCCAGTTCAGCGCTTCGTTCCTTCGGGGAAGAGGCTGAGTGGGCCACTGCTTCCAGGAAGCATTTGGGCACATGACCAAGGGACTGGGAGTGGATAGGCTTCTGGTTGCTTTCAACTATCCACCCTCCCCACCCCATCCCCCATCACCACATTTTCAATATTTTACACTGGATGGGAGGGGCCCAACCCTGAGTTGGAGGAGGTGTTACCTCCTTTTGAGGTCTTAATGATTTACTGAGTTTTTCTTAGTAACGAACAACCCGAGTTCGATTTAGAAAATGTAGGAAAGCACAGCCAAAGACGGGATTTAATATCACTCCCAACACACCGCCCAGACGTAATAACTGGCAGCATCTGTTTTTGTTGTACTTTTGAGCACGTCAGGGGGCAGTTTCAGGCAAATCATGAAGGTTGAGTTACTGTTCAGAAAGCGATAGACCCAGAGAGTCTACTCACCCTTGTCCCTATCAGGAAATGTCCCACTTTGTGATCTAGCTTCTAGCTGGGCATCTGGGGCTCTTAAGGAGACAAGATTTTTAAAAAATGTCAAAGACCGGAAGAAAATAAAATTTTCAGAAATCACAAAATAAACACTAACTGGTCAGAGGTTGTGAATGGATAATTAGAAAGCCATGTATTGGGTCAAAAAGACCTTTTCTCATCTCTCAACGTAACAAATATATGTGTGCAAACGTATATATATATATATATATAACCTTTTTTTAATGGAGATGCCTAATGGTGGCAATGTTGTACTCTTTTGGGAGCTGGGGGTAGCCATTGTGGCAGACAATTTGAGGATAGGTTTAAAAAAGTCCCTGCTTTTTGACCCAGT
This sequence comes from Pteropus vampyrus, assembly GCF_000151845.1. Classification (NCBI taxonomy): domain Eukaryota; kingdom Metazoa; phylum Chordata; class Mammalia; order Chiroptera; family Pteropodidae; genus Pteropus; species Pteropus vampyrus. The sequence continues at coordinate 3,400,141 of NW_011888881.1, read as the reverse complement.
AATTCTGCTTCTGGAATTTGTTCTTATTAACTGTTGGGAAACAGATATTTCATACTCAGCAATGCACATCCTTTTCTAGGGGTTATGCATTTTCAAAGGGAACTGGAAACAACCTAAATGCCCTGAAGACCTCAGAGGCCTGTGAAAGTCTGATAGCAAAGGCGGGTCTCCTGTCTTGATTTTGAGTGAAAACAGCAGGGTTCACAGCAGGACAGCATAATCACGCTGAGTATGTTAAAGAACACAGAGCCAATGCCAGGAGAGAAAGGCACCGTCAGCAAGCGTGGCGCTGCTTCTGCTGGGGACCAGAACACGAGGCTCTGGGGCTGGCCTGATGGCTAATTCCCAGGGAAAACCGATAGCAGAAGAGGCAGGAATGAACTTCAAGCACTGCGAGTTATTCCTCCAAGGCTGATAAATTCTCTAGAAATCAGCAGACAGAGGAATACCTGAAAGTCTCTGAGGTGCTTGGAAGGAAACAAACGTGAACAAGTCAAGGGCACCTCCCGCTATTGTGGGTGTAATGGGCCTATAGGGTTCCAGGGTCATCTTGGTTCCAAAATCAAGGTTCGTTCCTGAGTTGGTTTTAGGGGCTTAGGAGCCCCATGCCCTTTAGTCCTGTCCCCATCTCCTCTGAGCCCCCGCTGCCTCTAGAAGCCACCTAGAAGAGAGGGGGTGACCCGCTGCCTCAATCAGCCACATGCTGCTCCAGCAGACACCACGGCACCGATGCTGAGCCCGAGGAACAGGGCATCGCTGGCCCCCAACCACGTGCAAGAGGTGCACCTGCACCACGTGGAGTCCATCAGTGACCTACACAGTGGAGGTAAGCCAGGTAGGGGAACAAGACACAGCTACTGGGAGAGGAAAGTACACCCACTGCCCTCGATGGCCCATTCACCCTGCAGGCTCGCTGCGCCCCTCCCTGGCCGAGGAGGCACAGCCATGGGACGAGCTGCTGGGCATCCTGCCACCATCACTGTGTGCCCAGTGCGGCTGCAGCCCCATGCACAGCCGAGGGGGCTTCCTGCTGCTACTCACACTGCTGGTGTTCACCTGCCTGGTGCTTGCCGTCCTGGCCGTCTACCTGAGCGGTATGGAGGCACAAGAAGCCAGTGGGAACCAAGGGCATGGAAGGGGGACCAGGAGGCTCTTCTGTGTGGTTGGAGGAAGCAGTTGCAGAGGCTGAGGCAGTGAAGGGTGGGGTAGGGGTTCTCGGCACCCTCGGGCACTGGGCTGGGTGGGTGTAGTTGTGGGGGTGGCATTGGTCTGATAATCCTCCATCCTGCCTGCCTGTCCGCAGTGCTGCAGAGTGAATCCCTACGCACGCTGGCGCACACACTGCGCACACAGGAGGAGATGCTTCTCAAACTCCGGCTGGCCAGCCTCAGCCAGCTGCGCAGGCTCAACTCCAGTGAGGCCCGAGCACCCAGCTGAGATGTCACTTGGACCTGGGGTCTGGGGAGTGTGTGTAGGGGGATAAAGTGGCCATTGGCAGGCTTCTCCTCTCCCACTGCTGTACCACTCTCCTTCCTCAGTAAACATTCTGTAAGAGTCTGATCTGGCCCCACAGCTACCCGCCTCTCCTGGCTTGTTTGGGCCAAGCCTAGCCAAGGCTTCTGGTGCCAAGACCCTGCTCTGGGTGGCCTAAGGTCAGAGGAAGCAATACAGCCTCCTGGTTCCTGCTGTGGCCTATCAGCACTTTCTAGCCTCCCCCAGATAGCAGGTTCAGAAGTCTAGAAATAGCTGCCCCTACCCCAGTCACCCAAACTCTGCCAGGCCTCCTGGTGGGGGTCCAGCTTCAGCTCTCAAGACAGGCTGAGCTCTGAGTAGGAGGAAGAGGGCCATCTGAACAGAGACTCTCGGAGGGCAAAGATGAGGTGGAGGAGAGACTCAGCTGGGCCCAAGCCTGGGGTAGTGGAGGGGGAGGGTGGGCCGGCAGAAACACCCAGGAGCCAGGGCCAAGAAGGCTGAGCATTCAGTTTAATTATCTCTAATAATCTTTAAAAATCACATAAATCCATTCCAGGCAGCCTGACCTTCCCACCTGTTGTGGTGGCATCTGTCCAGATGCCAACCGCCCCCCCAAGGAAGTGGTTCATCCCAGGGGAACAGGTCTGAGAAAGGAGATAAAGGGACAGCCCTCCTACTGCCTGCCCCACAGCCCTGGGACAGGCGCACATCCGCCTTGGCCTGAGACGGCAGGAAGAGGCCACAGGGCTGAGTGCAGGGGCAAAGGGCCAGGATCCCAAGTGACCCGGCCTCCAGCCACCCACCCCTATGTCTGCTTTTGGTTTTGTCATTAAGAAAATAAAGCGACAATTTCTGGCAAGGACCAGTTGTTGCACTGTCTTCTGTTAAAAATACGGGCAATGGTGTGGACAGTCTCCACCTCAGCTGGTCCTGGCTCACAGGATGTCCGCCCGCTTGTCTCGCATGCGGCTGCGTGCCTTGGTCCGCGCTTTGAAGGCAGAAGCATTGTACAGGTGCTGAAGTGGGGGCAAAGAGTGATGATCTGGTGAGCTGGGGAGGGGGAGGCCCAGGGCTTCTCCTCTAGCCCCTGCAGAGCTCCAGGAGGTGGGGATGGAGGGTGCCCAAGGGTGCGAACCTTCTCAAAACGCGAGATCTTGCAGGCCTTCAGGGCAGCGGCATCTAGCACTAGCACAGGGCCCAGGCCAAAGATGTCACGAAGCAGCTCATTGTTCTGGGGGCAGAGACAGCGGTGAGCTCAGGCCAGTTCCAGGCAGACAAGCTGGGCGGCCCCTCCCTGCTGGCCTCCCCACCTGGAGGTGGTGGTGCATGCCCGACCCCAGCGCGTCCTTGAAGGCGGCGTAGACCCGGCGCCGAGCCCAGCTGTCCACGTAGAGCACTTCGAGGCCGAAGCGGACTGTTTCTTCCTCACACTCACTGCCCTGCAGGGTAGAGGGGCCGGCAGGACTGGGCTTGGCACTGTGCCCGGGAATGCACTCCTGCCAGGACACACACATTCTCACACGCACCTCGACAGAGTGCAGCACGGCACGGAAAGTAGAACGCTGGCGCCGGCGGTCAGCTTTGGCGCGGTACTTGTTGCTGTCGGTGGCCAGAGTGCGCAGGGCACTGCAGAGGGCGTCCATGTCCTCGTAAACAAAGTCCTCCTGCAGTGGGAGCGACGAAGGGTGTGTGAGCAGAAGCCTGAGCTCGGTTGGCTTTCAACGTGGGGTTCTCCAAACCCTTCCTTTCACTGAGGAAGTCTTTTTCTTCTCTGCCCGGCCCCCCTGAATCCCTTCTTGGCCCCTGCCTAGGCTGGACACCCCTGCTCAGAGAACCCCTACACGGCCCCTAGCACGTGAGTCTGTGTTGGGGCTACTTCCGCTCTCCAGTGACCTAAGGGTCTTGCTTTCTGTGGTATCCCCTTCATCCAGCCTGGGATAGGCAGGTGGTGTCAGCGGGCACCCCCCCTCACACCTCAAGGTCCCGGGCAAGCTCAAAGAGCAGTGCGATGGTCTCGCCGGCAGCGATCCGCAGGTTCACACTTTCGCTGGACAAGAGCTGGGGCAGCCGGGGCAGCTGCCTGGGGAGGGGGCAAACAGAGCTATGTCTGTGGGTTGGGAGCCTCTTCGCCTTTCCCCTCCCAGACCCAGGAGGCAGTCATCCCTACCTGTCAAGGATGTGGCTGATGTGGGCGCTGGGGCAGATGGTGAGTAGCAATGCCCAGGCCTGCAGGGCAGCACAGAACAGGCCGTGCAGGCTCGTAGGAGCCACAGGAGCTGTGGAGCCACCCACACCACAAGCCCGGCTGAAAACACCTTCCAAGCAGGAGAGGCAAGAGACCAGGTCCTAGGGGCACAGGGGAGGCAGGACAGTGGCTCAGGACAGAGCTAGGGCCTAGGTGCTCTATTACCTGTGCCCAAAGGCCACTTACCTGGACATCGGCAGCAGCTACATAACAGCCCAAGCCCAGAGCAGAAGCACACTGTTGGGAAGAGGGAAAGCCAGGTCATGGTCAGAGAGTGAGCTTGGGTTCCTAGCCACGAGGGCTCGCCCTCAGAGTAGGGGAAGCTGGAGGCAGGTGGAACCCACCTCTCTGTTTAGGGGCTGAGTGACAGAAGGGTGTCACAGAGCATGGAACACTCACGTGGAGCCGGGCAGCAGGGCTCGCTGTGCTGTCACTGAGCACGGAGACCAGGAGGGGCTGCAGGCTGTGGAACAGCTCCTCACCCTTGGGTCCAGGGCCCAGCTGCACACAGAGCAGACCTAGCATGGCGGCGGCCAGGGCCTGTTCCTCGCCCTTCCCTGCAGGGATGCTTTTTAGTCAGCCATGCACAAAGGTCAGCACCTGGCCAGTTCAGGTCACCCACGTGCCCTGGGTCCAACCTTTCTTGAGGCACTTTTCCAAGGCATCGGCCAGTGTGAGGTGGCGCTCCGTCAAGAAGTCCGGCAGTAGGCGTGAAGCCAGGGCCAGGCGCAAGCTCTCAAGGGCGCCTTGCCGTGTCTTGGTGCTAGGAGATAAAATAGAGGGGTTCTGTGAGCCAGCGCGACCTGAATCACATTTGGCATGGGTGGAGCAGGGACATGGGCGTAGGGATTGGCTGGCAGTCAGGGGTACCTCTTGTCTGTGAGGCAGTCCACATACTCCTTCAATTTCTCCTCAAGGTCCTCCTGCTGGCCCTGCTCATCCACGGCATCCCCCCCTGCAAGGCCAGCTGGTCAGCCCTGCCTCCTGCCCTTGCCCATGGAGCCCCCACCGAGTCCCTGCCAAACTCCCACCCACTCTCACCAAGGCTGTCCTCTGCCGCGGTGCTAAGAAGGCTGGGGCAGTCACTGGTGGTGCTGCGGGCCTCACTGGCTGCCTCATCCTCGCTGGAACCTGAGTCAACTTGGGTACTGCTCCGGGTACCTGAGGAGGGTGGAATGGGGAACGTGGCCTGCCTCCATTGATGAGCGATGGCTGGGGCTACCTCACCCAGCCTCATGAACCCACAAGAGACAATGCTGTCCACCTCTAGATGAGAAAACCAAGGCTGAGGTGGGAGCCACAGGGGCTGCTGCAGGAAACACTGAGCCAGCATGTAGGAGAAAGGGAACGAGGTCTACCTGCCGGGCACTAGGCCCAGCCCAGGAAAATCTGGCAGGCACAGTAAACAGAGCCTCCCTGAGACCAGAGCCTGCTTTAAGGAGGAGACTGCAAGCCAGGTGGAGGCAGAAGGGGCTGCATAGGTACCACCTGGGCCTGTGGCCCAGCCCGGAGTGGGCGCACATCCAGGAAGATCTTGGGGGAGCCCAGCTACCAGCCCAGATTATGCCCCAAAATGGCCAAGGCAAGAGTCAGGGACTTAGATTACAAGGTCAGTCAGACTCAGGGTTCAAATCCCAGCTCCACATCTTAACAGGGACATAACCAGGTCAGGAACTTAGCCTTCAAAGACTCAGTTTCTCTGCAAAACAGAGATGCCAAAGCACCTCTTTCGAGTGGAGCAAATGAAGACAATGACTTTAACAACTGACTAGTTATGGCTCTTCTGTGGACCAACGAGCTTACCAGGTCACTCATCGGCCTTGGGAGCGGAAACCCAGCTGCTAGTGGATATGGGAGGGTGCCCCTGCCTTCAAGCATACTATCTTCTGAGCTTCCCTTGGTCCATCCAAGGCTTTCAGCCCTGGGTGGATGGACACAAGAGCTCCTCCTGTCCCTAGGAAGGGCAGGAAGTGGACTGCCCCTGAAAATAGGTGAACACAGGGGAATGTCAGGCTCGGCAGAACTGAGCAGTCCTGTGTGTGGGTTCTGCTCAGGACCAGGGGCTGGCTTTGGCCAGGGCAGCTGCTGAAGCAGAGACCCAGATGGGTTCTGGTCACCAAGCTGGCCCTACTTCTCAGAAACTATAAACTCCATATGCCTGCGGGACAAAGTCCAACACTCACTCAGGTCTCTGCTCACCACTCTACCGACTGGAGCACCCAGGTTCCTTCATTTTCTCCACTGTGCCATGGTCCCTCCAGATACCATGCCTCTGCACAACTTGTCCCCTCCCACTGTGCTCTTCTCTTGACCTTCTCAGGACTCACTCAGAAGTCCCAACCTTGAGCCTTCCTTGGTTCCTAAGTCTACGGCAGGCGCCACTCAGTGAACTAGTCCTTTAACACCAGTCCTTACGGAATGTCACTACCCTCTTAGGTGTCCTCCACCCAAGCCCCATCAGGGTGGTGGCAAGGTCTGAGCTGTGCCTAGCAAGGCACCCACCCCATCACTGCCCAGTAAACATGTGTTTGCTGCATGCACCAGGACAGGCTCCTGGTGGACGCTGATAAGCAGATGGGGACCACCTCAGGCTCCAAGGCACTCATCCACCCTCTAGGGCCAGGTCGGCCAAGGTCAGAATCCTGCAGCTTCCCTATCGCCCCCTCCCTCAGTTCTCCTCCCCAGGCCTCCCGACAACTTCCAGTCCAGTCTTGGAAAAGATCAGGAATTGGGGAAATTGCTCTGTCCTGCGAGTTTGTCCACCACAGCAGGTAACTGGGGCGGAGGAGCAACAGGTAAACCGAGTCCGGGAGGTGCGTACCGGGTTAGGGTCTGGAGCACAGACTCCTTCCTGACCAGCAAGCAGCGCGCTCAACTTGCGCGCACACGTGGCAGCCGTCTCCCGGAGCACGTGCGAACAGCTGGGAAGTTGCAGGAGACCGTGCCACGCTGATCCCGGCACAGATTTCCGCCCAGGACCCTCGGGGACACCGACAGGGCCCCACGCAGGGCCCCACGCGGGGCCCATCGCTCATCAGTTGTCCCGTGCTCCCCACTTACCCCCTCCGCGGCGCTGGCCACCCTTGCGGGGTGCGCTGCCCTTACGAGCACGCGGCATTGCGGGTATCGGGCACGAGGGGGCGTGGGGTCAGGGACCCGGCGGGCGGGGGCTCCAGACCAGCGAGACGCCGGCCGGTGCGCTGAGATGAGACTTGAGCAGAAGACGGGAGCCACACGCCGCGCGTGCCACCATCTTCACGAGGCGCCCCGCCCTGCCAAACCGGTGGAAGCGCCCCGCCCTGCTAGACGGGTCGCCGGGAAGGCGAGTTCCTGGTCATTCGGTTCAGACCCACAGCCGCGCGGCCAAAACTACTAGTCCCTAGGGGCTGCGCGCGCAGATTGCCGCCTTTCGGGTGGGCGCAGAGCACCTCGGGAATTGTAGTCTACTCCCACAACCCTTAGGCCCACGACACTAGGTGAACTATATACCCACAATGCTCTGCGTCCTCCCTCACCCCCACCACGGGTACGCCTCCACAGTCGTTAACTCGGAAGCTGCCCCACTGGAGCCGCCCACCACGCAATGACCCGCATCTAGGGGCACTTGCAGCGGGCGGGACGCTCGCGATGGGATGAACTTAGGGCTTGGTGCAACAGAGGGAACAGCCAAACCTCAGGCAGTGAAAGAAAAAATGACTTTATGATGAAAGAAAGCAAAGTACAGACAACAGCTTACATACCTTAGCCAAGATAATGGGGCCTACATGCCCTTGGAGTGGTAAGTCTCCTGTGACCACTTCATGGACACAGTGATGTGTAGGAATTGAACCCTGGGCTGGTGACCCTAACCATTTGGAACCTTCTCTCTCCCTGGGGCTGCTTCCTTTTAAGAGGGATCAGGTGATCTCACAGGGCCCTGGTTTTAAAACGGCGTGAACTTTTTTTTCTGGTCTCTTTCATGGGAGGTGGGGTGTGTGTATGAGAGGATTGGCTAGGCTAAATAGAACAAGAGACAGAATCCTCCAGGACTGGTAAATGGCAGCGGGGTCAAGAGGGTTGGGGCAGGTGACTCCTGGCTTTATGCTGCTTCAGGCCCAGGCTCAGGCCTGGGCTCCTGGCAGTTGGGGCCAGCCCAGCCCCAGTAACAGCGGCAGCTGAAGGACTCCCAAGTTCCAGGGCTGCCATCTGGCTGCAGGTGCAGAAAGGCTTCCAGCTGTCCTGGGTCTTGCCGGGCACAGCGCCCATGGCCATGGCACCACTGATGACTGCAGGCTATGGCCGCCCTGGTCACGTTGATCACATAAGAACCCAGGGTATCCACCAGGTAGTCATGAAGACGCCAGCACTTCTCCTGAGAAGGGAGGGATGTATCAATACTCCTGCTCGGTGGCTCTGACATGGTCTCTTCCCGACCCTGGGACCCCAACACAGGCTGAGTGCCAGGCTGGAGGCGGGGCAGGCAATGATCACCTCAGAACTGGAGATGCTCAGATCCCCCCAGAGCACCACGCCGGCTGCCCCCAGCGCTGCGCTCACACCAATGGTATGCATAAGGTCATCCTGGAAGCAGAGAGCTGTTAAGCCAGGGCTCTGCTGGCCAGATCCATCTGATCCACCTTCCAGGAACCTGGCTCACTGCCATGATCTGGTTCCACATCCAGAGTAGGGCCCCTTGGTACTGAACCTCTGAGTGGCTTCTCAGGCCCTCTGTTCAGACAATGTCTTCCCTCAGACCAGGGCTCCAAGGCTGGGCCTTGCCTTCTTCCTCAAGATCTTCTGGGGCAGAGCCACAGCTCATCAGATGCTCCAGGACAGAACCGTGCCCCTCCACCCCCACCCCACCAACTAGATCAGGGCCTCCCCCTCAAATCCCCCTCAGACCTTCCTAGGACAGGGTCATGCCTCCTCGCTAGACATCAACCTCCACTCACCTGGGACAGGAACCTCCCAGAGCACTGGTGTGTGAGGCGGACATAGGCCAGGACAGGCAGGGAATGTGGGTGCCCAGCGAGGGCCACACGAAATGCCTCTTCCAGACGGTACCTGACAAATGTCTGGTGGTAAACAGGAGGCAGCCTGGGTGGGAGGTAGATGCTGGGGAAGAGGGCGCTGGAGGCAGCCCAGAGCCAATGCAGTTGGGTGTTGCGGGCGACGGTGGCTGCGTGGCAGTGGCCCGTGTAATTAGAAGCCATACCATGCCAGCCGTTGCCACAGGCTGGGAAGTGGTAGAAACCCCAGAGCCCACGGGGCCGCAGTGCTTGGCCCAGCCGCAGCGTGCCTTCCATCAGTGCACGGGCTGCCTTTTCAAAGCCAGTACGGGCCTGGTGGAGCTGCTCCTGGGGGTTCAGGTCGGGGAATGCCTGCTGTGCCCAAGCCCATGAGGCTGCCTGATAGGCTCGGCGGCGGCCCCAGTTCCCAGCCCAGAGTGGATACCATTCCTCCCAGTCCAGCACTGCCAGGCCAGCGAAGCCAGGTCCCAGAATGCGGTGGATCTGGGAGGCAGCCCGTGCCAGGTGGCGGTCAAGGAGCACAGCCTGGGGGATGCCCCCATTGTGAGCTGTGCCCCTGGGCCCAAGGTAGGGATAGAGGCCAAGCTGGTTCTTGTAGAAGATGGTGATGTTCTGACCATGGAAACGGTGGCCGCGGTTGGCTATGATGCCCAGGGTCTCCAGTGGCAAATGCACACCAAAGCGGGCCCTACAGTGTGCTGAGGGTACGTTCCACAGCACCGAGAAGGGGCGTTCGGGGCCCTGAAGCAGGGGCTGGCCACAGCCCAGGCACAGGGCCACCCCTAGCACCAGGGCCGGGCCTAGCTGCATGGTCATGCCTCGGGAATGGAAACCTGCAGGAGAAAAGGGCTGTGAGCTTAAAGTCCATGGCCTTACCTCCCACACAGCAGAGAAAGCTGGGAAAACTTCCTCAGCTCCCAAGAAGACTGGGGGTAGGAAAAGCACAGTCCTCAAGGGGTCCCATACGCCTCAGAGCAGCGACACCCCAAGCAGGCCTGGGCAGCTACCTTCTCATGTTTTCCATCTCTGTCATGGCACTACTACTGTACCCTCTGACACCTTCTCTATCCACAAGTCCCCTTATTTCCTCTGCCCATCTTGTTTCCTGCCCCAATGACACTCAGCCCCCACCTTGCCTGGCTTAATTCCTACTCAGCACTCAAGTCTCTGCTGTGGGATCACCTCCGGTGGGAGGTTTTCTGGAGCTCCAGGTAGAGGGTGCTTAGGCTCCCACTGTCCCAGCATAGACCCTGCCACTGTATCTGTCTCCCTGTCACCTTGGGTCAAGAGCCTATCTAGTAAGATCCTATCTATCTAGTTTCCCGTTGTTCATGCCCAGACCAGGGCCTAACATATAGTAGGTGCTTAGTGAATGGTGATGAGTGAGTGAATGCAGAAGGGACAGACACTCTGTTCCCTGAACATGGCAGAGTGGGTGTGGCAAAGGGCAGGTGTCCTTCCATCCATGGCCTCAGGGCCAAGGTAGATCTGGAGGCTCCTGGAGGGACAGGGGACCTAAGATGAGGCTGAGAGGTAAGAGTGGGGGTCAACAAATAAACTGTCATAGCTACACCCAACAAAAGCCTTTATTCGGCCACACTGACAGCTCTGAGCCAGAGCCAGGAGCCATCTCCTGGCCTTATTGGCACTTAGGAAACATGCTCAGGCTAAAGCTGTCCCCAGAGGTCAGGGGTTAGGGGCTGAGGTATGGCCAGTGTGCTGAGGCTAGGACTGTCCTGGGCAGTTCACTGACCCAGAAAGACAGTGCCTTGCCCTTAGTGGCTCTCAGATGTCCTTTTCCATCCAGAAGATGGGGCATCCTCTCAGGTCACAGTATTGTGTCTCCAGCAGGTTTTGTGGAAGGGGCCTTGCTGGAAGTAGTGATGAGGAGGTCAAGGGCTCAGGCAGGGGAGGGGGTGGTGGCAAGGATGGCCCTTTGGGGGCTCTTGGAGCAGCTTGAGCAGTCGGGCTGAGGACATTGCAGGGTGGTCGGGGGGGAAAGGCCCTGGGGAAGGCACTGAGCAAGGTGGTGGGCAGCCGTCGGCTGGTGAAGACCAGGCCCTGCACAGGCTCACCCAGCCGGTAGCCCAGGTGGGCATAAAAGTTTAACTGGTCATGGGTGGTGAGATGCAGCCGGCGGAAGCCCCGGGCCTGGGCAAAGACCTCAAGGCCCTCCATGAGGCAGCGGCCAAAGCCACGGCCCCTTAGAGCCCGGGCCACCACCACTGTCTCTACTAGCAGGCTCTGGGGCTGGTCCAGCACCCGTGACAGGCGGGCATGGCCCACCACGATGGGGGCTGCCCCGGGTGTGGGGTTGGAACTCAGCAGCATCAGGCAGAGGGGGAAGTTGTCTGAAGACTGGCCCAAGGAGTGCAGGCGGGAGGCCCGGCTGCGGGGCCACTGCTCATTGATGAGGTCGGCACAGGCATCCAGGAGCTCAGGTCGGCAGTGCACAGGCTCCAGGGTCAGCTCAGTTGAGCCAGGTCTGAGGGTCATCTCTGGATGGCATGCAGAACCCGGGGTCAGTTCAGATAGCCTGGGGCTCAGGATCAGCTCTGGCTGGTGTGCAGGATCCAGGGTCAGCTTGGCCAGGTTGGATCTCGGGATTGGCTCTGGCTGGCATGCAGGATCCAGAGTCAGCTCAGCTGGGCTGGTACTCAGGATCAGCTCCATCCAGTGTGTAGGGTCTAGGGTAGGGGTCAGCTTGGCTGGGCCAGGGCTCAGAGTCAACTCCTGCCTACATGCAAGATCCAGGCTTGGCTAAGTCAGGCTGGGAGCCAAGGCTATCTCTTGCTGGGCTGCAGGTGGCTCAGTGCCAAGCTGGGGGTTAAGGCCATGGTCTCCAGGACCTGGCATCTCCTCAGACCACAAGGGTACTCCTCCTATGGACACCAGCCATGCTGGGCTGTTCTAGGAGGGAGGATAGGCCTGGAGCAGGAAGGGGCTGACAGAGTACTAGGGGAGCCATGCATCCTAGAACAGGGGAGTAGTGGGCTGCACCTTGTTCCCATACTCACCTAATAGCACAGGTAAGCCGGAGGAGACCCATTTCTTTTCTATACCTAGGGGAGCTGACTCAGGTGGACAGCAGAGGGGATGGGTTTAGAGTGTCATGCCCCACACTGGACAGAGGCTGAGGGCTAAAGGCTGGGGCAGAACCTAGGAGTCCTGGCCCTAGCCTGGTCTGGCTACAACTTTGTCCTCCCCAGGACAGTTGATCTAGCCCTATACCACTGCAGCTCGCTGGCTAGTGGACAGAACATGCAAACCAGACACCATGACCCCTGCTTAAACCCATCCAAGGCTCCTTTTGGGGGGAACACAACTATCGCCAGGACCCCCCTTGCCTATATTCCAGGTCACCCTTTTTGACCACCTGGGCCACGCCCACCATTTAACAGATCCTGGGACACCACTCACCCACCCATTGGGCTGTTTCCTCCTCCCTGGATTGCCTTCTCTGCCTGGGGCACAGGGCCCATGATCCCCTCCCCAACACTACCAGGGCACTTTGATTGAGCATAGACCCAACTGTACCCTCAGATGGGGCCCCAGTAGCACTAACAAGGGGCCTGGCTCACAGTCACACAGCAGCGGTAGCTCCTGCAAGCCTGGTTCTGCACTGGCCTGAGTTTCGTAGCAACCCTAGATAAGGACCACAGCTTCCTTCCTCCATTCACAGGGGTTCCAACGGCCACCAGCTTAGGGATCCAGATCTTCTGCACCCAAACCCCATTGTTTGCCCATCCTACCTCAGGCCCTGCTGGCAGAAGGATCTATGTTGGGGGATTTCTGGCGGTGGGGGTGAGGGCTGGGGGAGGTGCTGGGCCCCACCATTCTACTCACCTGCTTATCAGAGGGGGTGTCGTGGCTCCCCTTCCCCACCTCCCCAGGAAGGTCCCTTGAGTTGAGGCCAATTCCACACTGATCAGTAACAGGTGGGCCTCTCGCCTCACACCACATTCCACTCCGAGGGCTCTAAGGCCCTCACCTGCAATCAGTTACCTCCGCAGCTGCGACACCCTTTCACCAGGAGGAAGGAAGCCCCAGGATCTGCCTCTAGGCCTGGAACCTCAATCTTCCCCCCCGGTTTAACCCCTTCAGTACCGACCCAACCCACTGTGGGCGGGGCCCCTGGGTCCTCAGAGAGAGGAGGCACTGTCCCTCTGGTGCCTCGGTTTTCCCCTCCCTCTTAGTGGGTGGCAAACCGTGCTGTTGTGGGGGTGAGGGGCTTCGGGAGCTTGACTCTGGGTGGGTGTGGTTCGGCATGCTCTGGGAGGGAACCACAGACACAGGGAGGGCGTGCGGGGCGACACAGGCACTTGACTGCACGCGCGGAGAAGACAGATGCGCGGGGTATAAAGAGCACGGACACGCAGCGCACGGGGTGAGGGCGGTACTGACATGTTGAAGCCGGGATTCAGGATGCTCGGCGTCCTGGCTCCGCACAGATCGGGAACTCGCTGTCTCTGGCTCGGACTCCTCCGTCCGCCCGCGCTGGCCCCTAGCGGTGCGGCGGACGCACTGCGGTCGTCGCAAGCCGCGGCGCACCACTTGGTCCAGAGTCTCCCGGGGCGGCCAGGCCCCGCCCCCAGGCCCCCGTGTGACCCTCTTAGGCCCCGCCCCCGGCCCATGCGTCATAACACTGACGGGACGCAGACTTGGTCTGTACCCTGGCTCCGCCTCTTCCCCGCCCGAGCGCGCTGAACCCAGCCCTGCTCCCTGCGCGTCGCCACTCGGACCCAACGCTGGCTCCATCTCCTGTTGGCTCCGCCCCTCCGGGCCCCGCCCCATGGAGGCCCAGTCTCTCGCTCCGTGCGTCACCGCTTAGGTCCCGCCTCGATTTGGCTCTGCGGAGGCGGTGCTGGCGCCTGGTGCTCCCCAAGCCTAAGCTGGGCGGGCAGGCCCCTCCTCCAGTTGGCTCCGCTCCCGCCTCACCCCCGGACTCAGGTCTCGCCCCTGCTCCGCTTTGTCTCAGCTCCCGGCCTTCTGCCCCCGTCCAGCGTGGAAATGGCCAGGTGGAACTTCCTCTTGAAATGTGGGCCCCGCCCTGGGAAGCGGCCGCCCTCGGACTGACGTCAGATCTGAGAGACGAGACTACTGTGCCCTCTGGATCCTGGCGCCTGCACATTTTAGGCGCTCAATAAACAGCATTTGATGCAAGAATCATCATTTGCTTTATTTTCGGGGCTGGTGCCTCTGAACGGATTCAAGTTGCGTGCAGGGCTGTTTACCATCAACACATAGTAAGAGTCAAAGGGCTCTACCTCTATAGCCAAAGAGCATGGGTTCGAATCTCAGCTTCCCTGTTTTCTCGCTGTGCAACCTTGGGCAGAGGGCTTTCTCTCCCATTGTGCCTCAGTTTCCTCATAGCGTCTTGTTAGGACTGAATGAGTTAGCCTACTTAAAATGCTTAGCACAGGACTTGGAGAAGAGTAGGC
>NW_011888881.1:3353322-3385923 GCF_000151845.1 Pteropus vampyrus | reverse complement strand
GGGCCCCTGGGTCCTCAGAGAGAGGAGGCACTGTCCCTCTGGTGCCTCGGTTTTCCCCTCCCTCTTAGTGGGTGGCAAACCGTGCTGTTGTGGGGGTGAGGGGCTTCGGGAGCTTGACTCTGGGTGGGTGTGGTTCGGCATGCTCTGGGAGGGAACCACAGACACAGGGAGGGCGTGCGGGGCGACACAGGCACTTGACTGCACGCGCGGAGAAGACAGATGCGCGGGGTATAAAGAGCACGGACACGCAGCGCACGGGGTGAGGGCGGTACTGACATGTTGAAGCCGGGATCCAGGATGCTCGGCGTCCTGGCTCCGCACAGATCGGGAACTCGCTGTCTCTGGCTCGGACTCCTCCGTCCGCTCGCGCTGGCCCCTAGCGGTGCGGCGGACGCACTGCGGTCGTCGCAAGCCGCGGCGCACCACTTGGTCCAGAGTCTCCCGGGGCGGCCAGGCCCCGCCCCCAGGCCCCCGTGTGACCCTCTTAGGCCCCGCCCCCGGCCCATGCGTCATAACACTGACGGGACGCAGACTTGGTCTGTACCCTGGCTCCGCCTCTTCCCCGCCCGAGCGCGCTGAACCCAGCCCTGCTCCCTGCGCGTCGCCACTCGGACCCAACGCTGGCTCCATCTCCTGTTGGCTCCGCCCCTCCGGGCCCCGCCCCATGGAGGCCCAGTCTCTCGCTCCGTGCGTCACCGCTTAGGTCCCGCCTCGATTTGGCTCTGCGGAGGCGGTGCTGGCGCCTGGTGTTCCCCAAGCCTAAACTGGGCGGGCAGGCCCCTCCTCCAGTTGGCTCCGCTCCCGCCTCACCCCCGGACTCAGGTCTCGCCCCTGCTCCGCTTTGTCTCAGCTCCCGGCCTTCTGCCCCCGTCCAGCGTGGAAATGACCAGGTGGAACTTCCTCTTGAAATGTGGGCCCCGCCCTGGGAAGCGGCCGCCCTCGGACTGACGTCAGATCTGAGAGACGAGACTACTGTGCCCTCTGGATCCTGGCGCCTGCACATTTTAGGCGCTCAATAAACAGCATTTGATGCAAGAATCATTTGCTTTATTTTCGGGGCTGGTGCCTCTGAACGGATTCAAGTTGCGTGCAGGGCTGTTTACCATCAACACATAGTAAGAGTCAAAGGGCTCTACCTCTATAGCCAAAGAGCATGGGTTCGAATCTCAGCTTCCCTATTTTCTCGCTGTGCAACCTTGGGCAGAGGGCTTTCTCTCCCATTGTGCCTCAGTTTCCTCATAGCGTCTTGTTAGGACTGAATGAGTTAGCCTACTTAAAATGCTTAGCACAGGACTTGGAGAAGAGTAGGCGCTCCGTGAATGTCAGTTTTTGTGATTGCTGCAGTTTAAAGACTGGCTCAGTGTCTCTGGAAGAGATTTTTTGACTGCTGGTGGGTGCCTGAGTCTCGAACTCCTTATGGAACTATCTCGGTCTGTAAGCATGTGTGCATGCGCAGGTATATGCTCATGACAGTGGCTGAGTGTACTACTGACTGACCATGACTCATGTAACTGCCTGTATTCGAAAAAGCCTTGGCCGGGCCCAGAGTGCATTAAGTGGTACTCTGTGTGTCCCGGTGTGTGGCCGATCACCAGGTGCCCTGCTGCTCACACCATGCTCCCCTCCAGCCAGGGTAGCAGTGACATTTGAACTCTACAGCCATCCGCACCCGATCCTCAAGTGAGAGGGCACCTCGCAGGGTCAGGGGCCCACCACCAGGTGTGGACTCGATGGAGAAACTGGCGGGGTTGAGGGTGAAGAGGGCGTCAGAGTGGCTGAGGCGCCGGGCACAGCGGCCATGGCCGGAGCACAGGGCTTGACTGCACAGACGAGCCCCACTGGTCACGTTCAGGATGAAGGGCCCCAGCGTGGTGTCCACATACTCCTTGATGGCCTGGCATGATTCCTGGGTAGGAGAGGGAGTGTCGGGGACACCACGGCCATGCATGGGCCTACCTAGGGCATTGAAGCCCTCGCCTGCTGGCCAGCCGGGACTTCGGGAGTGGGAAGGGTGGACCAAGGTCTCCCCAGTCAGCAGGGCAGCACCTTCCGCCCTCGCCCCCACCCTGGGCCTGAGCTTACCTTGGTTTTGGTGTTCTCCCAGCTCACCCAGAGCACCACTCCTGCTGCCCCCTGGGCTGCACTCTCCCCCAGGCTGTGCTCCAGGTCATCCTGGGGAAAGGGACAGCACAGCTCTGTGGAGCCCCTCTCCCGCTCCACAGCAGATTACTGTAACACTGGATGAGGTAAATAACTCATAACCCCCACTCGGGGCTGCTCTGGCCCTGGTGGCCAATGGCCAGCCTGTGCCCTCCCTAGCCTGTGAGGGCCATGCAGGTGGGGACTACATCCCGCTAATGAATGTTGAACCACCTGTGCCTAGCACAGAGCTTGGCGCACGATAGGTGTTCAAAGAACAAGAGAATGAATGGATGAAAATGCCCAAAGCCTGTATGGCCTCAGCTGCTGGGCCTAATGCCTGACGAGGTAAGGTACAGGGTGGGCAGGGTCACAGAACGAGACTTACCAGGGACAGAAAACGGCTTGTCATGTCGTAGAAGATTTGGACGTAGGGTAACACCGGCAGACTGGGGTCCCCAGCATCTACAGCCACACGGAATGCCTCACCCACACGGTGCCGCACATACATCTGTGCCTTCCCCGTGCCCTCCAGCGCGGAGGGCATGTAGATGCTAGGGTAGAGGGCACGGCTCTGGCCCCACAGCCACCCCAGCTGGTCGTTCTGGGCACGGATACCTGGTGGGCACTCTCCTGTGTAGCTAGGGCTTAGAAAGTCATAATTATAGCAGTCAGGGAAGCCATAGAAGCCCCAGAGGCCACGGGGTCGCAGTGCCTGTCCCAGCTTGAGGGTGGCTACCATCCAGTCCCGTGCAGCCCTCTGGAACTGTTCCTGGGCCGCTGTTTCCACCCAAGGAGCTGGCCAGTCAGGGTGCTGCCCCTCTACCAGTTCCCGTGAGCGCTGCCGATAAATATCCTTGGTGTCCCAGTTGAAGGCCCAGCGTGGGCGCCATGCCTCCCAGTCAATGACTGCCAGCCCTGAGAAGTCGGACACAGGCATGGCAGCCAGGACGTCCTGGAATGTGTGGGCCAGGTGGGCATCCAAGCTGGCATTCTGGGGCAGGCCGCCAAACACAGGCTCCCCAGCCGATGTATAGTAGGGGTAGGTGCCCAGCTGGGAGCTGTAGAAAATGATCATGTTAGGGCCAAGGAAGGTCTGCCCGGGGTTGGCCACCACATCAAAGACACTGACATCCACGTCCACGCCGTGCCTCTCCAGGCACCACTGGGTGTTGGCATTCCAGACGGTGGTGAAGGGCTGGTCGGGTACCACAGGGCCTCCGGAGCCTTGGGTCATGCCGAGCAAAGTCAGGAAGAGGGCGCAGACAGGAAGCAGGTGGGCTGCCATGGCACAGGGTAGGTCTAGGGAAACCTAGCCACGGGAGGCAGAGCTGAGAGCAGGCCTTGAACTCTCTGACGCCTGCTCAGGGCAAGCAGTCCAAACCCCTGGCTCATTAATCCACCCCTGGTCTGGTTTCAGGTAAACATCAACCCGCAGGGCTCAGGGAGGTCAAAGGGCAAAGAAAAGGCATAGAAAGGAACAAAGTCCCTGGAGGGCATGTCTAAGTTTCCTCTAGGGCCCAGCCTTTGCCGTCTCCCACAGGCCTTGCCCTGGCCTAGGCTCACCCACCCTACTTCCCCAAGGGCCACAGAAGCCATGACATCTGTTCTAAGAAGACTGGCAGGAAGCCAGGCCCTTGGCCCCCAGGCTTACCTGACTAATGGGGGTGCCTTTTCTGTCTCCTTCTTCCGGGAATCCCAGCCAGCCGTTGGAGGGGGGATGCTCAGTGATCAAGGACTGGCTGGCCCAGCTCTCCTGTATATCCACCCACCAGTCTGTCCACTGTTCCTGCAAACCTCAGGGCTGAAGGGCCTCATTCTCCAAACTTCCTGACCCCAGGGTGAGCGCCTAGACAAGAATCAGCAAGATTCTTTGTTCCTTAACTGTGTTCCAGCTGCACCAGACTCTTGGAGGAAGAAGTGGCTGCTGACAACTCTGAGCTTTTGTAGGGGGGTCACCCCACCCAGTATGGGGGCGGGCCTCGGAGGGCCAGGGCCAGGCAGCAGAGCCACCTCAGCATCCCTAGCAAAGTGCTCTTGGTCGGGGTGGGGCCTGGGCAGGAAGTGGCCCCTCCTCCCACACTGTCAGCATTAGGGCAGGGCTTTGTGGCTTTATTTGGACTGAGGTGGGGGTGGCTTTATTTGGACTGAGGCAGTGCAGGGGGGGTTGTCTGGGTGGCTGCCCAGCTGGGCAGGCCTGTTTGTGGTACTGGAGTCTGGGTGCCTCGGGAGAATACCCAGGGAGTGAATTTGCCCTGCATAGCTGCATCATGACATCTGGGAGCCCTGGACACTTTTGCCTTTGTGAGTCCCTTCCTCAAAAAATATTTAAAAATATATTTTACAACAATGTTGGTATAAAGAAATACAATCCAGAATGACTTCGTTATATATTATTTATATTTTTTCTTCTATTAAAAAAATAAAAATCAAAACATGTTTGTGGGTCCCTAGAAGTATTGTGGCTCTTAGGCCCTGTGCCTGGTAGATAAGTCATCCCTGCTTTAGGGACCTGTGTCTGAAAGGCACTGTGCTCATGAAGTCAGGCCTGTGTTGTCACCCTCTGTACACTTGCTGGCTCAGCGATTATTATATCTCTGTGAAGGTGTAGTTAGTGGCCATCTGGGCCTCCACGCAAACTCCAGCAGAGTGTGAGACTCAGCTGTCTTGTGACTGTGAGACCACGTTGGTAAGACCACGGGTCTGTGCAGGGTGTATCAGTGACTGCATGCTTGTTCATTCCTTGGTGACTTCACTTGTGTGCTGATTCAGAAGCTAGTGATTGAGACCTGTTAGGTGCCCAGGCCCAAGCTTGCCTGCCAGGGTGGGGTGAAGGGAGCATCATGGCCCTGGCCCAGGTGAAAATGCTGCCAGGGTCTACAGCCCAGTCTGAGCCTGAGCCAGTGACCCTCCAGCATGGTGGTCTCCAGCATAGTGGTCACCAGCAGTGGCACGGATGGCTGCCATCCGGGTTTGGTCCTTCGGGCTGACTAGGATGGAGAAGCTGGCAGGGATGGAGAGGAGGATCCAGGGTGCTGGGGGCTGTGGGCACACCAGCCATGACCTAGCCACAGAGGTGGAGGCTGCTGAGCCTGTTCCAGAAGCAGGGTCCCAGAGTGATGACCATTAGGTTCAGAGAGCCTGGCAAACTCCCAAGGGCTCCATGCTACCTCCTGGTGCCCCCGGAAACCTAGTGCTGCAACTGGCACAATCCAGCCAACCAGCAGGCCAGCAAGCATTCTCTAGTTGGCTTCGGTCCAAGAGAGACGATCTAATGGTGAAACAGCAGGAAGCAGCTGGGGTGCCCGAAGCCCTTCCCCACCCCAGGGCCCCACCTATAGGCCAGCTTCTGCCAGGTTATTCTGGTCCGATTGGTTCAAGTGGCATGTGTCTGGGGTCTGAGGAACAGACCGAAGAAATAAAATGGAACCACTATAGACAAACTGCTAAATTATTAAAATCAAGTAGGTTGAGGCCCAAGGAAAGATTTTGTTCTTGTTTCAAGTAGCCTGGGGACTTAAGCTTTTTAACTGTCCAGTCCTACATCGACACCTGGACATACCTCAGAGTTCCAGCCAATCCTCTGATTAGCCCCTGAAGGACTCACATATCCAGACCGCGGGCTGTGACGAGACCTCCTGGTGTCCACCTTTAGGCCGCACATCTGATAACCCTCTTGGACAACCCAGAGGCTGAGGATGAAGAACTGATTCCTCTCAGGAATGTATTTTTTATGCTCCATTGACAGGTCAGTCCAGCTTCAAGGTCCAGCTCTGCCTGCTTTCTGGTTGTACAGACCTCAGGCCCCTGAGCCACCTCACTCCCTGCTCCCCTCACCCAGTTTACCCACCAGACAGCTCTGGCTGTCTCAAGTTGCGCTTTCTCCAAGGCTGTCTTCCAGGTCCCTTCAGGAAGTGATAAGAGGTAGTCACAGGATTGGAGGGATCACAGCTGGCGGGGTGCAGGTCACAGCTTTGTACATAGGGGGTTATGGGTATGTAAGGGTCATAGCTAGATGGGAAAGGTCCCAGCCATGTCGGTGAGGCCACGGGTATGCCTTCATCACCTGTGTGTTGGGAGGTTACAGATGTGGGTTTGGTAGCTCACAGATGTGCTATGTGTGGGTCACAGCCGCCCTCCTTATTTTGGCTCCATTGTCTCATGGTCTTACTGGCCAACATCTGAATCTTCTTTCCAGCAGGCTGTCTCCCCACCACCGCCACAAACACTTGGGAAACCTTCCACCTGGGGACCCTCCTCAACGTGAATTGATATTGCCCTCCCGGGGAAACCACCCGGCCCTTCACCCTTCTTTGCCATCACCAGCTAGGCGGATGAGGAATTGCTTTACAACCTGAATGGACATCGATCTGGAGGGACTTGCTTCTGCAGGCTCTGCTCCCCCAACCACGCCATCCCCGCACCTGCGTGCCTCTCTGGGGAGCACCCTCCACTGTCATCTTCACGTGTAGGGTGCATCTCCTTCTACACTGTGTCCACAGGGACGGGGGTCTTTGTTGGTGTGGTTCACGGACGCATCCCCAGCAGTGAGCCCAGCGCTGGCAGGTGTGTGTTCCATGCGGTCACTGAACAGGCAGGACAGTCACTACCCTCTGGTGGTTAGGTCTCGTGCTGCTCCGGGGCTGTCCCTCCCTCTTCGGCCTGCAGCAGACCCCCAGCCTCAGCCCAGACTCCTACTGAGTCCTAGCTGAGTGTGGCTTCCTCCAGCCTCTGTGCCTGCTTGCTCCTAGCATCGAGCCACCTCCTTACCTCTCAAAACTCATAGAAAGCACTTTCGCCAAGATACCTCTCCAGAGTCCTTGTGGCTGGCTGCCCTCCTCAACACTCAGCTGTTTCTTGAGCCTGTCTCCCCCAGAGCCAGTGTGTCCTGAGGGCAGGGCTGAGTCATCACTGGACAGGGACACCCAGGTGTGAGTGTGATGGTTAAGAGGCAGGGCAGAGACCCACCCAGGGTAACTCCCTTCAGGTGCAGGGGCGTGAAGCAGGGCAGAGCTAGTCTGACTGCTCTGGCTGCCACTTCTCTCCCCTGGGGTAACCAGGGACAAATCATATTCTATGTATAGGAGACTTCTTAAGGCTGACCTCTTAAAATGTCTGCTCCCAGGCTCATGATGCTTTCCTTTTGCCCCATCATGTATCTGCAGTGGGATGGGGACTGGACCCTAGAATTCACACCCCAATCCCCTGCTTGCCTCTTCCGACCATACCCAGTAGAGGGCTGTGACTCAGGGGGGAGAGGTGGCTGGAGTCCACCACCCTTGGGAGTAGGGAGTGGAGGAGACGCCCTTGCCTGTGGAAACAGCAGGGAGGGGTGGTCTGGCGACTTGCCTAGCCAGGAAAGATCAAACATCCTCTTCTTCCCTTCTCCTTGGGTGGGCAAGGTGAGGTGGCTGGCACTGGCCCAGCTGGGGCTCCATGGGCCAGTAGGAGAAGCACAGTGAGTCCCACCCCTCACAGACGGTTAGGCCGAACTACATTCCAATCAATATGGAGAAAGTAAGGCCCTTGGCGTTGGGGTGGCACGTGAGACCCTCCAGTCCTGGTGGCCCCTGCCCCATCAGGACAGCTGCAGAGTGGGCAGCTCCAGGCTCCCAAATCCCAGTGGACACATTTACAGATGAGAAGTCCCCAGCAAAGAGCTGGACAGGGACACCCAGGGACAGAGCTGGGCTCAAACCTCATGGAGGGCACAGAAATCTCTCGCACGTGCCCTGGCCCAGGTGCAGACAGTCCAAGCACGGAAGCAGTTGTTTTATACTTAATTTACAAAAGAGACCCCAAAATAATAATAATAAACTATCCAGGGGCAGGGGAGCAGGGTCAGGTCCTCCCCGTCCATACTCTTCTTCCTCTCTGACAGGAAAAGAAGGGGCCCCCTCGGGGACTGCCCCTCCCCCTTAGAACAGGGGGGCGTGGTGAGAGCTGGCATGGACGCCTTACTGGGCATCCCAGGGGGCTCTGCCCCCTCCAGACTCCAGTTTGTCCACCCCTTCTTTGCAGGCTCCTACATGCCTGGCAGAGTCCTTGTGGCAGAGGCCAGCTTGCCTGGCAGCCAGGTGAGAGAGCCCTACAAAGTCCAGGTGAAGGCTAGGGCTGCCACAGCAAGCAGGCTGGTGAGGTGGGGCCCAGCCCAGGCCCCATCGGCACCCCCAGCTGCCCGCCTATGGTCCCACTGGCATTGTTCGCCACCCCAGCCTAAGTAGCACTGGCAGCGAAAGTGCTTCTGCAGGTGGTCACGGTCGGCCCAGCTCAGCTCGCCCTCTGGTCGTAGCTGGGGCTCACCAGGTACATGGGTAGGCACTAGGCGGAAGCTGCTGGCACTGAGGTGGAGAAAGGTATTGGCGCTGGGGTCGCGGCGCACGCAGCGCCCGTGGCCATGGCACTGGGCCCAGCTGCAATACTGGGCAGCCCACGACACGTTGACTACGTAGGGGATCAGCAGCTGCGTCAGGTAATCCTTGAGGTACTGGCAGGTCTCCTGGGGGCAGAGGCCAGGGATCAGGGTCAGCTGCCTCGGCCCACAGACCAAGATGGAAACTCTGTCCACACTGCGGTGACACACACATGTAGCCCCCAGTAGAGGGCTGTGACTCAGGGGGGAGTCACACACACGTACATGCGCACGTGTGCCTGAGCCCTCACTGTCCCTGCTCCTACTGAGAACAGCTGGGGACAGAGACTGGAGCCCAGCAGGGCAGGCAGGGAAGGACAGAACTCAACAGCTGTTCAGGACAGCATGTCCCCTTTCTTGGGAGCAGGGTGGGGGCCGCGTCTTCTCTGTTGAGACCAGGGATGATTTGGGTGGGAAACATACAAGGGGGCCAGACTAGGTTTGCCCACCTTGAGGCTGGCATCCAAAAGCCCTAACTCTCTGGCTGTCCCTGAAGACTCTGCAGACCCTGTAGGCTGGGTGGGTCTTACTTACCGCACTGGTGGTGAACCCTGCGTCGCCCCAAAGGATGACACCGGCTGCACCCAGGGCGGCACTCTCGCCAATGGTGGAGATGAGATCCATCTGTGTGGGAAGGGGCTGGTCACTGGGAAGGACCGAG
Source organism: Pteropus vampyrus (assembly GCF_000151845.1). Taxonomy (NCBI): domain Eukaryota; kingdom Metazoa; phylum Chordata; class Mammalia; order Chiroptera; family Pteropodidae; genus Pteropus; species Pteropus vampyrus. The sequence continues at coordinate 3,376,711 of NW_011888881.1, read as the reverse complement.
ATACAGGAGAGGAGGACAGATAGGGTGGGCAGGTCCCAGCCTGTTCTGACTTGCTGAACCCCCAGCCTGGTCCTGCCCCTCTCCCCCTCCGGCTGAGGCTCCGTTTCACTTTCTCCTTAAATGTTTAAGCCATTTCCACCCCGACCTTGGGCCCTGGTGTATCTCTCCCAAGCCAAGGGCACACTTGGTCCTAGGATGTATCCACCAGGACAGGCTCCAAAGTCAGAATGCTTAGGCTCAGGTCCTATCTCTGCCGAGGATTTGCTGGCATGCTTTGGGCAAATTTTTCAGCATCTCAGAGCCTCAATATTCTTATCCACAAAGTGAAGATGATGACATCGTGCTTTCACAAAGTGAAGGGACTGAGGTGAAGGGACATAGAGTAGCCAGTAGATTGCGGGGCAGGAGGCCCCCTGCTAACTCAAACCTGCGGCGGTCCCTGAGGAAGGCAAGGCCCTGGGAGGCACATACCTCGCTAAGGCCCGTGAGACTGCGGCTGTAGGTGGGTCGCGTGAAGACGTAGACGGGGAGCGCATGGTTGGCGTGGTGGGTGCGAGCCACACGAAGGGCCTCCTGAACACGGAAGCTGACAAAGTTGCGGCCATGGGCGGTGGAAGCGAGGGTCTCATCCAGGTAGACAGAGGGGAAGAGGGCCGTGCTCTCGGCCCACAGCCAGGCCAGCTGGTCGTTTCGGGAGACCTCCACATCAGGGCAGCGGCCTGTATAGGTCTCCCAGTTCTGTACATAGTCGTGGTTGTAACAGTCGGGGAAGAGGTAGAAGCCCCAGAGGTGGCGAGGCCGAACTGCCTTGACAAAGCGCAGTGTCTCCAGCATGAACTGCCGAGCAGCAAACTCAAACTCGTACTGAGCCTGCTTGACCACGCGGTCTGACGGCCAGTCAGGGTGGCGGCTGGCTACCAACTGGCGTGACGACTGGCGGTACACGTCCTTGTCCTGCCAGTTGCGCACCCACACAGGCCGCCAGTCCTCCCAGTCGATGACTGCCAGCCCCGCGGGCTCCTGTCTCCTAATGTAGTGCTCCACATGTTCCTGCAGCATCTTCAGGTGTGCCCAGAGGCTACCATTCTGTGGCACGCCACCATGCACAGACCTCCCTGCCGAATCGAAATGTGGATACAGGCCTAGCCGATCCCGGTAGAAGATGGTGATGTTCTGGTTCACAAAACCCTCATTTGGTGAGGCCTGCACGTCAAAGGCTTTTTCCTCTGGGTCCAGTGGCACCTTGAGGCGTGGGCCGCAGTCTTGCGTGGGCACGTCCCATGCTACCACAAAGGGCCGGCCTGTGAAGATGGGTGGTGCCGTGGGCTTGAGCTCCGTGGCCCATGCCACCGCCAACACCAGGGCCAGTGTGACGGCAGGGCTCAGGCCTGCCCACATGCTGGGGGCTGCAAGAAGACGGTGTCACCTGCCTGGCACCAGCTCAGGAACTGAGGAAAGGGTGGGAGAAAGCAAGTCAGTCTAGAGAATCCTGGAAGTGCATATCCCAAACCCAGTCACACTCCCAAAGCCCATGCTGTGTGGGGCACTGTGCTGAGGGCTCTTCAGACCTGTTACATAGCTGTAACACGTCTGAGAGACCACGGGCGACCGAGGGGCAGGCAAGACACCCTGGGAACTCACTGGCAGGAGCACAGGGCTCCTTCTTGGAGCAGGTGGCCCATGGCTGAGAAGGGATCTCTGTTAGGTCTGTGGACCTGAGAACTGCATGGATTAAGCTATAGACTCGCTGACCAGAGACACACGCATGCCTGCATACTACCCAGCGCACGGTTTCAGAAAGCCCGGAACCCGAGGCCCACTCTGTACCCGGTGAGGAACTCTTGGTCCAGAGAAACGACAGCATTTGGGTAAGGCAGGGCACAGCTCATGCTGCGGCTAGCAAGCTGGAACACAGCGGGGGAGCTAGTATAGCACCCGCCAGGCAGAAGAGTGAGGCTGTCAGGTCTGTCTCGAGCGCAGACACTCTCTGAAGCTTGGTAGAAGCCCCGCAGGGACAAAGGGGCAGCGGACCTCCCACGGCGGCGCCGGCCGACCGGCCCTTCCCACTACAGCCACCGGAATGCGCGCGCCCGACGCCAGGCGGTGGGGATAAAGCTCACTCCGCCTGGCCTTTGTGCAGGACCCCGCCTCCGCTCTGCACGTGGGGCCTGAGCTCGGCGCGGTGGGGGTGGGGTCCCTGGGCTGCTTCCCTACGGGTTCCGAACCCAGCTCACGGGAAGAAAGCCGCCAGGTTTGCACCGCCTGCCCTCACCTCGCGCGGGGTGCCGCCGGGGCCCGCGCCATAGCCACCGCCATCCCCGGCCCAGCCCACTCCGGCCACTCGCCCAGGCACGGCCCCGGTTCGGCCCCGGCTCGGCGCCTCTGCTGGGCCCGCCCCCTGGCCCGCGGACCCTTTAAGAATCCAGTGCGGAGGCGGGCCCGGGGCAGGACTTGCGGTCGGGTGGGAAGGTGTGCCTCACTTTCTAGCCGCCAATGCCGCGTTTCGGGCTCCAGGGTCCCCAGATCCTCCGCCAAGGAACGTGGCCATCCATCTAGGACCGTGAGGCCCCACCGAACGGGGCTTTCTCTGTAGTCTCAGCCACCAGCGCCAGTCAGCCCGAGATTCTACCCCCCCCACGCAGCCTGCGGCCGGTGGTACAGTCCTCCCTGCTCCGCGGCGCGGCCAGCCCCTTTAAAGGGAAAGCATAGAAGACCGGGATGGAGGAGGGGGAAAACGGAGGTGGCATTCTCCCGTCCGGCCGTAAGGAGGTGCTGTGAACCCTCAAAGCCTTGGCTAAGGGCAGCCGCGGATCTGGCTCGTTATCCCGGAGTGTAGCCCCCAGCCCTGGGGCCATTTTGTGTGAAAATGGGGACGGTGACCAGTGCCGATCTCCAGCCTCCCGGGACAGTAATGTCCTGACACCTACGGATCAGGGCTTCCCTCCCCCGTCCAGGGTCTGAAGGGGCACCCCGCCCCCTGCTTGACTGGGGGAGGGAGCCGAGCGCCTGCCTCTTAGCCCTTTCAGGGCTGGGCGGAGGCAGTGGTTGTCTTGACAACAGGAGCTGTGGGTCGCAGCGTGGCCAGTCAGCTGGGGGCCGGTAAGCCCAGAGGGCCCTGCGGGTAGGGCATCCCCCAACCCTAGACCTACACCAGGGACAGGCCAATCCCTGGACTCCCGTTCCCTCCAGCCCGGTTTCAGGCGCGGGGGGTGGGCTGTGAGAGCTCCCAAAGCTTGCCTTCACCTCTGAGGAGGCTGCCACCCTCGCAGAAATTCCTGGTGGGACCGCGGAGAAAGCGGGCTCGGCCAGAGGGGCAACCTCGGGCTTCCACCCGGTATCCTGAACCCTTTCACCCCCCTGGAGAGCAGGCTTGCATATGGACTGGGGCGAGATCTCCTTTCCTCTTCCTAGATCCGCTTCCCATGCGGGGCTCAGTTCCCCGAAGGGCGCGCGTCTGCACCGCCGGCCCATTCGCCACTGGCACGCAGGGGAGGAGAGGGAGGGAGGGAGCGCTGCTGTGAGCGCACCTATGGGGGGCGGGGGTGCAGACCAGTTGTCTGTGCTGGGCTCACCTGTGTGGGAGTCCGTCGGCCCAGGAGGTCGGCGGCCTCCTCCTTCCCAGGGTAGCCTCTCCAGCCAAGCTACTAGCGCCAGCTGCTGCCCGTCGGGCAGCCCGCTGGCGACTTGATAAACCCCATCCCCTCCCACCCGCTCCCGCCTCCCACCCCAGCCCTTTCTCCTCACTTCCTGCTGCCCCTCGGAGAGGAAAGGGCCAGGAACGGCGCGGGGGAGGGGACCGCCTTGACCCTATTTCCCTCCGGTATGCCCTGTTGGCTGGCTGCCCTCCCCACCCTTCCCCCAGTAGATCCTAGCCAGGGTGAACTGGGCCAGGTGACACGAAGGCTGTGGGAGCTGGCTCAGGTGCCAGCCTCTCCCATGCTGGCAGCTTTCTTAACATTGAAAGCTCTTTTCCCTTGAGGTTGAGGCCCATCCTCAAATGCAGTAGTGTGAGTGGAGGGGCCCCCAGTGGTGATGTTTTGGGGAGTCAAGCTACTGGGGAGATGATTGACTGATGATCCCCTTAAGCAGGTGATGAAGAAGGGAACCAGCCGGTGGGGGGTGGGGGTTAGGAGAAATTACAGGAGCTGAGTCAATTTTTTTCCCACTGAGAGTGGAAATATCCCAAGTGTAATCAAGTGGTTATGTTGATGTGTGTGACTCTGGGGGTGGGGCAGGGGCTGGGAGGGTTCTGTAGAGTACTCTACTTCCAGAGGACATTCCTGGGTGGATTTCACTGAGACTCTGTAGAGCTGGGGGCTCCTACAACATGAGTAAGGAAAGGGGTATGTTCCTGTGGGAGGGGGGTGCCCATAATGCAGCTGGCTCTGAGGCCATAACAGGGTCCCAGCAGACCCCTTCAGAGGTGCAGACAAACCTGTACATTCTCAAATCACTTGAGCCTACCCTGCCTTTCTTACTGTACTGTCCCACTGATGCCCAGGGCCACTCCCAGCAGAGGCTGTGTAGGATTGGGGGCTTGGACATGAACCCTGGAGTCTGTCCCTGAGGACAAAGGAGTCCAGGACATTGCATGGGGTGTGTGTGTGTGTGTGTGTGTGTGTCCCTGTACCATTATGCTGGCTCCACAAGAGACACTGGCTTTGGAAGCTCCAAGGGTGGTGGCCCCTAGGGAAACAAAGGCCAGACCAGACTGTCCCAGGGCAGGGCCACTTCCTCAGGCAGCCAGCAGGAAGGAAGTGAGCACAGCCCAGTGGGAGGGAGTGGGGAAGCAGTGCTCTGACCCCCATTGTTTCCAGCTTTGGGGTCAGCTGGGGCAGGCCCAGCACAGGGAGTTCCCCCACACTGGGACAGTGGTGATGGGAGATGGGATACCATCTGGCATGGCAGAACCCTGGCCCCGGGGCAGTCAGTAGGCGGGACAGTGGAGGATGATGGGGCCTTATGTCTAGCATCTTATTGGGAAAATGGGCAGGTGCCCAAAGAACTGTAAATCCAGGCTGCATAGTGTGATCCTGCTCTGGACTTGACGGTTTAAGCCTCCAAAAGACTGGCAGCCCAATTCCCCAGACCCAGAAGCCTGTGGCCTCGAACTCCCTCCTCCCTAACTGGGAGTTGGGCTAATGGCCAAAGGCTGGGCCTGAACCAACCTTATAGCAGACCCTGAGATGTATAGGCCAAATGTCCACAGGGGGCCAGCTACAAGTGAGAAGGCAGGTGGGAGGGAACAGAGAAAGTATGGGGTGGTTGAGCTTTTCCTGCTGGAACAGAAGGCCCAAGCCGTCTCCTGGTGGTGTCTGCAGGAAGCCCTGGGAGAAGGCTGCTGGGTTTGGGCTGCAGAGCCTGGCAGTAGATCAAGGGCATGGTGGTACCCATCTGGCTGCTGTCCACCTAAGGCTGGGCCTTGGAGGTCCATAGGGCTTAAGCTACGACCTCATGTGGGGCAGCTGGCACTGCTGGGGGCAGGACAGATGTTCCTGACCTATCTGAGATCATACTCTCACCTCAAATTAAGAAGGTGGGGCTAACTACTAATGAAGCAGCCCAAGACTTTCCAGTCCTATGGGTCCCCACCTACTGAACACAATAGAGGAATGGCCCTCCATCCTGAGTGGCCCTGTGGTGAGATCTATGTGAATACACTGCCACCTGCTGGTCATGGCTGGGATAGCCACAGGCTGGGCTCAGGCTTACCCTGGGTCTTGCTGGCAATAGGAGGCCACCAGAGTCTTGGGCCCAGGCCTACCTACTGAGCCCAGGTGGGGAGGCAGCCCCACTGGGTGTTATAGCCCCAGAGGATGCCACTCTTGTATGCAGGGTCTACAAATAATTTTATTGAAACTGAACAAATAACACGACAGCCTTCCTAGATTGGGGGCCACCCTCCCCATACCATTTTCCACACTCTTGAAGCACAGTAAAGAATTTAAAAAAAGTCATTTCTATGTAGAAATCAGACTCTGCCCCAACAACATCATGGACTAGACTATTTACAAACTTTCACATTTTAAGTATTCCTTTTATGGTGGTTCTCTCCTTTCTGGCTCTGGTACATTCCCTTGACTGATCCTGCAGAGAGGGGCACACTGTAGGGGAAGGGGTGGCGGGGCTCCTCAGAGTTACTGGCACCAGTCCTAGGGTATTGTCCCTCACCACAGGGTGGCAGATGGTCTCCTCCCAGTGGGGGTGCGGGGCTGGTGCAAAGACAAGGGGGACTAGATGGAGTAAGTGGCTTAGGGGCAACTCCCCATAGGCACAGGCATCCATAGCCCTTCCTCATCCCATCCTCTACTCTCGCAACTGGGGGGTGGGATGGGGGGAAGGATGACAAGGGACACAACTAGTTGCAGAGGGGAGGGATCAGCCCAGTCCTGGGTGGGGAGAAACCTCCCACACCAGTCCCCACTCCTATTAATAGCCAACAAACTGTCCATCCATCTGGGGGTGGGAACACATGGCAGGTAGGCAGGAAGAATCAGGCTTGCGTTGCCCCCAGCCTCTGTCCAACAGAGGAGGAATCGAGGTAGCAAACGGCTGAAATGCTCCAACAAAAGGGTGAAGGAAGTGAGGGAAAGGAAGTTCCTACTTGTGTACAGCTCCCACAGCCCAGGGGCTGGAAGAAGGCAGACCTTACTTGTAAAGTGCTGTAGCCCCTAGCAGGGCTGGGCCCTAGGCAAGCTTGGAAGAAAGCAGATCAGGCAAGGGCACAGGAACCAGGCATTCCCAATCATTGTATGCCCTGCCACACTCCTCGTTGGACTGCTGGGGAAGATGGGCTGGTAACACCACTATTAGCCCTCGCCAGCCACCAGCCAGCCATCTCTTGTCTGCATACAAACCAGCACCTGACCGACAATGCAGGACTGCCCTGCTCACAGCTGAAGGAAGGTTCCAGGCCAAAGGAGTTTATTCAGGATGTGGCTTCAGCCTAGATTCCTCAAAGGAAGCCACACCTTGAACCTGGGGGTTTCTTCCTGAGGCAGGGGGTGCTTATGCCTGCCACCCCCTAGGCTCACACCTCATAGAGGATCACAGGGAAATCCACGTGGATGCGGGGGGGATCCAGCTTCACGATGCCCTGCCATGGAAACAGAGGCTAGTGAGGGCCATCTCAGTGCCCATATTCCAGGAAGCCTTCCTGTTCCTCCCAGTTCCTCCCCCAAGAGCTCCCACCATGACAGGAGACCCCACCTAGGTCTACCTCACACTCGACATAGGCTCTATGACCAGTGCCCAGCCCCTCACCTGAGGGATCAGGTTCTTATGTACCCGCCTCAGCTTGGCCCGCTTCTGCCCGTTCTTGGTGACGATTGTCTCCTCATAGAATTCATGAGCCAGGTCCCCATCCTCATCATAGAACATGGAGCTGTGTAGAAAGAGAGGGGAACAGGCTGGGCTGGAGTCTCACATCTGGTCATGGCAAATGCCACAGACCACCAGGAAGTGTACCCACCCTCAAATGGGGAGAAACAACCTTGGTGGGAGAAAGAGAAGATAATATGTCTGCAGAATCTCTCGTTTAAGGTCTGGATTCTACTAGAAGCGAGGAGTGGGGTGGTGGCCAGTGCTACTCTGTCAGACTCCAAGAAGAGAGGCTATACCAGAGTACATTGTGCAGGCAGCCAAGACCAGTGCTCATCGCTAGTTTGTTCAGCAATAGCCATTCCAACATCAGGCCCCTACCTTCACCCACGATATCTAGTCAGCAGGATGGTGGCATGAGCATGTTGGTCTCATTCCAGAAGCCACTGCTGGCCCAGGGCCAAAGCCTGAGGTAGCCTGAGCTAGGAGGGAGCCTAAAGGAAAAAAGGCTGCATCCTCCTCATGCCCCCCAGGTAGCTAGTGCAGCCAAACTGCCACTGTTGGACTTCCCGAGGATCTACAGCCAAAACGCTAGCATCACTTGAGTACCAGTCCCCAAGGGAACACCAGGGCCAGACCAATCTAGTGCTCTTGTCTGGACCCCTGGGGAATAGCGGGGGAGGTCCGAGCTCCAGATCTGGAGAACAACACATCTGGGTGAGGGCCTTTTCCCCTAGGTCACATCCCCAACACTGGGGCCCATTCCTGCTTTCCCAGCCCCTTTCCTCGCCATTGTAGGGAACAAAAACAGCCAAAACAAAGGGTCATTCTCTCAAAAGAGCTGGGGGAGAGGAAGGCTAGGAGGCTTCAACTTGCAGGCTGGGTTGGAAGGGATGAAAGGAAGAGGTCCTGAAGTCGCGGAGAGGCCCTCTTAGCTTTACCGTGCATAAAGCTGCCTGCCCAGGGACAAGCTACAGGCCCACTCTTCTCCCAGGGAGACCTTAAGAGTAGCCAGGACGCCAGGAACCAACTGCCCGGCTTTCCACATCCCTTACTCCAATGCGAGCCCGAAGTATGGGAGTGGTCCTAACTCGGGTGCAAGGGATACGGCGGCGGAAGCTACCGACAACGCGGGGAGCCTAGCCGCTAGCCTGTCTTCCCACGGGAGGAACCCACGCCCTTACCCGCGGCGCGTGAATACGAAGGGGGGTACGACTCGGCCTCGCGGACGCACCAAAGCTTGCTCTGCGACCGCCGCCTCCGGACCGCCGCCCCCCGCCGCCGAGGCGAAGGGCCACAGGCCCCGAGCTTTGGAGCCGCTGGCGCCCATGTCAGGGCCGCCGGCTCATGGCGGACCCCGCGGCCGCTTCGCTCTCACAGGGCCGTCGGCGTCGCCATACCCTGCTTCGGCCTCCCCTCGCAGGTGCCGCCGCCGTCTTCCGCAGGCTCCGCTGTCTCCACGGAAACCTCATTTCCGCTTCCGTACGCTTCGCACGCTGCCCCTTTCGATTGGTTGCTTCTCTCGTCGGTCTGCAGAGCGGAACCAATAGCCGCCCTCAGACGCTAGGCATCCCAGCACGCACTGCGAGATGTCAGGTCCCGGCAGGCCACGCTCTCTCCAGCTGCGGCAGCTCCCACCCAGGAAAACAGTGGCTAGTCCTGCTGGCTTCTTTGGCGTGTCTCCGTATTCCGAAGGTCAGATCCAGCGGGACTGCCCAACCACCAGGGTTCCCCAAAACAGCATTTTGAGGCCTGATCCCAGGCCAGGCCACGCAGTGCATATCTCGCCTCATTCTATTCCCACACCATTTTTGAGATCACTACTGTCAGATGTGGAGAAACCGAACGTAAGGAAAATTAAGGAATTGGCCAAATGTCATATAACTACATTCAAGTCTGAAAAACTTCCAATTCAGTGTTCCCAAAACCACCAGAAGATATGCTTCATGATGGCAAGAATGGATAGCTGTACCTTTGGTGCCGTGAGCAGTGTCTGGTTCACAGTAGCTCAAGTATTTAGTGAAGCGCCTCCCACAGCTTGCGAGGTGTGTGGTTTCCCTAAGCATTAGCTGCAGCTGATATTCTTGCTCACACCAAGACCTGAGCCCCAGGGTGCTGACTTATGACTGAGTACATATCAGTACCGAACATCCTTCATAAATTGGTTCCATGGTGACCTTGAAAAGGTGTTCTGTGAGCCTGTCCATCACCCTTGGCAGCTACTGATATGAGGGGCAACAAGCTGAGGGCCCATAATGAAGAGTCCAAAAGTAGGAGATTCTTAAATTTTTATTCAGCCAAATCTTTTCAGGGCCCAGGTCTTGATGATGTCACCCCCCCACCCCTTTTCCTACAGGAGGCATTCAGCTGAGGCCACAAAATGTTACATACATTCACTCGCATCATCAAAAATACCTGAAGTAAAGACCCTGGCTTTGACTGGCAAACAAGGCACAGACCTGGGCCAGTGCTCACACTCACAGACCCCGGCCCAGGGACATCCTCCTTGGAAGAGGCACTGAGGCACTGTTGCTGCACTGTAAGCCAGCGCTCCCTGACCCCAGGGTGTGTGTGGAGCCAGAGGGTACTGTAAAGGAAAATCTAGACTCTTCCACGATGCTTGCCTTACCTTAAACACTCACCCTTGGCTCTGATAGGGCTATCCTGTGACCCCATCCAAGACCCAAAACATACAACCTTTCCCCATAGATGAGGATCTTCATCCTTACAAACACGACCCTATACTGTTTGTAGGGTCTCCAAGATTCTCGCATCTGAGATATGAATTAAGGAGACTTCTGTCTGCTCTAACCCTGCTGCAAGCCTGGAGCAGCTTCCCAGGGCAACCCTGGCCCACCAACCCAGTACGTGATGGGCAGAAGGGTGCAGAACCACGCTCTGCTACACCCACTGGTGGACACAGGGGACCAGCTCCTTCACTGTTCTTTGGGCTCATTTCCCCTCCATGCACACTCATTCCTCAGGCCACACGGGCCCTGTCACACTCACACAGCACGCCCTTGGCGCTGCCTACTCTCTTCCTTCCACCTAGGGGTACAAGAGGTCACCCCAGGGGGCAGGCATGCAGGGCCTCCTGGATCTTCTGGCGGCAAAAGGAGTACTTCTGCAGGATCTGCCGGAGGTGTTCCTCTTCCTCCCGCTGCAGGATGCGGAGGAAGTTGTGTAGTTCAGGCATGCTGAAGGCATCCCACTGTAGCACGAAGGGGTGACACAAACTGTAGTAGGCATGGCCAGCAGACCCTCCCCAGAGAAGACCAGAGCATCATGGTCACACAGCTAGGACTGGGCTTTCTAATGTCAGGTTCTTGCTGGAATGGTCTGTCCTAGGATTCCCACCCAGTCCATATAGAAGATGGGTCTTACAAAGTAGGGCAGTCACCTAGTGAACAGGCAGCCAAACCGCACGTTCCCAGCTACTTGTGGACAGGTCATTCCCACACTCTGAGTCTAATCTCACTCCATAGACCCAATACCTGAAAGCCAGATGGCTTCCAGGTAAAAAGTCCTAATGTCTGACTGGGAGCCTCCATGACCATCTGGGTTCATCCATGTGGCTTTGATCTGGCCTGGATCACCATACCTTCAGATGGACTCCTGTATCTCCTGAGAACTTTCCACAATGGGACAGAGCAGAGTGCCAACATAGTTCTTCCTGGCTTTTTGGGACAAGCCCTAGACCTTGGCATGAGTGGCCAGGAAGCCTTCGCTTTAGCCACAAAGTTCACACGCTCCTGGAGAGGCTTTGCAGGGCTTGTCCTCCAGCCCTATTCTTCCTCCAAGCCTTACTGTAGCTGTAACTCACCAGCCCTGCCCAGTGACAACCAAGAAACGAAGAAGAGCTGTGTACTCACGTTCACCTCCCCAGAGTCATTCTCTTTCAGGACAAAGCTTAGAGCTTTCTCACTAGGCCCTGCAAGGAGCCGTAGCCGCAGGGGCTGCTCATCATCTGACAGCTTCCGGAGGTACACTGAAGGCCAGGCAGGGAGAAGGGAGTGTTTGGTTAGGGTCAGGCCCAGCCCCCTTGCATACGCAGCTGCATGCATATGTATCCTCACACATGGTGGGGTCGGGTAGGAAGCCCACCTTGGCCATGGCGCTCAGCTCGCTCAAAAAGCGCAAACTTGCGGGGGTCATCCACCACCAAGAACTTGCGCAGCAGGGCCTCGATGACCTCTCTTGCCCGTGTGCGTGACAACACATGAAGGTGCTTGACAGCATCCTTGGGCAGGTAGAAGGAGGTGCGGCGCCTCACAGCTGGACCCCGCGCTGGGCCCCGTCGGGCATCCTGCAACGTGGGTGCCTTCTTGCTGGAGGGCACCGAGACAGGGCGCACCAACTTCAGCTGAACCTTAATGAAGCCTGTGTAGGAGCCGTCTTTGTTCTGAAGAGAAACCGAACCATGACTAGGTTCCAGGTGAGAAGGAACAGAACTGGGCACCAGCAGTCCACTAGGACTTGAATAAATCACTGCTTGGGTCCACCCAAGAATACCTCAGCTGCGACCCTTTGGGCATCAGGCACACAGCTGGATTCCCGCCTCACCCCACATCCCCTTCCCAGGCAGTCAACTCACCAGGCTCATGAAGAGGTTGCTGTTGATTTGGCCATTGTACTCCTTGACCTTCTGCTCAATCTCAGCCTGAGAAAGGTCAGGTATGTCCCACTCCACAGGTTCATCCTGAAAGATGGGTCAGCACGGACACAGGGCCCTTAAGAAACCTATCCCACTTCAATGCATGACACAGGCAGAGAGGTGAGCCCAGGTGGGCCACTCCAAAAAAATGACTTCTGGGGCAGCCTTTGGAAACTGACAACAAAGCTCAAGATCTGATGAGAAGGATCCATCACTGGTTCTGCACACTACGGATGGAGACAGCAAAGGCAGAATCATTTGGCTTCTCTCTAGGTGGGGCCCTACAGGTGCCTTAAAACCTAGGCAACTAAAGGCACGAGGCCAGAGGCCAGAAAACGATAGGGGATGCTGAGGAGGGACTCTTGGTTTACAGTAAAACTACCTCTCAATTACACAGCCTAATGTCAGGGTGGGGTCAGGGTATGTTCTGGAGAAGGCAGCCCACTCTGCCATTCTGCCCTGGCGAAGGGCCATGGACCCACTGCAGAGTGAGAGGTGTGAGGACTGGTGCACACCAGGAGCCCAGCTATCTGTGGGCAGGAGAGGAAGGGCAACCTCTACAACGGTCCTGGTGGAGGGCTTGGGGCCAGCCCTGCATGTCTCAGACATAGTAAGTAAACCACTGTGGCATGCCATTTGATCCTGACCCAAGCTGCACAAAAGGTAGCTTCAGGCCAGGTTCCAATCTGCCAGAGGTGCACAGGCAGTCTCTTGGAGAGCCTGTCCCACAAGCGCCAAGCAGGTAGGCTTCTGCACCTCCTCCCCATTGTCTGGATGTTCATAGCAAAGATTTTAGCTCCACCACTCAGTCTCTCCCCTGCCCCTCCAGGAACTGGGTTCTTGTCAGAAGGGTGGAGTATGCACTAGGGCAGCCAGGGCTCTCAATTAACTTTCTTTCACCAGCCTTACTTCCTGTTGACGTCAGATAGGCCCTAGTTGGAATGGAAGTGTCACAGACACAGCTGAGATCAGTGTGAGGACCAATGCCTTGTCCCAAGTCCAAAGGGAGTTCCCATCAGAAGGTTTCCTGTATTATAACCTCGTGACCAGCTCTGAGCCCAGGACAGCCAAGCTTCTCCTCGACTGTTGCTCTGGAGCTCCCATCTGAAACCATCTGATGGGGACAAACAGGGAAGACAGATAAGGACGTAGGGTGAAGTCCACAGCCTTTTAGCAGTATGCTCTTCACCTAGAACGCACTGCTATTCAGCAGCCAGCAAGTACATGGGGCTGAAGACTAAGGCTGGGGCACCACAGGAAAAAGGTATTGGGGGAGGAGTGGGAACTGAAGCCTATTTGCTTCCCCAAATTTCCAAAGGCCTCTTGGATGGAGAAGAGCACTGAGAAGTGAAAACTCTAGCAAAACCTTGGTGGGAACAGTGGGAAACCCCATAAGGCTAGTAAGAACAGATGGTGTGGGCTCTGGAAAATGTGGGTTCTAGGGAGGAAAATGGGGGCTGGACCCTGAGAATAAAGGGTGGATATGTTTGTTCAGGACCAAGGAGAGAGCTTGGGACAGGAAGGAGTGTCCCAGTGAAAAGTGCCAGGATGGGAGGGATGATGCTAGGGGCAAAAGGAAAGCTGAACAGATTCTAGGGCCAGAGCAAGAAGAATGAGAATTCTGTTTACAGAACAGGGTGGGCACCTGGATGGCACCAACTTATTCCCCTTCCATGTGATGGCTCTGAGCTCCAGCCTGGGAATGAGAAAACTTGCTTCTTCTCCCTTTCCCAAGTAATCCAGGGGCCCTGGACTGGGATGCAGTGACCTCAGTTCCAGCCCCATTCCTTCACCAGGTGAACCTCCCTCGGCATCTTTATTCATAAAACAAGAGACCTAGACGGGAGGTCTGCACTGTCCTGTCAGGACTCTAGAGGAGGAAGGGTTTCTTTTTCCATTTCCAAAGCTGACTGTGGAGGAGGATTCCAACAACCATCCCAGAGGGATGCACAGCAGGACCGTGGACTTTCCTGTCTCCTGCACGGTAGCAATTCACTCTCCACTCTGCCACTGTCCATAGTGACTGATGGTTTTATTTTATTTACGACTTGGGACTCCACAGCCTCCTTTTCAATCGATTAGTGTCTTGTTTTCTCACCTTTCGATAATGGAAAACGGCTCAGGCCTGAGTGGCATAGAGACAGGCTAGGGATCCAAACTCAAACCTTGCATCCAAGCTCTGGGCTGGACTTTGAGGTATAAACTTTTCATCTAAAACTCCCTCTTCTTGGTTCATGTGAGGAATTCTGTCCCATTGCTGCCGGATATACTATGCTTCGTAGTCCCCGGCTCTCTTTCCTAATGCTCTGGCCAGGGTGTTCCCCTGAAGTGTACCAACTCCAGAAGTTAGTTATCTGAGCTTGGTGGTCACACTCATGGCACACAGCACAGACGTCTCTGCTAATGGGGACATCTAGGAGACTCCAAGAGACACAGCTTCTCCTTATAGTCCTGGATTAGTAACTCCTATCTCTCTTGACCCCCTCGGCAGGCATTTTGCAATCGAGCTTTCCCAATCTCTTGTGGATAAAGAGCTTCTAGACGTTTACGGTCCAAAACAAGGCCTCCTTCCCATCCATTCCCAAATCTCCTTTCTCCAGATCCACTCCAATTTTATTATATGTGCTGCTGAAGCGAGCACTCCAGGTCCACTCCGGAATGGAGATCAGAATTCGCCACATTCCAGCAGCTGGTGACAAGCCAGGACCGGCAAGAAGTGGGGACTCGGCTGGCTCCATCCAGGAGTGCGTAAGGAGGGGTGTGGACCTTCCTTCGCTTCCCTCCTAAAAAACTTCTCAATTCCCGGCGAGGACTCCTCCCCCTCCACTTCCTTCTCCTGGTCTCCCAGAGCGGGTGGGAGCGCCCAAACGCGGAAATCGAGGTGCTAGTCCAGACTGCGCAGTCAGCTTTAGTCATAGGTGGATAATGCCTGTCCCTGGTCTACCTCAAGCCACGTAGCCGCTTCCCCTGGTTCAACCGGTGCGTGACGGAGAGAGCAACGCCTCGGCACCCAGTACTGACGCGCTTAGAGACAGACCGACACATGGTTCCACGGGCTGGCCCGGGATCCATGCTGACCGGAGCGTGGGGCTGCCCACAAACTCTCCATACAGGAACTTACCGGGGAGGGGCGGGGTCCCAGCAACCGCCCCCAATCCACCGCCCCCAACTCCCGGTCCCCACCTGGTCCCTGCGCGGCCGGCGCACTAGCGAAGTACGCGCCGTAAAGTACTGCTCGAGCTCCGAGTCCGAGTCCTCCTGGCTGCAGTAACCACTGCTTGTCGTGCTGCTCCAGGTCATCTCGAAGGAGGGCGTCCCCGCGTCTACCTCACCCATCGCCGCGCCCGCTCGCCCGCCAGCCAGCAGCCGGACCTCGGTGCGCCGGTAGTCTCCAACCACCGCCCCAGACGCGCGTGCGCCTGCGCGTGCGCACTTGCCAGAGTGCGCGTGCGCCAAAACCCGTGTCACTGCTGCAACCGTTAGCACTGAAATGTAGCCAGCAGGCTCTAGCTCTGGTCTCATTGGGGGAGGAACTTTGAGGGGCGGGGCCACACGCGCCTCGCCTTTGGGAATGATCTCATCGCCCAGGCAGCTCAGCTCCGCTCCGCCCGCAGGCCCCGCCTCCCTTGGGAACAAGTCGGAGGGTGTGCGCATGTGCACCAGCGTGGCCGCAGGACCGGAAGAGAATGTTGGACCGAGTGGACATGGCGTGGGCGCCGACCCAGGACGATTGGGGCAGTCCGCGCGGAGGCAGCACCCCCGGCACCCGTTCGAGCCCGCGCGCAGAGTTAGTCATTCTGCTGCGGGTAAATCCGCTGTTAGAACGCTCATTGCGCTTCATGCCGAGCGGATCTAGGCATTGCCTGCGATGTGGCGCGCTCGTGTGCGCGTCTCTGCCTCACTCTTACCCCCCAAACCCCGGCCCCGCGCTCACCACGTTTGTGTCCCGCTCCAGCGCCGGTTCCCAGCCCAGGTCCCGGGGCCCGCAGCAGTCCAGGCAGACGAGTGCGCGGCAACGGTAGTGGCACGTGAATTTGCAATCTGCAGAGAGGCCTGGCTATGAGGCGGAGGAGCCCCAGCTCCAGCTCGGGGAAGCGTCCCAGGGACGGAAGAGAAGCCCGGGGGTGAAGGACGTTGCCCGCCGGGCTCTGCATGATCGGCCTTATTTCCGGCCCCCTTACCGCCCACCGCTACACAAAGTCTAATGTTCGTCCCCCGCGTCTGGAAACTGGAGGGAAGGCCTCAGGCGGCTAGGGATCCTGGCCTACTCAGCAGTTGGAGCTATATCGCCTCTCGCAGAACTTCCCCCTTCCGCATTGTCTGCCCCCTCCCTCCACCCTTGAAGGGGAAAAAAACATTTTAATCAATGTCCCCCTCTAGTTATGTCTCAACTCTCCTCATACCAAAACTTATCAACACTGGTCTACATGCACTCAATTTCTTGCCTTCACTCTCTTCTAGCAGATTCAGTCGGGCTTGCCTCTCCCTCCAGGAAACTGCCCTGGTCCAGGTCCTCAGCAACCTGCGCAATGCCAAATCCGGCGGCCCCTTCTCCATCCTCACCGCCTCAGCAACGTTTTATGCTGCTCCCCTTGGTTCCCACGGGCCCCCACGACCCCGGTTTTCCCTCCTACCTCCTGGCAGCTCCTGCTCAGCCCCTTCGATTCTGTCTTCACTCCCAAATATAATGGCGGAGTGTCACAGAGGCTCAGTCTTATTCACTGCCCTGCTCCGTGTACACTCACCTACCCCCGATCTAAGGCTTCCATCACTGACCTCCCTCTTCAGATCAAATCCTGTATGTATCTTCTCGATGTCTAATAGACATTTCAACCCAACATGGCCAAAATTTAACTCATTTTTTTCCATCTCACCCAATCCTCACCAGAGTTCCTCATCTCAGCAAAAATTACCACTATTCTCCCAGTTGTTTGAGGCCAAAAAAACACAAAAACAAAAAACACATCCTTTATACCTTCCTTGTTTCTGCCTCTGACACACACCCAAATTATCCTGTTTTTCATCTCTTTAGCCACTTTATTTCTGGGGAACACTGCGATGTCCTAGCCGTTGTTCATACTTTGTATTCTGTCACATCTCCAGAGTCTCCTCCCAGCTGGATTCAGGAGACTCGTGTACTGGATGAGAGGGTCTCCACACACATACAGACAGGCCTGGGACACCTTCCCCAAGTTCTTAAATGGGCCAGAGCAATGATTCTCAACCCAGGCTGCACATTAGGAGAATGTTTTTAAAAATCGCTGATACACTCCTAGTTTCTGATTCAACAGGTCTGAGATACAGGCCAGGCATAGGGGTTTGGAGGGCTGTAAAAGCATCCCAAGTGATTTTAGCTGGTCTGGAGCCAAGTGGGAGAGCATCCTCTGCTTGCTGTTGATTCCCAGGAAGGCAGAAGGACCGCTGGCATGTGGGCGGCTGTGTTTTCATGTTTTAGCACCTGATTGACTGGGTCTGTGATATTTGCTACATAAAGACTCAATAAAATTTCTGCTTGCAGGGCGACCACCCAAGGTTCTTTTTCCAGGCCCCCTCCCATTAGTGGGTAAATTCCCATCCTAGGGATTCTGGAAGGGGACATGGTGAGTGAATCTTTGGGAAGGGGCAGGCCTGGGAATATGGACTCAGAGACTGGTAGGCACAAAGCCTTTCTCAGAAAGAGCCAAGGCACTTTAAACATAAGAAACTTGAATCAGCACCTTGTTATCCACAGGCAACTAACTGCCTCTGCCCAGCTGTGTCCCAGACGCAGGTGGGGCGCAGCAAGGATGTAAAACATATGCCCGCAATCTCTCCCACGATGGGACAAAGGTAAAGGACTTGGTCCTCAGGGGCCTTCCCCGCCGGCCCTCTTCATTGCAACTTGACCCGTGCTGCCCCTTGACCACCCGTTTCGCTCTGACCAGCGCGTGGGGCCGCTACTCACGCGCGCACTGCAGACCCTTGCGCACGACGCCCCAGATGAAGTCGCCGCAGAGGTCGCACCACGTGTGCGTCGTCGGCCCCGCAGGCTGGAAGCGGTGGCCGCGGCCCGGGACCGGCTGCCTTGTGGGGTGGCGTGCTGTGCCCGGCGCGATGCGCAGCGCGTTAGCACGCTCCAGTCGGGTGCGACCCGGGCCGGCGCGCCGCACAGGTGCCAGTTCGCGCAGCTCAATGAGCTCAGGTTCAGCGGACATGGCCCGGTCGGACCCAGGCTCCGGCCGGCTCTGAGCTCGAGCCAGAGCGGGGCGGGAGGGACCGCGGGGCGGGCCCCAATGCGGCGCCGCCCTGGAGATCCAGGCAGAGCGGCGGGAGAGCGCCTGGGAGAGCGCCTAGGAGAGCGGCGCAATGGAAACCTGGGCGCCCAGGCTGTGTCAGCCCGCGGGCGGAGTGGGGCAGCGGGGGCGGCGGCGGGGGACTCTTGCGGAGTCCCCGCCCTTCTTTCCTTCCCTTCCTTTATCCCGCGAGCAACTCCCCTCCCCCTAACGACGAACGCAAAGGGTCACGCGGAGACAGGCGTGTTCTGGAGACCAGCTTTACTGTGCAAGAGGAAGAGGGTCCCCACATCCGGCCGTCACCCTCGTCACCCTCGCCCTTGCCGTTGACTCCTGCCCCAACTGAGGCAGCCAGCGCCCTAAGCCCATCCACAGGTTGGGGCAGGAAGCGAGAGCGCTTTGCCGGCGGAGATGGGGCAGCAGCTCCACCCGTCTGCTAAGCTCACCATCTGGGTGGGTGGCTGCGGCTCTTGCAGAGGCCAGGCTGAGATCTTGAGGTTCAGGGGCACACTCTGACTGGGTTGTATGGCATGGGTAATCAGCCCTCAGGCGCGGCCGCTTTCACTTTGCTCTGTCACCCTGGGCTGCCAGGACGCAAGTCTTTCCATGCTTCACCCAGTGCTTGACTTGGCACTCCCTGCAGGCAAGTGGGCGGGTGAGGATAAAGTGCTTGTGGGGGGTGTGGGAGTGATGCTTAAGGACCCAAGGTCCTAGGATACCCTCACCTGCAGCAATACCACTCATTCTGGCATCGTGAGCAGCGCTTGGAGGCCTCTGCGCTGCAGTGGGCACAGCGGGGCCGCTCTGGAGCCACTGCCTCTAGCACATCTATCTTGTAGGTCTCAGCCCACCTGGGAAAAGGGGTCAGGAAGGCCTGGCTGGGCTTGGTTGGGGGGAGCGCGGGAGCACCCCTACCCACATCCATGCCTTCTGCATCCCTTCCACCCTGTGTGCCAGCTCGGCAGACCTCACCTTCGCGCCTGCAGCCGCAGGTCCTGCTCCGAGGGGCTGAATACATGCTGCAGCTGATGCTTGGCAATCGCCTGCCACTTGCCTCTGTTCTCTCGCTCGAGCCGTTCCCAGATTTCTGGGATCTGGGGGAGAGAAGTGGAGAGTGACAGGGAGGAGCTGGCAAAGTGGTCCTGAGCAAATAACTTCCCAGTGCCTACCTGTTCCAACACCAGGTCCTTCTTAGGGGGGTGGGGTTCGGTCAGGGCCAGGCGGGCCAGGAAACCCTGTAGGTCTGCCAGGTTGGGCAGCTGGTCGAGCAGTGTGTCTGTGAGGAAGGCTCGAAGCTGCAAGAGTGTCCAGGAGAGGCCATTGTGAAGTGGTACTGATCAGAAGGTCAAGGAACGGAGAGGGGCTGGGCTGGATTGAGGGTGCCTGCGGGGCCCGTGTCCCACTAGCTGCCACATTACCTGAGGCCTGAGGTCTGGAAACAGGCCTGGGGCAGAGGTAGGTGGACAAAGATAAGCAGCAGTGGTGAGGTGGGGCAGAGCTGGGGCTGTGGGGACGGTGTGGGAGGAGTTCCCACCTTGAGTAGCTGTCCTTTGGCAAAGCTTGTGAGGCAGTAGCGGGCCCGGGCCTCAGGGCTCAGCAGCAGGTTGTATAGGGCGATCCACACCTGTCCGTCCAACTTGCTCAGCTTTTGCTGCTCTGAGGGGGCCACTGTCTGCCAACGGCCACCCTCAAATTGCTGCAGCTTGCCTGGGGAGAGGAACCAGCATACCATTGCCTCCTGGGGGCAGACATTGCATGCTCTTTGAGTGGCCATGTGGGCTGGGGAACTGATCATTGCCTGGGCACAGGACTTGCCCAGACTCTGGTAGCGCTTGCTCCAGGGCATAGTGAGTCCTCTAGTGAGCACATGGGCCTTGCTTGCTGCAGAGCCCAGGTCTGGCCCACTCTGGGTGAGGTATCCTGGTGTCCGATGTGGGCTAGGGGGCAGAGTTTATCTGCTGGTGTGCAAGTTACCGACCGTCACTCATCCTGGAGATGTCCTGGAAGCAGAGAGCTGGGGCTTAGGCAGGTGGAGAAGGGCCTTACCTCCTTCCCGCCGGCTCCAGGGACTGTGCTCCAGCAGTTCCACCAGGAGGCAGGGCAGGTTGTGGGTGCTGAGCATGCGGCTCAGGGTGCTCAGGGAAAGGCTAGGGACAGAGGTGGAGACGGGTGAGCAGAAGCAACAGGCCCAGGCTCTCAGCCCTCCCCTTCAGGTCTCAGGCTGGCAGGATGGCCCACCTGTCCACGCAGTCTGTGATGTAGCGCAGCACTGAGAGTGCCTTCAGCGCGATCTCAAATTCCATCAGCTCTGCCTGCTTCTGCAGCTCCTGGGGGGCACATGGTGCTCAGGCCTGGGGGGCGTGGCTTCTTGGGTCTAGCCCTTGCCAGCCCCAGGGAACCTCAGCCTACCTTCATGGGGGTGCTGTACTGCAACTCCTCCTCGGGGGAACCACTGTGGCCACTGCGGGCCACCAATATTGTCAGTTTGCGGTGGCAGTAGTCCACCAGGTCCAAGACCGTGTCCTCTGCTGACTCACACACCTCCTGGGGGCAGGCAGAAGGGAAGCATTCTGTCTCTGATGCACCCCACCCCAAAGCATAACCCCACTTTGTCACCAGGGCCCGGCCTGGGGCAGTAGCCACTGGGCAGGACCGACGCCTCACCTTGTGGAAGAACACTGTCTCTAGGAGGTTGATGATGGAGGCCTCGTGGTGTACCTAGCACATAAAGCAGAGAACAGGGTCCAGGGATGCTGATGGAGGGATAGGGACTACCAGCTATCCTCTCTAGTCCAAGGCCCTCTGAAAGAGTGGGCAGGGTGTGGTCCAGGGGCCCAGCTCACCACCATATATATAGGAAAAGTGTTCTGGGGCTTGAAGTCCTCTAGCCTGCACAGCACAGGGAACACCTTCTGCTTCCACATCTCCACTGCGATCAGCTCCTCCACCAGCGTTGGGATCTTTGAGGGGAGGGGACAGGATAGGAGGGATGACGTGGGCTTACCTTGGCCTGGCAACTCTCCTATCCCTGGCTCAGCATAGCCCAGCTCTCCTCAAACTCTCCTGGGCCCCTAGACTCTCCTACACCCCATGAGTATCTTCCTGACCTCTCTCCTGCACCCTGACCTTCATTTCCAGCTGTCCTCAACATCTATGTGGGGACATCTCCCACGATTCCTGAGACTGGCCCTTGCCTTGTCTCCAGGCTGCCTTGCTCCCCCTCAGGCTAGCTCTCCTGCTTATGCCCTCCCTCTTGTCCCTGTCCTCTGGCCTTCCAAGGCTCTTGTATGCCTTATCCTCACCCTTACCCAGGCTCTTCACAGTGCCCTCTTCTTAGTGCATCCCCCAGAAGGGGGCTCTACCTTTTCCTTGATGAGAAACCCCCATGTCAAGTGATATCTCAGGTCATCTGTTGGTGCCACCTCCTGGCTCATGTTCCAACTAAGCCAATCCCTGGTTTCTAACTCCTCTCTCTCTCTCTCTCTTTCTCTCTCTCTCTTTCTCTCTCTCTCTCTCTCTCTCTCTCTCTCTCTCTGTAGGAAGGCTGCCTCCTTCCATGCCAAAGCCCCACCCCCACTTCAGTGGGGGGGGGGCCCCCTCCAGCCTGACAGTCTATTCAGGAACTTGGGCCCTCACCTATAGGTCAGGTTGTTCTATGATTCATGACTATCGCCCTAGTCAACCCACGATCTGCACCTGGCCTGGCATGCCACGGTCATATCCAACAGGGATACAAAAGCAAATGTTTAACATACTCCTCCTTTGGGGAGGACAGGTATACCAGCTGGAGGGAAGAGCAGGCACCCAGGGTGCTCTTGAAGGGTAGAGTGGTGGGGTGGGGTGTTGGCGTGAAGGCAAGAACCCTGCTTGTGACTCCCAGCATACCTTTCTATGGGTTACCAGCAGCTCCTGGATGGGCTCACCCTGGCTGGCTGTGGCATCAAGGATGGCCTGCATGTTCAGTTTCTCCAGGTTCTCATGCTGCTGGTTCCACCTGCCCCAGAGGGTGTGTGTGTGCATTTGGGTACACATGGGTGCAGTAGGAGTGGGGTGGGGGCTGGGTCCCATTGAGGCTTAACCTGATCCTGAGGGGCCAGAGGTGGCTCAAGACCACATACCCCTATCTCGGAGAGTTTTACCTCCCCACCTGCGGGCCCCTCCACACTGGGCAACTCCTCCTTCCAATGTCAGGACTCCCCCCACTCAAAGACTCTGACCCCATGACTCCGCCTGTCCCTTGATCCAGCTGCCTCACCTTCCAGAGCCCATCTCGCGCAGCGAGAAGCTGCACAGTTCCCGCACCAGCACTTCAGTTTCCCCGGGCAGCAGCAGCTCCAGATCGCCCATGTCGGGGCCGGGGACAGAGAGCGAGAAGGCGGGGTTCGGTTGACTCCCGGCAGCAGCGGGCGCCGAGGCGGGGGTGCCGGCACACTGGAGCACAACGGTGTCCCGCACGTCCGTTGTGCAGCGGTTGAGATGCGTGTTCTCGCCGCCATGGAAACGGCTAGCTCGGCGCCTGCGCAGTGCTCCTCCCCGCGGCCCGCTCAGGGGTTGCACCGCCAGGTGGGCCTAGCCTGCAGGGCTGCGGGCAGCAACTCTATTCGGATTCCCGGAATTTTCTCCCTCACAACCGGCTGCGGCTTTCACGTCTCCCGAGTGCCAACTCCCGTGGCCTAGGGTTTTTTCTGGGACGGACGTCAAGTCGCCCCGCCCCCACCAGCTCTTCCAGCAGTTCCTCTATCCCGGCCCCCCGCCTGGGGCTTGGCTTCCTCCTTCCAGTATTTCTCGCACTCAGCTCCACCTGTTGGCAGGACCCCTCAAATACTGCGCGGGGCCCACAACTTCTCTGCATCCTAGTCCAGGCTGCCATCACCTCGCGTGAGGTCAGTACTGAGCCCTTTTACTGGACTCATTTCCACTCCTGATCCTCCTGAGCAGCTGGAGTCCTTTAAAAGTGTACACGAGACATTACTCCCTCGCATGAGGGTGACTATGGCTGCCTGTGGCCCTCAAAATACTATCTCACCAGCAGCTCTGCAGTATCAGGCTTTTGCTCCTTCTCCTACCTCGGGACTTTGTTCCTTGCCCCTCTCCCCCTTGCCTCTGATGTTCCAGCCCCCATGGGCCTCCCTTGGATTCCTCA
>NW_011888881.1:3335297-3353272 GCF_000151845.1 Pteropus vampyrus | reverse complement strand
CAGCTCCACCTGTTGGCAGGACCCCTCAAATACTGCGCGGGGCCCACAACTTCTCTGCATCCTAGTCCAGGCTGCCATCACCTCGCGTGAGGTCAGTACTGAGCCCTTTTACTGGACTCATTTCCACTCCTGATCCTCCTGAGCAGCTGGAGTCCTTTAAAAGTGTACACGAGACATTACTCCCTCGCATGAGGGTGACTATGGCTGCCTGTGGCCCTCAAAATACTATCTCACCAGCAGCCCTGCAGTATCAGGCTTTTGCTCCTTCTCCTACCTCGGGACTTTGTTCCTTGCCCCTCTCCCCCTTGCCTCTGATGTTCCAGCCCCCATGGGCCTCCCTTGGATTCCTCATACATCCCAAAGTGGTTTTTGCTTTGGGGCTTCTGCACCTGTTCCCTCTCCCTGGAATACTCTTCCTCCTTCAGGGCTCAGTTTAAGTCAGTCACCTCAACAAGACCTTTCTTGCTCCTCTAATCTAGAGCAGCCCCAGCTCCCACCCCACTTCTCTTCATCACATCTTCCAGATTGTTTCTTTCAGTTTTTAATTAGCGGGTACATTTATTTGTCCATTGCGGGCCCTACCCACCAGATGGCGCTCCAGGGCACCAGGACCATGGCTATTTCATCCACTGTTGGTTCTCTGGTGGCGGGCTCAGAGGTGGTACTCAATAAAGGTAGGTTGAAATGGATGACTTTATTTACAGAAGTGAGGATTAACCTTGAGACAGGATGGACTAGTCTGCTGGTCTAGCCTTCATGCACCAGACGGGAGAAAGTAGCTATAGCTGTGTCTGGGTCCAGCCCTCGCCAGCCTCACTTCCAGCAGATGATGATGTTGGGGTCGTTTTCCAGGCGTTCATCCAGCTCATGGTAGCTCATGCCTGAGTTGGGTGGTAGAGGTGAGGTCAGCACCCTTGGCTTGGCCACCCCGCCCTGACCCCACTCCAGCTGCCTCTACCTGTCTTGCAGCAGATCTCGTCGTAGCTATGGCATCCTGTGTAAAGCCGGGCAGGGTGACTCCGCTCCTCCCGAGAGACCCGCACAGGGTACTTCTGTAGTCTCCGGATGAGGTTCTTCATAAGCCCGAACTGGATCAGCTTCCTGAGGTGTGGGTCGAGGGAGAGAGGGGTGATGCCCTGGCCAGACCTCCTTCCAGCCAGCCCAATCCTTTCCTGCAGTCTCCCCTCCAATTTTGTCTCAGTGACTGGACTAGCCTCCAAGCTCATCACCTCCAGGAAGCTTGCCTGGACTACCAGTGCCACATGATTCTGCTCCCTGAGAATCTGCTTCTTTTCTAACCTGAGGCTATGGAGAGACAGAGAGAGTGTATCTGCCCTCAGGCACTCCCCTCACACCCCAGGGAATCCCCTTCTGACCAACCTTTCATCAACGCGCTGCAGCTGCTGAGGGTGGCGGCCAATGAGGTCTCTCACAGTAGTGCCAGGGCTCAGGCTGCAGTACAGCTGGAACACGTCCCGGAGACTGGCCCTCTTGTGCCCTGTGGATGCCAGTGGTCAGCTCTCCAGGTGGCCCTGCCCTCCCCGAGATGGCCTCCCCCAGAGCCCACCACTACCTTGTTTGGTCACATAGGACAGACACGCCTCCTGCAGGGACTTGTCATCTACCAGGTCCTGGACCTTGGGTGTCGGGCAGTACACATTGGAGTACTGGAGGGCAGCAGGAGACACAGGGGCCTGAGTGAGGGGCTTGGAAGTCTGACACAGCCCCAGTCTGGCCCAGTCACATGATCCACTCTCCACATAACCAGGCCCCAGACTCACCTACCTGGAGGATGGACACCAGTGTCACAACACCATAGTACCTGGGGGAGATAGCTGTGCTCAGCTTCTGAGGGCCGTGCCTTCCCAGCCGCCATACTCGGGACCCCTGGGCTCTTCCCTGGCTGGCGACCCTGTCATGGGTGTGATTGTTGCCCCACTCACAGCAGGTTCTGGATGGCGATGCGCACGAGGTTGAGCTCCACGTCTGCCTCGGCTGAGATCTTCTGGACGTGGCGGAAACCATCAATGTACGGCAAGATCTGGGCAGGACAGGGCTGGGTCAGTGGGGGTGGGATGAGGCCAGGGCTGTGGCCGGCCCTAGGTGATGATACCCCGGGAGGGCTGGCGCACCTGCTGTGTGGTGAGGTCCCACTGTGAGTTGAAGAAATCTTCCTTGTCCTTGGTAAAGACAGGTACATCATATTCCTGGGCCACAGGAGGGTCAGGCCGCTGTTCAATCACCTTCAAGTGGATGGTATTGGACTCATCTGCAGGGGGCACCACACATATTTCTTCTAAGAGACCTTCAATTACCATCTAGTCCTCCCAGCAACCCTTGAGGCAGGCAGGTGGTTCTGGGTAGGGCCAATCTTCTCCTTTTATGGAGCGAGAGACCGAGGTCCAGAGAAGGGAAGGAACATGCAAAGAGCTAGAGAGCTCTGCTGGCCTCTCCTGCCCCATCCCCAGCCCCATCATGCACTAGACCGTGGACAACATCAGCTCAGCTCATGGCTATTTCCTAGCCATGAATTTGTTCATGAGTTTGTCCTTGGCTGGGTTCACCTTCCCCTGTCACTTTCCCATCCCTCCTCTACCCTTCTGTTGTCCTTGCAGAGGCGGGTCCATACCGATGGGTAGAGTGCACCGGCCTGAAGCATTAAGCTCCTCCAGCAAGATGGTCATGATGGGCACCAACTTCTGCTTGCTCTCCTCCGTGGACACGAAGCTGCTCTCTAGCTGGATGGAGCATGGACAGCATGGTGGGTACACTCTGTGAACCCTGGTTGGCATCCTGTCCTGGCAGATTCCTAGGTCTGGAGAGCTTTGGAGACATGTGTTCCCCAACTCTGCCTGCCCTTCCACCCAAGCCCACAGTGTGGCAGACCTCCAGTGTGGTCAGGTAGCCGGCCAGCTTTTTGACGATGGGCTCGAGGGCACAGGTCTTGGCCTGGGCATCACACACGAAGCCCAGGTTGAAGAGCAGAGCATTGCGGCTGTACTTCTTGTGCTCGATGCACACAGGGCAGCCGATCAGTTTCTTCTCCATAGCTGTGCTGGACAGGGGGAAAGGTGGGAACAAAGTCAGGCTCCTCCCACTCACAAGCCTGTCCACGCCTCCACAGAACTCCCCCAGCTAGGGCCTCACACAGTGATGAGCTTGTTCTGCAGCTCTGGCTTGGTGATGATGTACACTTGGACGGTGTCAAACAGCTCCCGGGAGATGAAGTCCTCGGGAACCTGGGGAGGCGGGTGGTAACAGGCTCCTTAGTAGACCTTAGGACTAGGCAGAGTAAACAGTAAAACCCCAAGGCCTAAGCCCTCTTCTCCCACCCACCCAGGACTACTACTCTTTTGTGTTTCCAAACACATGCTATGTTCTCACTTGCCTCCTGGCTTTTGCATATGCTGTTCCTTCTACTTGGCACACTCTCTCCCCCATCACCTAAATTCCTGTGCATCCGGGGATAGTAGTGGATCACCTATCCCCACCTCTCGAGGGACGTGGTACCTTCCCTGGATCCCCACAGCCCGATTTTCCATAATCACTGCTTTTGTGATGTTTGTCTGGCCCGCCACACGGGAGCCTGAGACTTGGGTCTGAGTATCCTCTCGGTTTACGATTATCCGCTAATGAAGGAGTGGCGGGACTGCATGCTGCACGAGAACGGGGATCCACCGCTTTCAGGCAGCGGGCTGAGCTCCCGAAAGCGTCCCAATTTCCCGCCCCCGCCCCTCAGCCCCGCAAGCCCGGATGGCACCTGATAGGTGATCTTGGGTCCCAGTGTGGGGTGAAACTCGCTGAAGAATATGCATTCGATGCGGCAGCCGCTGCCCATGGCACTAGCGGGACCCAGGACCGTGGCTCTAAGCGCCGGGATCCCTGGGAACACCTTTCAAAGAAAAACTCGGAGGCCTCGGCTGTCCGGTCAAGCACGCCTGCGCACTCACACTCCGTGAAGCCGTCCGATCGACAACGCCTGCGCAGCGCGACGCGGAGGTGTGGCTGCGGAGGGGGCTCGTCCCAGGAAATCCCGGGTGGGTAGACATCACACCCGGAAGTGAGGCGGCGCCGCGACGGAGCGGCGGTGCGCGCGGCAGTGCCCCAAGTATCCCGCTTTCTCAGGAGGAAACCACCGCATCGGGTCGGCGCTGCGGGTGAGGCAGGCGAATCCCTAGCGTGTAGGGGCAGCGTGCCTGCGGCACGTGAGAAGGCTGCGTGCGAAGGGATTCAGGCTGCAAGTTTGTCGCAGCTGGGAACTACAATTCCCGTGGTGCTTCATGCCGCTCCAGCTGGCTCTCTCGCCTGGCGACGGCGTGATGCACGCGGGGATTTGTAGTCTGTTACACAGCTTTGCGCATCTTACCTGGAAGGTGGGCAAGTGATCAGTGCCAGTTCAGGTGCAGGTACATGCTGACAGGGCGCCGGTCCTCTACTATTTCTGGTGCATGTTTTGATACTGTCCCTTCCTACCTTAAAATCTTGGAAGAGAGTGGCATTCCTGACCTGCAACTCTTGCTCCAGTGAGAAGAGTGGACTGGACAGTGGGCATCGGAGATCCTTGCTGATTCTACTATGTTTTCAGGCTACAGCCACTGGCCTGGTTGACCATGGCCCTTTCGGTGGAGACTGAGTCGCACATCTACAGAGCCCTGCGCACTGCCTCTGGGGCTGCTGCTCACCTTGTGGCCCTTGGTTTCACCATCTTTGTGGCTGTGCTTGCTAGGCCTGGCTCCAGTAAGTATAATTAACAGTTAACTTCTGGGGAGAAAATTGCCATATTTACCTGGGGAGTAGGGGCAATAGGAAGTCTTGGGCCTGACTCCTGAGAAAGGTCTGGTTGAGGGACATGCTATGCTGGAAGGATAAGTGGGGTGGAGTAGAGGAATGTGGGGGGTCTGCCAGCTTGGCCAGGTCCCACATACCTGGCTTCTCTTTCCTCGCCTTGGTGCTCCACTTGGTGGGAAGGGGGCTCGCATTTTGGCAGCATTTCCTTGGGCGATGGGCTACTCATATTCCTCAGCCCGTAGGTATTGGTGTGGCTTCACAAGTCCTTCCTCAGCTTCACAAGTCCTCCTCTTCTCGTTCCAGGTCTGTTCTCCTGGCACCCCGTGCTTATGTCTCTGGCTGTAAGTAGTGGGCCTGGCCAGCTCTTAGGGGTGGGAAGGAGCATAGGTATGGGTGGTGGCCCTTGTAGCCTCTGAATCCTTATGGTCATTTAATATGTCTGGAGGGATGGGATGTGGGATTGGAGGAGTTGCATGCTCCAACTCCTGCCCGTGGTCTATATCCTAGACTTGAACTAGAGTATTGAAGACCCAGGGCAAATGGGTAAGGTTTGTCTAAGCACAAAATGAGCCCTCACCCACCTTCAGGCAGGAAGCTTAGAAAACACATTTGG
The DNA here is from genome assembly GCF_000151845.1 of Pteropus vampyrus. Lineage (NCBI taxonomy): Eukaryota > Metazoa > Chordata > Mammalia > Chiroptera > Pteropodidae > Pteropus > Pteropus vampyrus. The sequence continues at coordinate 3,347,871 of NW_011888881.1, read as the reverse complement.
TTGTAACTCTGTCCCTTTTTAACTTATAGCGATGCATCTAATTTTCCTTGACACAGTGCACCCGCTTGGCCAGCTCTACCAAGAAATTGTATCCAGCCCCGTTTGGGGAAACAAGGCTTGTGAATCATTTATAAGTGCACATCTCAAACCTTGTGTTTTCTGGGGTAATAGCAGAGATGACATTTCAGAACAGCACCTAGGAAGAAGTATGGAGGGGTACCTCTTGCTGGTTCCTCGGGGCAGGTGTTCTGTCCCAGATGGAGGTCTCAATGTCAGCCCGATAAATGGATACTTTTGTCAGTGGGGAGAGAATGGAGGGGAATCAGCCCAGATTGATGGGCAGCTGAGGTTATCTAAATCCCTCTTCTCTTCTGCCGGGCAGGACTCACTTAGTTTCTCATTCCTGTCTCCCCAGTTCTCTTTCCTGATGACGGAGGCACTGCTGGTCTTCTCTCCTGAGAGTTCGCTGCTGCGCTCCCTCTCGCGGAAAGGCCGAGCACGCTGCCACTGGGTACTGCAGCTGTTGGCCCTTCTGTGTGCACTGCTGGGCCTGGGTCTTGTCATCCTCCACAAGGAACAGCTTGGCAAAGGCCACCTGGCCACATGGCATGGGAGGGCAGGGCTGCTAGCTGTGCTGTGGGCAGGGCTGCAGTGCTCAGGTGGGGTGGGGCTGCTCTACCCCAAACTGCTGCCCCGATGGCCCCTGGCCAAGCTCAAGCTGTACCATGCCACTTCTGGGCTAGTGGGCTACCTTCTGGGTAGTGCCAGCCTCTTGTTGGGCATGTGCTCGCTCTGGTTCACTGCCACTGTCACTGGTGGGGTCTGGTACCTGGCTGTGCTATGCCCCGTTATTACCAGCTTGGTCATCATGAACCAGGTAAGCAATGCTTACTTGTACCGCAAGAGGATTCAGCCGTGAGCTCTTCTCAGCCTGGAAGCCTGGATTTGCCCGTCAGTGTAGGAACTGGGGCTGGGACCACCTGGACTTTCTCAGCTGACTAGGTCACAGGGACACCTCAGGCACTGGGGCTCTGGTAGGAGTCCTGTGTGTGACATCCGTGTGTGACATTGCTTCTCACACTGGAGTGCCTCCTGTCTCCTCTCTTGCGGCGCTAATGGATCATGTGTCTGGAGCAAGCTGGGTGTCAAGACTGCCTCCCCAGCAACTCAACTCATACTTGTACTGGTATGTCCAGAAATTACAGGAGAAAAAAAAGTGAAATAAAAAAGTGACTGAAAAGACCGGATGGGGGGAATAGCCCAGAGTTGGGGATAGTTCTCGCTGATGCAATTAGCATGAACAAAGGGCAGTGCGGAGACCGGGACCCCACCCCTGGCTGCTCAGCGAGAGGCCGAAGCTCTCCCAGCACACAAGCCCCCAGGATCTGGCTGCTGAGTGTCCCATGCCACTCAGGGCCCTCGCAGGCCCTAGGGCTGTGGTTGTGGATGGTACCACCGTGTGTTCTTCGGTCTTCCAGCTGCCCACTGTGCTGGAGTCTCATTCTGTGGGGTTAGATCTGGACAATGGCAGGATGGCAGCTGGAGATGGGCCGCCTCCATAAGTGTCAAGCATTGAGCACTGTCTTGGAGGTGAGCCATGGATAAGGACGATTCTTATGACAGGCCCTCAACTGTCAGATCCCCTGGGCAGGGAGAGAAAGGGAGGTAACAGCTCTGGGACGCCTGCTTGGCAGTGCGCAAGTGGTGATGGGGAGGGAGAGTGAGGGCGATGGCTGCTTATCCAGCAGGAGTTGCTGTGGGGACTGAGCCCTTGAACCTGAAGTCTCTAACTTTGCAGTTGAGCATGATGGAGGGAGGGGCTGCACAAGGTGATCTGACAGAGCCCGGGAGTCATACCTCAAAGAACTGCTTTATTGATACTGCGCGGCTGGGCTCGGCTGCCCACTCCAGTGGTCCTGTAGAAAATACCTGGGAGCTGTGGCTGTTCTGGCCTAGAAGCAGCCGTGACCACAGCAGAGGGAACCAGAAATCTTGACATGAACACAGTCCTTCTGGGGGTGGGCGGGGATGTGCAGCCCTGTGCTGGCTCCTGCACTGGCTGGACCCCCAGAATGTTTTTGGCAAGTCCTTGCCTTGGCTCAAGGCTCTCGGCAACCAGTATCAGGTGTGAAGGTTGGCCCAGGAGCTGTGGCAGCAGTGTCCCTGCAGCCTCTTGCTTGGGGCTGAGGCTCAGTCTTACCTCAGTTGGCCTGGGCTGGTTGATACTTCAGAGGCCCCATGCCTGACATAGTGGTTGTCTGGAGTTGGAACCAGGTAGCAAAAGTCCTGGGTAGTGTTGGCGAGAAATAGCGGAAGGCCGTGAAAACCCCTAGCAGGCCATCGTCCCTCTCAGAGCAGTCAGTGCCCTAGAGTAGCTGAGAGGGTGTCAAGGGGGGCTGGGGAGAGGAGGTGCTAAACTCAAGGTGGTCTGCAGTTACAGCTTCGGGGAAGCTGCCTCGAAGGTAATCAGGCTGGATTCTGGGGCAGCCCCCTTCCCTGGGAGTGTGGGGGCCTTGTCTGAGGGCAGGGGGCTGTCCACCTTGGCCCCAGCCTCTTCATCGTCGTCCATGCTTGGCCAGACGGACTGGTCCTCCACTCTCTTCAGTCGCTCATTGAGGGCCTTCAGGGCCAGTTGCCTGGGGCCAGAGGAAAGATGACAGGTCACTCTGGGTTTGGACTTGGCTCAGCCCTGGACTCTGCCCTCATGAAGCTGCCGCCCCTTACCACTCGGATCCCTTTGTCAGAACCCTTCAGAAGCCTATGTGTTCCCCTTCTCGTGCAGGGCCCAAGGTTCCTCAGGGCTTGGATCAGGGTCCACTCTGCCATCGGAATGAGGATGTCAAGGCTGTAGAGCCTTCCCTCCATAGCTGGGGCCCCCCCAGGCTGAGAAGGCCAGCTGGGTGTCTGCCAGAGTGCCCACCAGGCCAGCCCCAGGAATGGTTCTGAGGGTGGTGCATAGGGGTGGCAGAGCTGGTGCTCCAGGGTAGATGGATAGAAGGCCAAGTCCCTGGATACGGGAGTTTCTGCCTGGGCAGTGGCATCCCCGGAGAAAGTAATTACTACTCCCTGCTCCTTACTGGGGGTGTTCTGAGCCTCCTGGCAAGGGTCTGTGGTGAAGGCTGGGACTCAAGCACCTGCCTTGGCTCTTAGCCTGGGAAGCAGGGCCAACGTGGGTCAGCCCACTCCTAACCGATTCTAATATTCTCTTTCCCAGAAGAATCCCCAAAGCCACCAGGGCTGTGTTATGGTAGGGGCACATTGAGTCCTTGTAGCAAGAGAGGAAGGACAAACAGCCTACATGGGTAGGGCACTGGTTCTCTGGGCAGACCCCCGGAGACCCCATTCTGCGGGAGGTGGGAAAGTTCACGAGAAGGTATACATGCGCACTTGGTACCACTGTGGACCCCTGATGCCTCCACCTCTCTGTGCGACCAGCATGGGAGACAGCCTGTTAGCCTTCCAAGTTCCAGCAGAGAAGCAAGATCTCTACCGTGCCAGGGAACATGATGGGGAGGCAACAATGACATGGGGACAGAAAATCGCAGCATACTTCTACTGTGCTCCAGCCTGGCACATGGCAAGTTGGCACAGACAAGATAGTCTTCCTCTGCTGCTACCCAGAATCCCATCCCGGAGATTGCCTGTCGATTCTGTCAAAGGCCTCCCGAGGCAGAGAGTGGCTTGCTAGTCATTTCCTCACAACTGTCAAAGATAAGAAACCCTGGGTCCCACTACTAGTAGCCCTTCGTGTCTGGGAGTGACATGCAGCCAGATGTCAAAGTGATTGGAAGAGTAACCCCCATCCAAGAGTAAGCTCACAATCACAAGGCTGTGCCACATCCTGACGCCCCCCGGTCTGCATCCACCAGGCTATTTTCTTGGGCCTGAGCAAAGCTGTTTTGAGTGTCCTGCCAAACCTAACAATTTAAGACCCCTCACTGGAGGAGGAGCTGCCACTGGGGCCTGACCCTACCCGAATAGCTCTGAAGACAGCAGTTTCTACCAGGCCCAGCCATCCTGGCTCCATCTCCTCTGCTGGATGAGGTTAAGACAGACCTCCACCTTTAGGATTCGTCAGCCACAGGGGCGCAAACTGTAGGGCCCTAATTATGCCCTGTAATACCTGCCACTTTGGACCGTAGTGATCTGTGGCCCTTCCTCAGCTGGAAACTCCTTCAAGAAAAGGATGTGTCCCTCAGCTCCACAGACCCAGTGGATAGTAAGCACAGGGCTAGCTCTTCAGCTGAATTCATAAAGTTGCCAAGAACCCATTCCACAGGTGAGCAAAAATAGAAGCCTGAGACAAATGCAGCAAGTCGGAACAGAGCCTGCTCCAGATATCATTACTCAAGTAATTGCCTCAAAACAACCCAAGAATAATGGTGCAAACAGAGCTGTGACCACCCTGGTGGGGCAACAGACCAGGGAGAGAGAAAGAGCTGGAAAAAGATCTGCCCTGGCCAGGGTGCACTGAGTAAATAACTCAGCTAAGGCCTCTGCAAATAGCTAGGTTTACAGATAATGAAGGGGTGTCTCCATTCCCTGGGGTCACGTGGCCTGTCCCCTGGTTTTGGTAACATGCCTGCTGGAGGGCGGGGTAAGTCTAGTAATGCCCCAAGCTTCCCCCTCAATAAGCAGCACAGGATCCAGGAAGAGGACATGGTTCAGCAACTGAAAATTGGGGTGGCTCAGACTGCCTCTTAAGGATCCCAGGTCTCCTTCTCTGTTCCTCCTCCTCAAGGACCAGCAGGTTGTTTCTGGCTCCCACAGAACCAGTGTCTAGGATTCCAAGGTTCTGAGGTACGAGCAGGGTTACGTGTGTACCTGGCTCTCCATCAGCTCCTCACACAGCACCAAAGGAAACTGCACATTTCTTGAGACTTGTTAAGCAGCCTGAGTGGTGAGAAGAGCAACATTCCCTAACGTTGAAAAGCACCTACTGGAACCCAGACACCTAAAGGCTGAGTTCCTCAAGGCCACAAACCGGATTTGATCTCTTCCGGAATCTGCTCCAACACCCGACCCTTGGCTGCCAGCCTATAGACAACAAATACCTTGATGGATGGAATGTGACTTAACAAATACACTCCTAGCTCAACAACGTTTCAGAAGATTCCACAGTACCTTCTCCGCTCCGCGTCTTGAGGGTCTGTGCCCGGGAGGCTGATGGTGATGGAGGATGGGGCCCCCACATCATAGCGCTTCACCGTCTTCTGGCATATCTTAACCTTCACCAGGAGGCTGTGCACCAAGTTCGCCAACAGCCCCACCACAGGCTGCAGGATCTCAGGGAAGAAGGTGGCGAACGCAAAGTGGTCGGCCATGTCCCCTCGGCCTCGGCTATGGCGCTGATAGAAGCGAAGATACACCCAACTGGAAAGCAGCCCAAAGCCATAGGAGGCCAGTGCTGGGCTCTGGAGCAGCGTGGCCAGCCGTAGCAGCAGCAGCAGCCCCAAGAGCAGCATGGGTACCACGCTGATGCGCACCTGGGGTACGCGCAGGACCACACAGTCCCCCATGGTTTGCTTGAGTGCCACCAGAACACCACCTAGAAAGCCCAGGGCGCCGTGGATGCGGATAGTGAAAAGGTAGACCAAGTTGAAGGAAGCCATGTAGGTGAGGAGGTAGGCAAAGGCCCCCAGCAGCCCCACAGACACGTTCACAACTGAGAAGAAGATGAGCAGCTCCAAGGCCCCCCAAAGGGGCTCCAGCAGACGTCCAGCTACCACCACTGTGGCAAGGCTGATGGCCACGTCCCACACGTGCTGTTCCATCAGCCCATGGGTGGCCAGGGTCCAGATCCAGAAGTTGGGCGGAAAGAGATAGCCTGGGGTAACCGCCAGGCAGCCCGTGTCCACGGCGAAGGACAGCAGGTAAAGGAAGAGTATCGCCGCGCACAGAGCCTTCACCACCACGCTGGCGCTGGCGAGGATGGCCCCCAAGTGCTGGCGGGCGCCGGGTAGGGCGCGCTGCATCTTCTCGGCGGGCGTCGGCCTGAGGGAAGGGTCTAGTGGGCTGGGGGCCTCCCCGGGGCCTCGTACCAGTCCGGCCCCGACGGGAGGCCCAGGGCCGGCCTAATCACTGGCCTATGGCCCCGGTGAAGGCTCCACTTCTGGTTGGGTCAGCTCCCAAAGTGCCGAGCCGGGCCTGGTCGGGGGCCGGGGCCTGGGGCCTAGGGCCCTCGCCGGGGACCTGAGGGAAGGCCCTGGAAGGCTTCCGCAAGCCTGCCCGCCTGCCCTGTGGGCCCCGCGCCAGGCCACCTGGGCTGGCGTCAATCTCAGGGCTGGGCCTTCTCCATCCACTCCGGGGTCCTACGGTCCCTGAAGGACTGGAGCCTAGTTCTGGGCCCAAATCAAGTCTAGTCGTCTCCGGCTCGGCCTGAGTCTCGGCTTCGATCGTACCTCCTCCCTTCTCAAGCGCCGACAAACAGGAGCGCTGCGCTTGCGCACCCCGGGCGGCAGCGGGATGCCCTCTTGGCGAAGGTCTTCCGGCTCCGCGGCAGGCTGGGACACCGAGTCCTCGGCGGAAACGGGACGAGCGGAAGCCAGGGTTCTGGGTAGAACTACAATTCCCTGGAGGCTGTGCGCTCAGGCCGTTCCTGTAGGCGGCGAGTGGAGGATGTGCTTGGGAGTTGTAGTTCTCAGGAACGGTTGCGCAGGTTCTCGGGAGGTGGGAGTGGGTGAAGGAGCATCGCTAACCTTGGGAAAGCGGCGGGTACCGGCGGCACCACGACAGCAGTTCACACGCTTGCTGAATTCTCAGGAAGGAGTGGCTCCCCGTGCATGTATATCTGAATGGGTGTGTCATTGTGGGCAGGAGTGTAGATAAGAACGTCGGATGGTCCTGGCACATGCCGACTTAGGTTGTATTGTAAGTATGAGATGTGACCCAGCTTGGAATTCTTGCTCTGCCATTTGGTGGCTGTGTGACATTCGCCAGATTCCTGAACTTTGTTGAAACTCAGTTTCATGGACTGTAAAATGGAGATGATGACAGGATCTACTGTGAGGGCCCATGGAGAATGCAGTATAAAATGCCAATTCAGCCTGGGTGCTGAGCGTGTTGCCCACGCTGCCCTTGTTACATGTAATCTGGAGCCGCGACTCAAACTCAGGTCTTCTGCCCCCAAAGAGGCAAGGCTTGGCAGCTCTCAGTGACTCTCCTCCCCACCAGGAACTTCTGATTGCTGGCTCAGAGGAAAAGAGGTCTCCCCACAAACTTGGATAAGACTGGCCCTGGGTCCCCGCTTCACTGCAACGGTGGCTTCTGGCAGGTTTTGTCCTGTGCAAACTGATCGTCTTGAGTTACTTTTTAAAAATGTGCCTATATCTATAAAATAGTTATATGACAAAGTACATTTATAAAGTGCAGAATCCCTTCCTTGCAGCCACTGATCTGCCATTGTGTGTGTAGCCTTCTAGATTACAGAGGGTGTTGACATCCTTTATCTTTGTCTGGTATGTGGGTTCCCACTAGATGCCACCCCAAGATAGGGTTACCAGATTTAGCAAATTAAAACGGAGGGTGCTGAAATTTGAATTTTGGATAAGCAACGAATAATTTTTTAGTATAAGCATATCCCCCATTTTTTTAGTATAGTTATGTCCCATTCAATATTGGAAACATACTAAAAACTATTCGTTGTTTATCTGAAATTCAAATTTGATTGGATGTTTCGTATTTTATCGGGCAGCCCTACCCCAGGACTTCCGGGACATTGTCAGGGCATGGGGGCTGTCTTAGGGGTTGCTAGTTAGGCGTTGCTCGGTGGGCAGCCTCTGCAGAAGAGTGAGGAAAGCTGTCTTCTCTAAGGCTTGGAATTCTCTCCTCCATTTTTTTTTTTTTAACCATCTAAGATCCCCCCTCCCCGCCCCTGCTCGAGCCCCAGGCCACCTCCTCTGAAACCTTTGCTGATTTCTTGCTTTTCTCATCCAGGGAAATATGATTTATCCTCTCTCACTTTACTCATCTGCAGTATGGGGATAAACTAGTACCCAACTCTAAAGTTGTGGTGAGGACTCAGCTGCCTGTCACTGGGTGAGTGCTGAGTATTGTAAGAGAGTGTCAGCAGCGTCGGGAAACTTCTGCATCGGTGGTTATGTATTTTACCTTGAAAAGAACTCAGTCGCACAGACTAGGGGTGACTATTGAGAGTTGGGATTAAAATGAACAAGGGCGTAAGGCCGGCTGGAGGGAGGCCTGAGAGGAGTTGCAGAAACTGACCGAGTTGGGTTCGAGTGTGAGCAGCAGTGGCCACAGAGCACAGGGCCTTGAGCCTCCCCTGGGCAGTCATGCTTATAGGTAGACCAGATCCTGGCTCCTCCAGACAGCAGCACTGGGCCTTCAGATGCCAGGGCCTGGACTCAGGCCTGGTACTCTCTGCTTTGGGTGGAAGACCTGCCCACTAGACCAGTGGTCTGACCCGATGGCGGGATGCCTGCCTAAATCAGGAGGCCTTGCGCCCACCCAGGTCCCGGATTGCTATGGCCTTCGCTCCCAGCTGAGTGCTAAGTGGGTCTCTTCAAGCTACCCAATCCTCACCCCAGGGCAGACACAGTGGATGGGAACCATTTGAAGTGAAAATATGAACATTATTTAATAACTGATCTTCTGTAATAAACCATTTGAAAATATTTTACAAGGAATCACACACACAGTATTTTACAAAGTTTCTGAACTTTTTTGTCGCTGTTGTTTTTCCGACTTGTCTGTACAAAATAGAACAACCAAAAAAAAGGGCAGAGAAAAGGAAATGGCCCCCCAGTCCCCCACAGACCCCCTGAGCCCAAAGTGAGGGGGCCGCCAGGTCGGGTGGGTGATGAGCAGGATCAGACCCAGCTGGGGATTAGACAACTACCTGATGGGAATTGTTTTGTCTGTTTTTCTGTTTTTTAAACTTAAAATATATATTTATTTTTCTGTATATGTTTGATTCTTTTTATTTTTATATTCTCCATTGAGCACCTGACTACACTACAGTTACACACACGCCCCCACAAGACACGGCTGGCATCTAGGCTGGGTGTACAGCATGGGCGCCCACCCTGGCACCAGCAGCGGGCATGGACCATACACACACTGAGAAAGCGACAAGCAACATGACATTAATTAACGGAGCCATTAATTAATGCATCACCCTCCCCCCTCCTCCCAGTCCATCTGAACCCCGTGGCCACATCCCCCTGCCCTCAATCCCCCACTGGCCCCCAGGCTGGGATGCCTTTGGGAGAAATGACCAGAATGAATGGTGTGAAGAGCTGTGCCCAGGCCCAGCCTCTGTGTGCACAGTGTGTGTATATGTGTGTATGTGTGCGTAAGTGTGTGTTCAGCAGGGAGGTACAGTTTGACCTCCTGGGGGCAGGGAGTATGTGTGTGAGTGGGAAGGTGACAGGACGTGGGCACAGGCCTGAGTGTGTAAGGGCCAGATTAGGGGTGGGATGGCCCAGGCAGGAGCAATCCAATCACTCCTGCTAAGGCAAAGGGCGATGTCTGGTGGGGGTTCCTCTGCCGAGGGGTGCAGGCAGTGGCATGTGGTCCCACTGGAGGCCTGACACTAGTGAGAAATGGTTACAATGAGCACCTGGGGGAGGGGGAAGGGGCATTTAGGAGACACTGGCAGCTAGGGTGGGACAGAGGGGTCTTTACCCACTGTCCCAGCATTTGGCACTGTTTGACATTCAGCTTTAGAGATGGAGGACCAGCTGGGCTGCAGGTCAGATTAGAGGCGGGTAGTGAGCAGGAGATGGAAGTGTGCGCGTGCCAACCCTCCCACCAGCCCCTTGCCCTGTGTAAGGCTTTGTGAGCCCCTCCCCCCACCCCTGGGAGTCTGTGTGTGTGTGTGTGTCCTCCAGGGCATGTCTAATGTGAGTTCAGTTTCTGCCCTCAGGGCTCCAGGTGTGTTTGGGGTTGTGTCTGAGCCAGTGTTACTGTCACTGTTTTGACACCTGCAGGGCTCGAGGGATGGGGAGGAGGATGTAGGCTTGAGAGGGACAGGAGCCCATTGGGGGGCTGCCCCAGGACCTCTCTCCTGCTAAGACTTAAGCTGGGCTGCACAGGCCTCAAGCCACCCACCTCAACTCCCTCCTTCATTCCCAGGGGATTCAGACTGTCCTAGGAGGGGCGGAAGGGCCAGGTTAGGAGTCCAGCTGGGGCGGGGCTTAGTTCTCCCATACAAAGGCCCCCCTCCCTCGCCCGCCCCAGGCAGCGCCGGCAGTGAGGCCTGGTTTCGCACCAGTACTGTGGCTTCCCTGTTCCAGCCCTGGGGGTGGGTGAGTCCAGTGGGAATGAGGGGTCTGGGGACATTTTGACAGCAGCAAGTTGTGACTTGGGGGGCCAAAGGCCTGTGGCGCCCTCCTGTGGGAACCCACTCCAAGGCTCTCGGGCCTGGTGCAGTTCAGGTCCTTCAGTGAGGGAGGTGCGAGGATCTAAGGTGTGAAGTGTGGGGCGGGGAGCAGGGCAAAGGCAGGGAGGCCTGGAGCGGGAGGGGGTTGGCGCTTAGAGGCGGCGTGAGGCGTGGGCGTGGACTTGAGGCTGCGGCCGGGGAGGCAGGCCCAGGAGCAGCAGCAGCTGCAGGGAGACCAAGACGCCCAGCGACGGCGGGAAGGAGGCTCCGCGGCCGCAGTCTGAGGTATCTTCCTGCGGGAAGAGACAAGGAGCTGGTCGACCTGGGCCGCTGGGGCAGGGGAGGGCCCTGGGCAGCGCCAGCCCTGGGGGAGGGGAGCGGGTGTCAAGTCCGTCGCGCCCCGCTCACCGTCGCGTTGTAGTCGAAGCAGATGTGCGGACCTCTCCGGTATCTCGGTCTCTGTACCAGTTCGCACTGCTCCGGGCCATCCGCTGGGCATGGGTGGGGAGTCAAGGAGGCTGCGGCGGCACGGAGGGGGCGCGCGGAGCGGGAGGGGGGCGCGCGGTGGGGAGCGGCGGGGGCAGGATACAGTGAGTCTCCTTCTGCAGTAGACGGCCAGCCTCACACTGGCTGCACAGCGGCTTCTCCGCAACCACGAAGAGAAGGTTCGTGTTGGTCAGTCTCTGCGCGTGGAACAGCCTGCAGGAGGCAGAGGGGCGGGGCGTTGATGTTCGCCCCACCCCTCCGTCCTGTCCCCGCCCCGCTGCAGCCTCAGCCCGACCCGGCAACCACCCGGCAGGCCCTATCCCTGGCCACGCCCTCTGTCCCCTCTTCGGTCCAGTCCCTCCGGTCCCCCGCCTCCGTTCCCGCCCTTGCCGGCACCTGGAGCAGTTTCCGCAGTCAATGATGGCGTTGTAGGAGGCGTTCACTGACCCGAAGTAGTACTGGGTCTGTTTCATGACGCAGCTGCTCTCGCGTGCCTCGGGGTTGCCTTCTGCCTCCGCGGGGTCTGCGAGGACCCAGAGCGCTTTAGTCCCAACCCTACACCCTGGCACCATCTCAGGCCTCAGCAATGCTCAGCTTAATTAAGCCATCCCCTCCCTTTGGGATCGGTCTCTGCGCAGTTGGGGGGGAGGGGTTGAGGAGGGGCCACCAAAGCCCTACCTACCTGCCTGGAACCAGCTGTGGTAGATGAGGCCATACAGAAGCTGCTGGAACAAGGACCTGCAGGACATGGGTCACCAAGTGGGAGTGGTCAGAAGAGGCCAATACCCTGCCCCATTTCTCTTGAGCCCTTCCTGCCAGGGAGCGTCCTCCCTGACCCCTCTCCCTGGTAGGACTCACCAGGCCGCAGCTGAGGTCCACCAGGCCAGGTTAAGGAAGTCTGCGATGGTGGGCTACAGCAGAAAGAGGGGCATGGGCTGCCATTGCTGCCCATGGACCCGGGTCACCCCCAGCTCTCTCGTCAGAGGTGGGAGGTCATCTGTAGGCAGGTCTCCCAGCCCCCCCACCTCCAGGCCAGGCATTGTTGGGGCTCACCACAAAGACACCCCGGGGCGCGGCACCCAGGTTGCCTGGGGGCTGAGGGGCACAGGCTGCCTGATAGTCGTAGGACTCCTTGCGGGTGTAGAAGGAGTTATTGTAGAGTGCCAGCATCAGGTTGGCATCCACCTCACTGAAGAACCTGCCCACCTGGGGATGCCGGGAGGAGACCATAGTCACAGGGCTAGCAGCGTCATGCCCCCAGAAGGCTCAATCAATCCCAGAGCCCCTCCTTCCACTCTCTTCCTGATCCTCACCTGGTCCCACTGATGGTTCTGGTTTGACAGCACCAGGAATCCCCCATCATCGATGAGGACACAGAGCAGGTCCTGGGAGGTAGGGAAGGGAGAGGAAGATGGAGAGGGGCTCAAGCCTGGACCTTCCTCCCCAGACCCTGGCAATCCAGCGGTCAAGTGGAGGGAGCACCACTTCCCCCAGTTCTGGTAACGCTGTGAGGTCAGGGTGGGATGTTGAGACCCACAGGCCAAGGGATGGGCTAGGAGTTGCAGCTGGGACTAAGAAGTCCAGGAGTGGGGGAGCTAGGGTTCAGGGTACACATACCTCGTTGTTAACCTCACAGTCCATCTCACAGTGGCTGCTGGGGCCGCACTGCTGGGCAGAGAGCAAGGACCGTAAGGTGCCCACCAGTTTTTCCTCCCTCCCATTACCCTGCATCTATCTGGGTCCCCA
>NW_011888881.1:3324012-3334287 GCF_000151845.1 Pteropus vampyrus | reverse complement strand
AACACGGCCAGAAGGCTGTACCTGAGGGCAAAAGGGGTGAGGTCACAGGCCTGTCTTCTGTAGGGCATGGCCGGGGCCCCTGCGCCCATCCCAGCCTCCGGCCTGGGTGGTGCCTACGTGTTAAGATCCTGGTCCCGCCACACGCGCTCCACCAACTGCTGTGTGATGCCTGTGTCCAAGATCAGGTTGTGCAGAAGGAAGTTGTTGCCTAGAACAGGAAGGCAAGGGAGGAGGGGCGTCTTCTCGTGGCTCCCTGTCCACTCCCCACCTCCCCACAAGGCTCCCCAGTGACATGGCCCAGGCCCTGCCTTTGGCTCGGGCCCTGCCTGTTCCCAGGATTCCTCAGGGCTGCCCCACCAGGCACTCACACTGCTTGGAGTCTGGGGTCACTTTCTCCATAAGCTCGATGAAGTTTTTCAGGAACTCGGTGTTGTTGTCTGAAGCATTCAGGTCCTTGCAATACTCTCTGGGGGGTGGGGTGGGGGCAAGAAGAATGGGCTTGGGGGGCTGGACAGGGCAGAGTGTCGAGGCTTCTCAACAGGTGTGCTTGGCTGTTTGCTGAGATGCCCAAACCTCAGGGAGGGGCAGGTATATGCTTACGGGTGGCAGCAGCTACATGCCTGGCAGGCTCCCAGGTCTGACTAGGGGCAGAGATGATAGAATGGTCTGCTTCCTCCAGGCTGGTAGGTTTTCCATCCTGGGCACGGCCCTGCAGAGTCTCCCACCTCTCTTGTGTATCTGGACCCAGATGGAGCACCTGGGAGGCCCACCTGGCGGGCTTGCCCATCTGTCTGCTGTATGGGTCCATGAGCACAGGGTGGGCGGAGTCCGAGCACCAGCTCAGTCAACAGAGTTTAAGACTTCATCTTGCCTTCATCCTGCTTCCTGGCAGGTGCCTTTGGGCAACTCACTCAAGTTCTCTGAGCCTGTATTTTTATTTTTTTTTTTAATCATTCCACAGAGTACGTCAGGAAGTCACTGGGAACACCTGGGTCCTCAGACTGGCTGTTCCCTCTGCCTGGAATGCTCTTGCCCCAGAGGTGGACAGGCCGAATCCCTCACCTCCTCAGGGCCCTCGTGGGGCTCAGAGGGCACAGAGGCTGTGGGGTGTGCAGAGGCCTGCTCAGGCTCTGCTCCCCAGGAAGTCTTGGCGATGGGGCTGTCTCTCCTGCCCAACTTCTCACTTACACCCCTGCCGCCAGAGACTTCCCCAATGGCCCATATGGCAGCAATTTTGTAGGATTTTTTAAAATGTGCTGCTTTCCCAGGCTCTGCTAGGGCCCACAGCTTGGTGACGGTCTCTGGGACTGTGTCTCAGCCCCACTTGCTCCCTGGCCCCCAGGGCCTTTGTGCTGTACTTGTGTGTATGGAGGCCACGCCTGATATACCCAGAGTGACACTCACGCAGTTGGGTTTGTGATACAAGTCACCTGCAGTCCCCCATGTGTACATTTATATTTGTGGGTTACTTTATTCACTCACCCAACACATATTTATTGAGCTCTCCAGAGCTGAAGACACAGAAGTGACAAAAACAAACAGTCCCTGTCCTCAGAGAGCTCCCTCGGGGTCTTGTAAGCTACACAGGACTTTTCACGCATTTCCACAGTCACTGATGACACACAGCCCACTCCACATTTACACTCAGACTCTTACAAATGTCCACGATGACTCACAAATACAAACATCTACGGAGAGTCACAGAGAAATTTGTGGGTGCATGCACACACGTGCACACACAGAGGTTAGGCGTGTCCAGAGCCCCCGTGTGGTCCCTGAGAGTGCTCGTGGGTCTCTGTTGGCTGCACCCACCTGCCCTCATCCAAAGCCTAGGTCACAAGGGAGGGCTTTACCATCTGGGGGCCCGCCGGCCTCAAACGTGGGCCTTCAGGCAGAGGGTATGCACTTGAGAATGTGTGTGTTCATGCTGCGTGCACTTGAGGGACGCACCAGGCCTGGGCTCTGACCCCTCGCTTGTCAGAGCAGCTCCTCAAAGGCCCTGTCCCCTCTCCCGCCCCGTCCTCAGTGAGCCACCACACCTGGACTCGGCACTGCCGACAGGGAATCTGGCTGGCTTGGTCCCCAGACCCACACAAACACTGACACAGGACACGGACAGGGTGCAGGGTGGAGGTGGGGAGGGCACCACAAACCAGAGCAGCAGCTGCCCATTGTGGGGCGTGCTGCGGACAGCCGACCCAGGGCAGAAAGGGCTCCTTCCAGTTGCTTGGGAGGGTGGGGAACATCGGCAGAGGGTCCAGAGCCCTGCCACCCTAAGCCCAGTGGGAGCCGGAGCTATGGGCAGCTGGCCACTGCTGCCTGGTTCGGCTACATGGCCCGGGTATGCGCATGGCTGCACATACGGGGCTATGCGTGGGGAGGAGGTGACACCGCACAGGACACAGACACACAGAGCTCCAGGCAGCAGTGCAGGAGGCGGGCCAGGGCAGTCAGGATGGGGGAGGACACCTCAGCAAGGCCACACGCAAGCTACCTGGGAGCAATGAAAACATGTCCTTCAGACTCAAAGCTGCTGGGGAGCAGGAACTCAAAATCTGCAACAGAAACGGGGGGTTATCCGGCGGGGGCTGGGGAGGCGGAAGGCCAAGAGGCTTAGAGCTGAAGGGGTTGGAGGGACAGGGAAGGGGGTGACTTGAGGGTGGGGGAGACACCAGCAAATAGGGAACCCGCCAATTCCACGTTCAAGTTCGAGCCAAAGAGAAGGGGTGGGTGGGGAGGGGTGGAGGGCCTGTGGAGACTACAGCATTGCAGGAGGAGGGCAGTTATAGCCAATATGTTGCCCGGGCCTGGTCCTCTGTCGGCAGTGAGTCCCTTGGCGTGGCTGTATATGCTTCCATACGGCTGTATAGCACATATACACGGACACACACACACACATATATATATACACACACTGCTATATATATGCATGGTCTGGGGGAGGCGCCAGTCTTGCTCTTATCTGATCCATAATGGAAAAAACCGCATGCGGAGCTCCCTTCTCCTCCAAAGAGACTTTGAGGAAGGGGATTGGCTTTTGGCTGCGGATTTTTATCTCTCTTTCTTTGCTGCAGCTGTTTGCATTTTGGTAGGTCTCGCTTTTGTTCTGTGTCAGGCATCAACATGGCCAAACCGAGGGGTTTTCTCACGGGCACAGACAGTCCAACCAGAGACGGTGTGGGCAGCTGGGGGTGGGCCGAAGTGCATTGTGGGGTCTGGAGATCCTTTCTGGGGTAGCTGGCTGAGGGGAGACCCTCGAGGTGCCTGTGAATGTTCCCACATTTCAGGAGGAGAGTCTAGGAGCTGGGAGGAGAAAGGTGGGCTGCTTGAACCTGCACACCTGCCCTCTTGGGCTTGGGCGCATGAGCGCAGGTGGGTAAGAAGGGCTAAGTCTTCTCACTGCCTAGGACCTGTCTGGGCTCAGAGCAGCCAGGGAGGAATGCTGGGGGCTCTGGAGAAGGTGTAGGGTGAAGGTGCTGCTGAGGGATCCACCAATTGGGCCAGCGTATATGTGTGGGAATGAACATGTGTGAGTGCATATGTGCACGAGAACATGTGTGTTTGCATTTGCATACGTGCGAGCGCGTGTGTAGGTATGCGAGTGTCTCTGTGTAGGTCTGTGAGTGAATCGGGATGTAGCCACTGGGGATCCTCTTTGGCCTCTCTCTGGACTGGCCACCTTGCTGGTCTGCATCTGGGGGGTGTCCATCTGCTCTCAGCCTGTCGCACTCTGGGCAGTCCACTTTCCCACCCTTTTACCCAGAGTCCAACCTGTCGGTCACCCCAGGGCTTTATTTTTGTAGAAGAGGGGTCTTCCTTATTCCCAAATACACCCACAATGCACTGCAAAGTTCTGGGGAGAGGAGATTGGGGTGCCTGGAGGGGCCGAGCAGTCACTGGTTGGACTGTTGCTTTCTGATAGGACTGTGAGGCAAGGGTTTGGACACAAGCCGACAGGGAAGGGGTAGGGGTGGGAGGGGAGGAGGAGAAAGAAAAAGGAGGTGGGGGAACAGGAAGGAGACTATGCTATGGTTGTCGCTGTTACCAGGGCCCTGCATTTCTGGGGTCAGTGGGAGGGGTTTGGGAGGGGGAGAAAAGACAACTCAAGCCAGTGGAGGTAGGGCATGTCCCCCACCCCACCCTGGCCTCTTTGCTGGACTAGGCAGGACAGGGCCCTTAGGGCTTCCTGGGGAGCTCCTGCTTCCAGACCATGGGGACCAGGGATAGGACATCCCCTCACCTCTCCATGCCCCATCTGCCCAGGTGTTCCCTGGGAGGGGTGTCTCCCTGTGCACCAGCAGGAGAGACCCTCATGTGCTGCTCTCCCACACCCCCTGTTCTCGCCAGGATCTATGAGTTCACTGCCTGCCTTTCCGGGAAGCCTCTGGCCTGGGTACCTGTGAGTGCCAGAAAGAACCTTTTTCTTCCCATCCGGCCTGATTCCCTCCAAGTTTTGTGCTGGCCTTTGGGGTCCAGATAGTCCCCCCTGCATTCCTGGCCAGGCCCACAGCCCCTGAGTCTGCCTCTATCTCCCAGGGGAACACCTTCCTCAGCTTGACCACCCTCCCCAGGAGCAGCGAGTCGGCCAGCGGCCTTAGCAAGGTCTCTGGGAGCTGTGAAGAGAGGTAGGGGACAGGAATTCAGCACCTTGGCCAGCGCCCAGGATGGTGGGGTTCTCCCGGGGGCCTGACTGCTGCCCTATCCTGCCTCTCTACCTCAGGGTCAGGGCACGAGGCTTCCAAAGTCTTCTATCTCTTCTTGGGACCACTGCCAGCTTCTGGAGCCACCGACAGAGATCAGAGGAGGGAGAACTACCCCAGAGGAAGCCTTGTGTGGTTGGTCCTTTCCCATAAGCCTCACATGAGTCCCTTTGAGGACTGATCTACCCCCTGCATCTCAGGCCCCTTACTGTTGGGTAGAAGGTGGTACAGAGGCATTCAGCCCTGTCCCCACTGTTGAGTTGTCTTGAAGAGACAGAGAAGGTAGGAAGTGGGGACAGGGGCCTGCCCAGAGGGAGTGAGGAGGATAAGGCGGGGCCTGAGCTCTCAGAATCCGCTGGAGAACTATCCTGCCGGTGGGGCTGGCGGGGGGGAAGGGCTGCTGGCTCTAAGAGGGGTTCAGGGATCAGAGGAAAGGCAAGAACTAGAGGAGCCAAAGGGGATGCTGGGAGGGGGGCCCTGGAGAGCAGGGTGTGGCTGGTCCTGGGCAGGGAGGGGGGCAAGCAGGGGTGTGAGGGCAGGTGGGGTGGGGAGAGGAGGGTGCACTGGTTCTGAATATACTTGCCCTTCAGTTTGCTGATTGGCACTGGGACAGTCCACCAAGAGAGAAAGCGAGGAAAACAAAAAACAACACAAACACAAAAACAAACGAAAAGGGGGAGGGGGAAGGGGAGGGGCACAAACAATATTTTATTCAATGGCTGTTTGAATGAAAATATTGTGTCTCATCATCATACCGAAAGGAAACTTCTTGCAAAAAAAACGACATGAGAGAGAAAGAGAGAGCGAGAAAACTCAAAGGAGATGAGCCCCAGTCGGCCAGGCAGGTGGGGACGCCCGGTGGGGCCGGAGCCCCAGCCTCCCTCCCAGTGACCTCGGGCGGTGGGCAGGCGGGGCCACAGGCTCCGGGGACTCTTGGGGGAGGCCCAGGGTGAGCAGGACATGCAGGATGAGCCACAGGCAGAAGAGTGGGAGAGGGAGGAAAGGAAGGAGGGAGCGTGAGAGAGGGACGGACTGGAGGAAGGACGCGGAGCTGGGGGAGGCCGGGAGAGGGAGGGAGAGAGAGGGAGAGGAGGGGAGGAGGGGAGGAGGGGTTCTGGGTAGGGGAGAGGGAGGCAGGGAATGTGGGGAAGAGACATGGAGGGGGTGAGCAGAAAGGAGGGGAAGAGAGGGAGGGAGACCGAGAAGGTGGGGGTGCAGGGAGAGGAAAGAGGAGGGAGGGAAGGAAGAAAAGAGGGAGCGAGGCAGGGAGAGGAGGAGGAAGGAAGAGGGAGGGAGGAAGAAGAAAGGGCAGAGAGAGTCAGGGAGGGAGCCGGGGCTGGCAGGGAGGGGAGGGAGCCAGAGGCGAGGGCTGAGGTGAGGCGGAGGGTGAGGAGGGTGAGTCCTGGGAATGGCAGAGGGGCCAGAGGGAGCCCCTGCGGGTGGTACCGCAGGGGGAGAGAGCCACGGGGAGACGGGACAGAGGGAGGAGAGGAGGGGTGTCTTCAGGGAACGCAGCCCCCAGGGTGTGCGGGAGGCAGGCTAAGGAGGGGAGACACGGAGCGGGAGAAACCAAAAACAACCTCAACAGAAACTATGAGAGAACGGTCTGGAACCAAATCTGAGAGAAGGCGAGCATGCAGATTTCCACAGACTTTCTGGGCTGGTGCCCCAGCCTGGGGGTGCCTGGGGGGTGGGCAGACTGGGCAGGAGGGGCTGCCTGGCCGCAAGCGGCTGGCTACGTTGCCTGGGGCCGGCCAGGGTGCAGGGCAGAGGCAGGGGTGCAGCGCGCAGGCAGGGGCTGGCCACTTACACTTGACCTGCAGGATCTGGTCGCTGAGGTTGGCTTGGAGGTAGAAGGTGCTGTAGGGAGGGAGCACGAGCCCCAAGCTGGGAGGAGGGAGGGGAGGGGCGCAAGTCACCGCTGGGGAGAGGTGGGCCATACTGGTGCCCCCCTCCCCTGGCCGTCAGATGGGAGAGTCATGGCCTAGGGTCCTGGACCCTCCATTCGCCAAATTCTCCTGGAGGCCTCAGAACTACCAGCCCCGAAGCAAATCCCCACCCCGCCCCTTACCCCCAGCCACCTCCCCCAACACACCACCTGCCCAGCCAGCCTCCTCCCCCTGGGTATCTGTCCCAGCAGCAAAGTCACGAGGGGCAGAACACTGTCAAGGAGCTAGGCTGCTGTGGGAGGGGGATCCACAGTCCCCAGAGACCCGGGCCATGTGAAAGCCGGCTGAAAGCAGGGTTGGCGCTACCATAGTGAGGGCAGCACCAGCTGGCACTGGGGTGTGCAAGGGACAGCTTGCACTGCCGGGGCCTGCCCCACAGGGGGCCTGCCCCCAGGCTGTGCATGTGCTGAGGATGACATCCTGGGACAGATACCCAGGGATACAATCCAGGTGGGGGGGACATGAGAGGGTGGCGGGCCACAGGGAGACAAGACAGATGCACTGTCTCGTCTCTGTCCTGTGCTCCCAGGAGGTGGTTCCTGAAAGGCCAGTGAGAGGCCCTTGGGGACTGAGTGTCATGGGGTGAGAAGTGAGCAGGCCTGGCTGCTGGTGCCCCACTGGGATTTGGCACACCGGGGTAGAGGAGGGGACAGCTGGGCTCGGATTCCGGATGTGGGGGCTGCCCCTCCCTGCCCGCCCAGCCTTGGCATCACTCACCTGTAGTTGGTGCTCCTTATAGGCACCCAGGTGTAGTTCCTCAGCACCTCGTCTATGTACCTCTGGGAGAAGGGGCTGGGTCAGGTGCTTGGGCTAGCGGGTAGGGGCGGGGCGGTGGGAGGAGGATGCCCGCCTCGGCTCTCTCTCCCTCCTCCGCCAGCCACCGTCTCACCTCGTCCAGGGACTTGACCAATGTTCTGATCTGCTTGTGGCCCTTGTAGCCGTCGATCATGCTCCGACGGATCTGGAAGGGCCAGAGATGTGAGGCAGGCCCACCCTCCTCTGTTCTGGGTGCTCCCCCTCCCCATTCCCCTCTTCACCTCCTCCTTGTTCTCATCCTCCAGCTCTGCGTCCAGGAAGTCCAGAGTCACAGGCTCCCGGAAGTTGGTGGTCTGTGAGAGGTATGGCAGGAAGTCAGGAGTTCTCATCTGGAACTGTTTACTCCCCTCCGGGCCACCCACCTGGCTCACCTGGGGCTTGAGGTTGGGGTGCAGCAACACATAGCCGTTCAGGTCAATGGCAAACACGTAGCCGTTGGCTCCAAGCTGGGGGTGTAGATTGGGGGCTCAGGGCTTGGAGGGCTGGGCAGGGGTTCCCCGGGCTCCGGAGCTCTTCCTTGTCCTGCCTTCCATGCCGCTGAGGGGTGCCGTCTGCCTGCCTGGGCCAGGCACCCACATGCCACTCGGCCCCAAGCCTGCTTCTCAAGCCATGCCCAGCAGGCTGGCGCCCCTCATGCACCAGGCCTGGCCGAAGCTGCCCAGCTCCATGCGGCCAGATTCGTTTGGCCTTCTGTAGTTCTCAGCCCACCCCTGCTTCTCATGGAGCTGTCAGTCGGCCAGGCTGCTCCGTCTCTACTGGCCCCACAGGCTGTTGCTGCTTCCCACTCACCTCCCCACTATGTCACCTCTTGGTCCCCGTCTCAGTAGAATTGGAATCCCACAGGCCTGGGCATCCCTTCCAGGCATCCCTTCCAGGAGTAAGTGAGACCTTGGACTTGCTTTTACCTCTGGGCCATTTTATCACTGCACATGGAGCCCAATGCCTTGGGGCCTTCATGTGGCCAGGTTTCAGGATGTGGTCCGACACAGCTCATCCCCCATGCCTTTCACAACCAAGACCCAAACTCCCTTCGCCACAGGCCCTGGGCCCGCCACACTGATGCTGCTCCTTCTCCAGCTTATGACTCTATTTTTCACCTTCGAGACTTTGCCCAGAGAGTTCCCTCCGCCTCCAAGGTAGACCTTCTCCTCCTTTGTCCCCAGGACACTCCTGCCTATGTGACAGCCTGGGGGTTGGCAAACTACTGCCCATGGGCCACACCTGGCCTGCCGCCTCTTACTGTATGGCTGAACTAAGAATAGTTTTTACATTTTTAAATGCTTGAAGAAGACAGAAAGAATTATATTTTATGACATGAAAATTATCTGAAATTCAAATTTCAGGATCCACAAACAAACTGGTGCTAGAGCATGACCACGCCCATTTGTTTGTGTTTTCCCAGGACAACAGCAGAACTGAGTATGAGTATTTAGGCTGGCAGAGCCTCATATAGTCCTAGTCTGGCCCTTTACAGACGGTCTGATGACCTTAGCTCTAGGGCCAGGGGCGCCTCCTCCGGAAGCCTTCCCTGACTGCCTGAACTCAGAGGTCTCCATGGAGGTGCTGTAATCGCCATAAGTCTCCTCTGCTGTGTCTGGCTGTGTCCTCAAGGGAGGCAGAGTGGGGTGGATGTGCAGCTTGATGCTCACCGTGTAGTTGGGAGTCAGCTTCTTGATGTCATTCAGAGCCACATCGATGCCCATCACGCCCAGGATCAGCTGGTTCTGGGAGCAGAGGCAGGAGGTCTGCAATGGACTCAGTGCCATAGGAGGGCCTCTGCCCACCCCCCATGCCCAAGGCCTCAAGCTGTTCTCGCAAGCAGCTGCCCCTGTCCAGCTTGTAGGCCTCCCTATCCTGCCTCCGTCCCAGACATGTTATGGGCATGCCCAACCCTCCCAGGCAGACCTCGTCCTTACTCAGCGAGGGACCTCACCTTCTTTTCCCCAGGGCCATCCTGCGTCAGGTTGAATACAGGTAGGGTCCCTGTCACCACCAATCCCAGACCCTAAAGGGAGAGGAAGATGATGGGTCGGCCTCCTGTGGCCAGCCATGCCCCCGCCCCAAGTGTTCAGGGCGGAGGCTGAGGTGCAGGCCACTTCTCTTGCTCCTCTGTTTGGTTCACCCCGGGAAGGGGACCCTCAAGGGACTTGACCTTGTGGGCACATCCGTGGAAGAAGGTCGCCAGCTCCACCCTTTCCTCGCCCAGAGAACTTACCAGCGCATCTTCATACACGTTGGTCCATTGCACCTGCTTGGCCTCTTTGCCCGCCAGCACCATGGGCCTGCCCAGTACGTCCAGATATTCCTGGGGAGGGGATGGTGGGCAGGGGTCATGAGTCTACCCTTCCCACTCTGTCCTCCCTGTTCTGCCTCCCCATGTGTCAGCTCGCCACCAGGGGGCGCTCACACACCAGAGCAGACCATCACTGGTGCTGTCTCTGCAGAAGCAGGGGGCTGGGAGGAGGAGGAGGGGGCCCCCCACAGTCTCACCTGTGTGTTGATGCGGATGGCGCCGATGGAAGGGATCTCAAAATAGTAACCTGTGAGGGAAGGGGAGGCAGAGGTGGCCCTGGGTGGTGCTGAGGACCCGAGGCACAGGGGGCCCTGCTCCCTGGGGTGCGTCTGCAGTCCTGACTTGTCTCGGTCCCTTTCTCGGGTGTCGTTCCCTCTGAATCATGGCCCTTCAGTGCTCCCTGCTATTGCTCTGTCAGTGGGGCCGATACTATGCAAGAGGCTGTGAGTGTAAGTAAGGGTAATAAGGAAGCAGAGCTGGGGTGAAGACAGGAACCTGAGGCCTAAAGTCCCTAATT
>NW_011888881.1:3301189-3320202 GCF_000151845.1 Pteropus vampyrus | reverse complement strand
GCCTCTCCCTCCACCCCACTGTCCCTGTCAAAGGTCCACCCCAAGTGAGAGCCAGAGGATGCCTTCCAAAGGCCCTGCCCCTCTCCCCAGAGGACAGCTTCTGAACACTGATGCCTTCAGAGCGGATGAAGAGCTGTGATTTAAAGACACACAGGCTCCAGGCTTTGCCCACAGGCGGGGTGCCGACACTTGCCTGCGCACTTGTCCCTCTGCTCTGGGACCTTTGCTGTGTCTTGTCTGCTGCTTAATCCTCCCTCCCCCGCTCCTCTTGCTCCCCTCTCTCTGTCTCTGCGGCTCCCCTTAACTGACCATAATGTGAAAACAAAACACATTTCTAGCATTGGTTGTGCCTATTGAACACTGTTACGGTCCTGTTCTTAATTTAGAAACTTAGTGAGTTAAACAAGCTCTATTTTTCTCTTTAAGGGAAAAATAAAGTCAGGCTCTCAGATGTTCCACACAGCATTGTCTGCCCTGGGAGAGTCTGCCTGGCAAGTTCCACCCGTCGCTGGGCCTCAGTTTCCCCATCTGCACAATGAGAGGTTTAGACCAGATCATCCTGGAAGCCTATCTAGCTGCTGGCAGGGGTTGTTTCTGACTTCAGGTCAAGAGCCAAGGGAAGACCCCGGCCTGGCTGGGCAGTCTCTGCACGAGTCATGACCCCACCGCGTGCACGCACGCACTCCCACATGCGACTGTGCAAACACTCCGGGCCCCGCCTGGAAAGAGCCTGCTCCTTGGCCGACGTGCGCACGCCCGCTTCCACGAGAACACGCTCTCGGATCATGCGAAGTTGGAAAATGGGGACCATGCCCCCTCGGGCAAGCGATTACAGATTTAATTAAAAGTGACACAGTAAATAAAAAACATATAAAATGTAATTTGTGTGGGTAGCGAGGGGTGACTGGGGAGGGCGGTGTGGCTCCTGTTTTAATTAGCGTGCCTGCTTGTGATAGTGCCCCTCGACTGGCTCGGGCAGGTGGCCTGTGGAGGGGGCGGGGCGGGGCAGCATCCGCCCGCACCCCCGCCCGAGGCTGCCCAGAAGGGCGGGCTGACCCTAAGCCTCCCTGAGGACCCTGGAGGATTCCCCACATTCTGAAGACTGCCCAGAAGCTCAGGGACCTTTGCCCCAAGATCTGCCATCCAGTGGGCCCCCTAGATTCTGGGACTACCCTGTAGGCACCCCCAGGATCATGTAGAATCAGCAGACCCCAGAGCCTTGAATCCTGCTGCTAGAGCTCCCCATCTGGTGTTTGACTCCTGGCCCCCTCCGCCACACCTCTCAAGACGGTCAGTAAGGCCCTCCTCATGTCTGACCGAAATCCTCCTAGCTGTAGTGACCCGGTTTCCCCACTGTGCTAAACTGTCCCCGGAGCTTGGACTCTCAGCTGCCCTCTACCCACTCCTCCTCCACGCCAAGAACAGGAGGAAGGTGTTACAGGTGGTGTCTGTGTGAGGGGTCGCTCCCTGACCCCCAGCCCTTATGTCCATCTGATGTGGTTGGTGGCTCTGCCACCATTCCCACGTGGCACCAGGGGACGGGGGAGCTGCTTGGGGTGGGCGGGGACTTGGCCCGGCATGTGAGGGCACGGCTGTGGGCATGCGTGTGCAAACAGGAGACCATGCACAAGGTGAGAGGCTCGGGGACCGCCCAGCCACTGTGAGGCTGTGCCCGAGTGGCTTGATGCCTGCGTGTGGGTGAGTCTGAGAGGCGAGCACGGGTGACCTTGGGTAGAGGGGGCTGACAGTAGATGGCTGGGCACCTGGGACCTGGCAGTACCCTGGCGGTAGGCCTTGGCCCAATCACGCTGCACACTCACAGCCTTTGTAGATATCCGTGGGGATCTGCACTGCCGTGTACGAATAGTTGACCTTGTTCTTGAAGTTTGAGTCCTCAACGAAGTCCAGCCTTAGGGTGCTGGCCTTGGAACCCCTCTCCATATCCTCACTCTCAGGGTCATCCTGCAGAAAGGAACCCCCCCCACATGGCAGTGTCAGGGCCAGCAATGGTGGAGTGGGGTCACACAGGCCTGCAGGCAGGGGAGGGCCAGTCTAGGCATAGGGGCATCTCGGAATCAGACTCTTGGAGTCAGAGACCCAGAGAGAGAGAGAGAGATGGTGAGACACAAGGACAGATGGACACTGGGTATGTTCCCCTTATCCAGGAGGCTTGTGACTTCCATCTGCCCCCCGCCCACCTCACCTGCCATTCCCACGTTCGCTAAACCCAGATTCCAAAACCCAAACCAAACCGACCCCTTCCTGACATCTTTGGAAACCAGTTATCAGTGAAGGAGACAAATCTTGGAGCCAGTGAGGAATGGGCTGCAGACCTCTGCCTGAGGACGTGCCTTGTGCAATCACAGGGAGCCTGTCAGCCCTTCCCAGGAGATCTGGGACCCCCACCAGGCCCCGCCCAATCCCTGTACAGAGTTCCTTTGGCAGCAGGGAGAGGCCACTGGCCCCATCTGGGGCAGGGGCACCAACCCCTGCAGCAGCGTGGCTCTAGGGCTGAGCTGGGGAGTCCTGGGGAGAGCCGGGCTGGAGCAGGGGCTAGCACTGAGACCAGTAACCTCTGGGAGGAGGGTCTGTGGCGCCTGCTAGCAGCGGGACTGTAAAAGCCCCCGTGACTTTCTAAAATGGGCTGCAGCTGTCTGACAGGTGCCAATTACTGCATCTCTGGCCAGGCAGGCTGGGCATGCGCTGTGAGCCCCCGCCCACCACCCCAGGCTGGCAGGAGTGGGTCTGCGACGACAGTGTTGATGCCGGAGCCGCGGGGGTGGGGGTGGGGGGTGGACGGGCATGGGTGCAGGTGTGTAAGGGGGAGGGACAGATGGTGGTGGAGTGAAGGGGAGACAAGGAAAAGGCAGGCGGGCCAAGGGGCAGAGCCGGGGCTTGTGTCCTGGGAGGGAGGAGCTAAGCAGCTCCTCCTTCATTGAATCCCCCGCATGCTCCCTCACTGCCTGGCAAGACCTGTTCCCACCCTTGACAAGGCACAACTCATCTCTCCGCTGTGGATGGCACTGTGACAACCGACCCCACCGCTCACCGGGTCCTGGCACACCCCTCGGCTCCCCCTCCAGGCGTTTGCCCAGGCTGCGTCTCGTCAGGGTGATCTGCCTCTCCACCCAGCTGGATGTGCTTGCCCCACCCCGGGAGTGCTCCCGGATGGGGGGACAGTGGCCGGCCTGTGTGGGTGCTGGCACGGCTCCGAAGGGCCTGCAGCAAACTCCTTTTCATCTTTTCAAGAGTGAAATTTATACAGCACAACCCAAGCCATGTGCTGCCCTCCCTCTGTGTCTCCCAGCGTGCGGCCCCTCCACCCACCTCGGCGCACCCTAGGAGGACCCTCTGAAGCTCTTGGTGCCGGGTAAAGCCGGGCGGGCAGCTGCCCCGCAGAGGCCAGAGCAGGGAGCCGCCGCCTCTGAGGCGTGAGCTACTCACGTTCTTCGTTCTTCGAGGAGGAGGGGAGGCTCACGGGAAGAAAGCCCCCGAAATGTCAGCGGCAGATGAAGGGCGCCGGAGAATTTAATCTCCCAACTTTCCCAACTAATGTGACATTTGGATTCCGTTCTGATAAGCTATCAGCTGGCGAACTTTTTCCTTCCTTCTCTTTCCCCCACCCCCACCTTCTGGCTGGTAATTTAAAAGTAAATGGTCTAGAAAGATCTCTAACTGTACCTCTGGCAAAGATTAAAAAAACAATACAACACAACAAGAAGGGGGAGTCAGCAAATGTGTGTGTGCAGAATTTATGCCAGGGCTGGGCTGGGCCGGGTGTCTGGGCTACCTGACCGTGGCCCGGCCCCGCTTGGGGTGATCTTCCTCCTTGGGCTGCCCCTAGTGCCCCAGCAGATGGCCAAGGGGGTGGGGACAGGGAATATGATTTAGCGCTAGGGGCCGGGGGTCCTGGATGCATTGGGGCTGCTGGCGGCTGGTTCCGTGTCCTGGCAGGGGGCTAGGCCCCCTCACAGGCCAAAGAGCCCCTCAGTGGCAGCCCCATGCCCAGGGCTTTGTATGGTGGGCCATCGCAGTCTCCTGGTTTATATTTAATGCACTGATTGCTAAAATTACAGCCCGCTGCTGAGGGGGGTAAGGAATTAGATTCAGGGTCTAATTAAAGGTTCGCTCTTCATTTGAATTTCAGATTCCAGCTTTAATTTTAGCAACTTCTCTGGGAGCCACAGAGGCTCAGCCAAGGGGGAAGCACACCTGCTTTAGCCCACCCACCCCTCCTTCTCAGGGCCCCTGCCTGCCTGTCCTCTCGATGGCTCCCCCAGGCCAGCCTGGCACCGTGGACCCCCTGCAGGGATCCTTTCCTTCCTGCTGACCTTCTGGTGTCACCAGACACAGCCAGCTCCCTGCAGGAGACCCCCCAGGCCGATAGGGAGAAAAAGACTGGATTTTGGGTCTCCTGCACCAGCCAGCACAGGTGGGGCCCCAGAGGCTGAGACGTTGTGACAGCTCTGTTTTCAGAGGAGACAGCTGGGTTCAACTACTTTTGCCTCAAAGGCAGGCAGATGGATTTGGGCCTTGATAGGTCCACTCCGTGTGCCCTGCCCCTTGACACCCTCGTCTCCTCTGGAGGCCCTCACCCACCCAAATGGTCTCTGTCATCTGAAGAACAGGCACAGAGGACCTAGGCTGCCCCTGCAGCTGGGGCGAGACTGACTGAGCATGGAGCCAGGCTGTGGGGTGCTCAGCACACTGAGCTGCTGTTCCCCTCACCACAGGGAAGGGAACCTGCACTGACCTGAAACACCTGACGGCACTGCAGCCTAAATCCTGGCCTTGCCTGCCACCTCCAGGAAGCCCTCCCCGACTGCTCCCTCTCCTCCTTGCTCTCGTACAACTCGGCACCCCTCTCCACACTGGCACCTGAACTGATCTATGGGAGGGAGTCCAAGCGCCTCACTACCCTGCCCATGGCTGGGGTCCAGGCCTGCCCCATACTGTGCAGTGAAGCCGTGCCCCTTAGTCACAGAGACACAGCCCTGGAGGCGTCTGGGCCTCCAGGGTTTGTGGGAGGTGTAGGGTGGGGGTTTGTGCCACCACAGCCCTGCTGGTTTGAGTTCATAATCCGAAAGCAGCATCGAGCCCGACACTCATTTTCCAGCTGAGGCCACTAGCTCAGAGAGGGCCGGTAGCTCTGGCAGCTGCCCCTCCCCCCAGTGTAGGCGGGGGCACTTACCAGCTCAGCATCAGCCTTGGCATCATAGTACACGATGTCTTCCTCCTGGTTGGGGAGAGAGGCCTCAACACTCACAGCCCAAGGTCTCTGGAGGCGCAACCAGGACCCCCGGCCGCAACGCCTGGAACGGCCTCCTCAGGTTCCTCCGGCCAGAGCTGCCACCCAGGGAGGCAGGATGAGTCAGGCCGGGGTGCCCCTCCCCTGGGGGACCAGGGACTGTCCTCAGGGGCTCTTGCTGACTCCAGGGTCTCTGCAGTGGGTCTGAACCAGCCTGTCTGCAGAGACTCTGGCCGAAGCAGAACCAGGGGGAGTGAAGAAGATGGAAAAACAGAGCCGAGTCTGGGCAAGAGTGAAATAATGACTCGACGCTGCATCTTCCAATTTCTTCTATTAAAAAGCCTGCTCATTACGGGCATGTACTTATTAATTATCTGTGATTTGTTGTGAAATGCGAGGGGGTTTGCACAACAGGATCGGGAGAAAACAAAGCCCGGCCCCCGAGCCTGCCTCCCAGCCCTCGGCTGCCCGTGCCCGCCCCGCCCGCCCCGGCCTGGCCAGCCTGCCTGCTGCCTAGGTTCTCGGCCATCTGCGCGTCATAATCACTGGCCACCCGGGGGATCCGTAACACAAACGGGCTAATTTCATGTTTAATGATCTTTAATCAGCACTGAGCATGGCTGACAGAGGCCGCCAGAAGGTGAATCTGGTGCCGTCAATGTGCTACCCGCTCAGGAGGGGCCACCCCACCCCTGCCCTGATGGGTCCCAGGCAGGACATGGAATAGGGCCACTGTGGGAGTCGCCCTCCCCTGGTGCTCCTCAGCCTCGTTTTGTACAGCAAAACCTGGAGCATAGCTCTGGCGGTCCCTCACTCACTGGCCTGTTTCTCAATGGTCTGCAAATGGGGGTGACGACCAAGTGTGACCACAGGTCTGGCCATAAAACAGTAAGCACAGGGCCAGCACATACTCCGTGGTGGGCAGAAGTCATCCTGGCTGCCCCTGGCCCAGGCCTGGCTGGGCCCCATTTGCTGTGTGACCAGTTGCACTGCTCCCTCTCTGAGCTCGGGCTTCTCATGCTTCAAGGGAGGGGCTTGGCTGTGCTGATTGCTCAGGTGCTGAGTCTGAGGCCATGGTTCGAGGTGGTCAAACTGGGGCTTATTGTGGGGAACAGTCGTGGGTTGTTTCCCACCAATGGTCTGGGGGCGGGGAGTCAGGCCACTGGCTGGACACCCGCAGGCACACTGCAAGCGTTCTGGAACACTGACCACACGCCTGGCACCATCTTGGCCTAGACGACAACCTCTTGATGAACGTAAGACTGAAGGCCACTTGATAGTTTCAGTCATCTGAAGTATCTGCTGTGTCTAGCGCTTTGCACACATTGAATCCCGGGTCCTCCCTGACAGCCCTGTGACCCCACCGTACAGACCGGGACACTATGGCAGGGATAAGAGAGGCTTTGCACCCTGGTTCCACCCGCCTTCTGGACCCATCTCCAACCCCTCCCACACTCGTCCACCCACCAGCCCAGAAAGACTGGAGCCCAGGGGGCGGGGCGGGGGCGGGGCGGGGGCGGGGTCCGGGCTCCAGGATGCTCCGCCTTCCCCCGCGCCAGGCTCGGACGGGAGCGCGTAATGAAAGCTGACATTACATCAAACACAATAAAGAGTTTCGGTTGATGAAGATCATTCCTGAACACACAAACCCATTAAACCGAGGGGAAAAAATATCAATTCAACACACTCGCTGGCGAAAAGAAAATGTGATTTGTTATCTGAAAGGGGGTTATAAACACGGCTCTGCCGCGCTCGCCCTCCGCAGCGAGAATGCGCGGCTCTCGGCGGGAGGACTGCAGATTAGCACGGGGCTTCGCCTCCAACCTTTCAAGCAAGACTTTCGCAAGGACAGGAAAGGGCACGGCTGGTGGCCCGGCGCTCTCAAGCCTCCAGGGGCCCTGGGCTCTCTCACAGCCGTGGCCGGCCCTGCGCGCGTCTCCGTCCAGACGCCCCAGTGTTCACGCGGCCACCCCTTTCTCCAGCTGCTCCAGAGACTCCCTTTCTCTCTTTGTCCCGTTTCATGGTTTCGGGGGAGGATCAGAGGTTGGTGGCATCAGGGACACAGGAGGAACGTGGCATACAGGAGGGTTCCGGCCCCCTGCAGACTCGGGGGTGAGGCTCAGGGGTCTTTATGCGGTCCTTGTTCCAGGGGCTGGGGTGCATTTGGGCAGGAGTCCTCCCCATGTCTCCTACCTCGAAGGGCCAGCTGGTGCCCTTCCTTGGTCAAGAGCAGCATTAGCATGGGGTGGTGGAGGACAAGGTCAAATGTGTGAAAGTACATGGTAAACACAGCTGTGGCGGCTACGCTTGACGTGATGTGGAGCCGGGGCCATTGGGGTCAGGGCGGGAGGGCCCCTGGAAAGGCTTGTGTGTGTCTGCTTTGGCCTGCACAGGGCCCAGTGTCTTCCACTGGCACCTGCCTCCGGGCTAGATAAGGAGGCAACATCACTTAGCGATGACACACAGGGGCCTTGGCAAAGGGTCCCGGCCTCGATCCTGACCTGAACACCTGTGCCCTGGGATCTTGAGCAGTGAGTGCAGACCCCAGTGGTCCCACAAAGACTCCCAGAGATCACCCCATCTCACCGATGGGGCGAGGGTGTCTGTGAAATCCTGCAGCCTCAGCGGCAGGACTTCTCATTATGAAATCAGGATGATGCTGCCTCATCTGAGGGTGCTGTGAGGATGGGGAGCTGGGCGTCCCAGGGGAAAGGGCTAACCCTACTCAAGGGGGGAACCCCTTATGTTTTCAACTCCACAGCCCCGGGAGGGGCCTGAATGTGGAAGAAATGCCCTGGGTGGGGTGAAATGGGTGTCATTAAGGTCTGGGGTCCATACCCCAACACCTCCCCTTTGTTTCCTGATATTCTAGGGGCCATTTTCCTCAAACTGGGCAGGGGTGGGGAAATCACCCCCTCTAACTCACACACATGCCCATGCGGGTTTCTGTACATGGATGACACATGAGGGGTGGGGCTGGGGGACACGTATGGCCATTGTACAGATGACACACACATTCTCCTTAGCTGGAGTTGAGCCCGAGAGAGGGCATGAGGGGTGTTGGCAGGTGGGGAACAGGGCGAGGATGTGAGCATGGGGTGAGCATGGGGAGTGGCAGTTTGGTGCCACAGAAGGTGGCTGCCGTGGCCTGGCCAGACCTGACGGCCGCCTGCCCACCAGGCCTCCGAGCAGGGCCCAGGCCAGCGGCCCAGCTACACCAGTGAGGACGCTTGGCCTTCTTGCCCTGGCTCACTGCCAGCTCAGTCCAGCCAAGAGGACTGTTTTCTGAGAGAGCCGTCTGTCGCCGGCTTGGCAGGGAGGCAGGCAGCACGCCTGATGGCTGGGGCAGCCTCAGGCCAGGGAGACCACCGGTCCTGTCCAGCTGGCCCCTCTGGCCTGGCCCAGCCTTTACAGCCCTCCCTTTAGGTCCCCAGGCAAAGCGACTTCTCCCATCAGAGTCCCCAGGATAGGACTGTGACTCTCCCATCAGAGTCCCTGGGGTAGGACTGTGACTCTCCCATCAGAGTCCCTGGGGTAGGACTGTGACTCTCCCATCAGAGTCCCCGGGATAGGACTGTGTCTCTCCCATCAGAGTCCCTGGGGTAGGACTGTGTCTCTCCCATCAGAGTCCCCGGGATAGGACTGTGTCTCTCCCATCAGAGTCCCCAGGATAGGACTGTGACTCTCCCATCAGAGTCCCCAGGGTAGGACTGTGTCTCTCCCATCAGAGTCCCCAGGATAGGACTGTGACTCTCCCATCAGAGTCCCCAGGGTAGGACTGCTTTCTCCATTAGACTCCCAGGGCAGGGCTTTGTCCTGCCGGTCCTGATGTTGGCATTGAGGGCCTGGGGAATCAATCGCCTCTCCTGCCTCTGCCACCCATGCCCTGGCTCCGTTCATTCCTGGTGGTGGTTTAGATGGCACATAATGCTGGCGCAGTCGGGTGCTGGTGCCAGGCGCAGTGTCCGGCAGGTGGGCCATCTTTATCTACCCTAAGTGTTACGGGCACCAGAGCACCTGCTGCCCGTCTGCAAGGGCCATGGGCAGTGCTGCCTGCTAACAAGGGCCACGGTTTCCTTGGTGGCCAAGGCTGTGGCTACCGGTTCCCTGCCCCTGCTACAGCGAGGTGTGTGAGGTCATGACCTGGGAGGAGGAGGGAGAGCAGCAGGGCTTCAATCCGGACATCTTGCTCTTGCTATCCGTTCCAGCTCTGACTCTGCAGGCTCCAGGACCCCCAAAACCCCCGAGCTGGTTTGGATGGGTGTGCGTGTGTGTGGATGTGAGTACGCCACTGTCCGTTTCTCAGAGGTCTGCATGCAGACCTATTGTGTGCTGTTGACACAGGGAGGGCCACGCCCTGTTAATCATGCAGCGAATTCCAGTCTGGCCCCACGGTGCCATCCTCCTCATCTCAGAGGTAAGAAGACCGAGGCCTGGCTACTCCTGGTCACTCTGTCCACAGGGCACTTGGCCGAGCACATAGACAGGTGATGAACAGCACTGAGCTAGGCTCAATTGCTTCTGGCCTAGAGGAGCTGCGGGTGGGGCAGACAGACCAGCCCACAGGGACGCTGGCCTGGGGCAGCCTGCCCTGGGGACCATCTGTGACAGAGGTACCAAAGGTGGGTGCTATGGGCAGTGGGGGCCAATCCTAGGGCTGGGACCAGAAAGAGGAGCCTTAGGAAGTTAACTGGAGAGGGAGAGGCATTGGCCTCCGAGGAGAAGGGAAGGGCGTTCCCGGGGGAAGGCCCGGCCTGTGCAAAGGGCGTGAGTTTGACGCTGGGGTTGTGGCTCAGGCCAGGGGCCCCTCCTGATTGCTGAGGAGGAACATGGCTCCTTATCTGTCACTTCCTGAAGGTTGTTGGGAAGGACTTGGTTTCAAGGGTGAGTGGAGTGCCCACAAGGGACAAAAACACCATCCCTTCCCCAGCTGCAAGTCATCCCCGAATCCCCCCTGGCGCGGATAGTCCCCACTTGCGGCCGCTGCCAGCTCTCCCCAGCAGGCTAGGCAGGGCTGGCAGCGTGTCACCTAATGAGCCCACCATTAGCACTGGTGCCTTTCGGCCTGGCAGCTGGGGCAGCTGCAGAGCTTCTGGGGAAGAGCAGGGGTGACTACTGCTCCACCATGCCCAAGGGACCAGTGGGAGGAGAGACAGACAGACAGCAGACTGATAAACTGGGGGTCATGGTGAGCACTGGCAGATAAGGCTGGGCCCAGCTGGCCCTGTGGTCACACCCACAGCTGGAAGAATCTCAGGTCAAGCGCGAGGGAGGGGACCAGTCAGAACCTGCTCCTGCCTCATCTTGGGACAGAAGCACCTGGGTCTATGGGCCGGTGTGGCCAAGAGATGCACCTGCACTGGCCCTGACTTGGTACCCACATGGCCCAAGGTGTGGGCCGACCCCTCCACCTACCATGTCTGCGATGACAGGCAGTGCCAACACCAGCCAGTCCTTCGCCAAATGGGGAAACTGAGGCCCAGAGAGGGGTGAGCCCTCGCTGGGTCGCACAGGGACTGTGACCCAGTGTGCGGGGAGCGGGTCCTCAAGTAGCACCTGTCTTACCAGCCCCTGGGTGCCCCTGAGACCTTGGCCCTCCTTCCTTGCAGGCCTTGGGAACCATCTGCTTTCCCCATGAGAGGGGTGCTCACTCTGGCCTGGGGTAAGCTGCTCCTGCCTTAGATAGTAGCTGAAAACTAGGGGCCAGGGACCTGGCAGGGTGACCCTTGGAGTCGGGAAGAGAATAGCAGTTTGGGGCTGAGGCAGCCTCTCTGTCTTCCTGTTTGGAGCCTGGACTGGGAGGCAGAGAAAGCCAGGCCGGGGGCGGGTCTTTTCATTGTTTCTCCTGATTCCTCCACTCACTCTCCTGTGCCCGCTCTGCACACCTGCCCTGGCGGGGAGGGGAGGAAGCAGGTACGGCAGGAACAAAGGAACGGCCTTAGTCCCCTGGCTTACTGCTCAAAGGAGGAGGGGCTGATGGGCTATCGCTGGGAAGGGAGATGGGCTTCCAGGAGGAACGGAGGAAATTCGGTCCCGAGATGAGGAGTGGGCCTGAGTGAGGTGCTCAGTGCGGCTGGAGCACAGGAAGCGGGGTGGGGAGGTGAGCTTGGCAAGGAGGCAGGGACAGCCAGATGCTGGGGTCTCGGGGGCAGGCTCAGGGCTGTTTGCAGTGGGGGTGTGGTCTGAGCGGCCAATGAGTCCAAGTAGCTGCCGCCATGTGTATTTC
Source organism: Pteropus vampyrus (assembly GCF_000151845.1). NCBI lineage: Eukaryota > Metazoa > Chordata > Mammalia > Chiroptera > Pteropodidae > Pteropus > Pteropus vampyrus. The sequence continues at coordinate 3,308,728 of NW_011888881.1, read as the reverse complement.
TGATCAAGGGGCTGAGAAGTCGGGGGCTCCAGTGACGGGGGGCGGGGGGGGTGCTGGAATGAGGAGGGAGAAAAGGGCAGTTCTGAGCCCCTGGAAGGTGGGGGGTGGTCCAGGGAGTCACTAGCTCATTTATGTGCTCACTGTGAAAAATTCGTTCATTACCCCAAACCCACGTGAGCTCCTTGAGGGTAGCACCCAGCACCCATCAGGGCAGCCAGGGAAGAATGCCATGGTGTGGGCAAGGTGGGGTGGGTCTCAGGGTGTCTGGCGGGATGGGGACCAGGGAGCAGGAGGAGGTTTAGGGAGCCTGGATCATAGGCATGAACACCCTGGCGCCTGACAGCCTGGCCGTGAATCTCTGCTACCAACATGTAACCTCGGGTAGGTCTAACCACTCTGTGCAGGATAATGATCCCACCTGCTTCCCAGATGGGCCAGGTCCAGTGCTGGAGTGAGCCAAGGGCCTGCCCCACTCCCACCCTCCTTATGGCTACCAGGGGGCAGCTCTTGGTGCCTCTCTCGGTGTTTAGCATAGAGACCACTAGGAGGCGTGGCCCAGATGCCCGAACAGCTATGGAGGACATAGAAAGCCCTGCCAGCTGTTTTGGTCCCCAAGGGTTCCCATCTTCGGCATTGGAGGTTCCCTGAGTCTGGGAGGAGCCCTGCCTCAGTCTCCTGGCTTACTGCGACCCCCTGAGATGCTGGCCTGACAGAGGGCTGCTGGTATATCTGGCCCAGATCAAACACAGCTGCCTGAATTTGTGAGGGCCACTTAGGTGTGAGGCTGGGGGTCAGTGAGGCTCTCCTTCCCTCCCCCACATTCTGGGCCCTTCTGCTCTCAAGAAGAGTACCGCTACCAGCTTCTCGCACCCCCACACCCTCGGGGCCTGGGCTCTGACTGAGCACCACCGGTGGAAAGAAAGCCTGGTCCCCAATCCCAGCCTCAGGGCCTCCTGGAAGACAGGCCGCTGCTCAGGGAAGTCCTGGGAGCGGGTTAGGGACCCTTATCCCAGAGTCTCTTCCAGGTCAGTGTATTAAAGTCAGAATCGAGGGGCTTCTTTGCCCTGGAGGCTTGCTAAGGAGTCTGGCACCTTCTTAACCACCCACTTAGGGAGCATCACTTCAGAGCAAACTTCACAGGGGACTCCACAGCTCCTCTGGAATGGAATGACAGGTTCGTATCTATACTCTGTGTCCCCGCACCAAGGAGAGCCTCAAACGTCTGTTGAATGCTGGGCAGAGCTCCCGGCTCCACCCCACAGAGCCCTTGGTGCCCCTCCAGTGGGTGTGGGCAGGCTCCCGCCTCGCTGCATTCACAGCCACCCTTGCTAGGGGTGGGCAGGTCTTAGGGCTGGGGAGGGCACTGTTCGTACCTTGATGTTGTCCTGCCAGCGGTGAGCTTTCTGGAAGTTCTCTGCAGCATCGGCCAGTCTCTGAGGAACAGAGCACAGGAAGGTCAGAGGCTGAGGGAGGCCCGTGCTCAGCCCAAAGCTTTCTCCATCCCCAGCACCCCCAGGGACCAGGCTGGCTCAGGGACTTCCTCCCTGCACCCTGCCAGAATCCTAGACATTCTCCAGCTTGCTGTGGGGCCCTTCCCCCACCTACAGTTGGGTTCACACCGTAAAGGTGATACCTGCACAAAATAACCCAAGTGGTATCTCCATGGGACTCCCGGTACTTCAGCCCAGCCACACTCCTGCCCACAGAATGGCAGGGGATCCCCAGAACAGAGCAGGCTCCAGGACCTGGAGTCAAGCCCCAATGCCATTCTCTACCTGCTACAAACCGGTGTCACCCCAGCACCAAGAAGAAGGCCCTTCCCAGCGAAGGGTAAACTGCCACAAGGGGCAGAGTGCCTCGGTGACGTGCCTGTGTTCCCAGCTCACTCAGGGCCCACGGCCCTTCTCTGCCCACCCAGGCCCACCACCGCCGATCCCATCCCGGCTTCCCGAGGCCCTTCCCTACAAGGCTCTCCAAGCCTTTTGTCCACATGAGCCCAGCCCTTCCTTTGGGGCTGGCTCCTGAGGCCTTCTCCATCCAGCCCCCCTTGAGAACAGCTGTATGTCTGCCATCTGCACTCCTGGCACCACGCCATGCTGATGTGTGGGGACATGGCAGCACCGGCCTGGCCCTCTCACAGTCCAGAGCAGGAAACAGATATGGAACCGGGTAGAACATGCAGGGCAGGAATAGCTGAGGTGCTTCTAGAAAGCTCAGTGCTGTGGGAACTTGGGATGTCAGGGAAGGCTTCCTGGAGGAGGGGCTGAGCTGCCTAGAGATTGTTATTGTGAACCTCCACGGACCCTGTCCTTCCAGGAAGTCTTGGGGCTCCTGAAGAGGGCCCTCTGGGGCCTCCCACAGAACTGAATGCAGTGAAGTCTTGCTAATCATAATGATCACTGTCACTACAAACTAGTCACTTACTGCGTGCCAAACCCTCCCTCCGGCCAGCAACACACCGTGTGTACCTGCCACCGTTCCCAACGTGCCTGATGTCCCCTTAGATAAGGATACCGAGGCATGGAGATGGAGAGCAGCCTGCCCAAGGTCACAGAGTGAGTCTGGGCTGCACTGGGGCCCTGAGCCTGGCTCTCGGCACTGCGTTTGCCTTGCCCAGCCCATGACCAAGAACTGAGGGCGCATTCCACAGGGCCCACCATGCCTGGTGAGCGACACTGTGGCTCTTTCAGGAAAAGAGGCTCTGGTCTCCCACTCCGGCCTCACTCCATTCCATGCGCGGAGCAGTAGCGTCCTGTCTCCTGGCCTCCAGCCCTGCCTCAGAAGGCCCTGGCTTCTTGGTGCTCAGGACACACACCCTTATCCATCAGTCCAGGCCTGCTGGGCCATGGGGGCCGTACAGGTGAGGTTCTAACAAAGCCTGGCATCTGCCCACCATGGGAAACGGGAGTCAGGACTCGGGAGACCAGCTTTTCCTCCCTCCCAGCGTGGAACAGTGTGGGGGGCATGGTGGGACTCCTTGCAGAGGTGCGGCCTCCTCTCTCTGGGGCAGGATGTCATGCCTGGTGGTTAGAGGACCTGTCCACAGCCACCCCCACTCCTGCTGGGCCTGGCTTCCCCTCCTCCTCAGGCCGAGAGAACTGGATGCTGGAAGGCCTATGAGGCTGGGGGTCCTGGGGGCAGGGCAGGGAAGTCCCTCTTGAAGTCAAACCCCTCGCTTCACAATACTGAGCCCCTCCTGGCCTCCACTGCCCTCTCCTGCTACCCCGCCTACCTTTTTTTGTCAGTTCCAGCCTCTGCCAACCTGTTACTGCTTGGGTGGCCCCACCCGCCTTATCCAGCCTCAGGGACCACAGGCCTCTCTACAACCAGATACCTCCATGTCCTGCCTCCAATCCTGGCCCTTCCTGGGGTGACCCTCAGGCCCACCAGAGCCCACACTTGGAATATGCCCATCCGCCTTGGAACCACTGCCCCCTACATCCGGCCCTTGGTGTCAAACCACCTACCGTTGTCCCCAGCACAGGCTCTGTCCCCCCTCAGGCTCCTGCGTCCTCTCTTGCCCTTTGTCATCTATTCTCCTCATGGCACCTAGAGCCTTAAAATATGGATCCGAGTGTGTGGCCTCTCCCTGACCCCAAGCCCTCAGCAGCTCCCTATGGCTCTGTGTCTGAAAGGCAAAGCTTTCCGGAGGCCCCGGGGGTTCACCTGTGCCCGACTCCCACCCCTCTCTTTACGTGGGGGGGCGGGGCTCCTTTCCACCTAAACCACAACCCCCCAGGGGCAGTGAGGCTCCTGAGTCACGAGCCTGCAGTACCCTTCCGCAGAGGACATTACCGTGTGACACATGTGGTTAACACTTGTCAGTACTGCTAACTGAGCATCTATTATGCAAGCTCAGCACCTGGCCTGGTTGAGAGAGGGAGAAGCCTTGGGAGCAGCCCCTGGGGCTGCACCTCATACGGGGAGCCTTGGCCAATACTGCACGCGCCCCCTTCCTTATCCCCTCAGGGCTGGGCTCTGACCCTGGGATTCACAGGCCCCAGGAACACGGGGGCTGCCGCCCCTCCAGCTCCCTGGCCTAGCAGCCAAGGGGAGGGAGCCCCAGGGAGCGAGGGCCCCAACCCCCAGCCTCCTTGAACTCATGGAGTCTGCAGGCTCCAAGGCCCGGGTCAGCCCGCTGACTCGTGAATAACGGAGTTGCAATAGCCACAGTGAAAGGATTACTTTTAATCCTCAGTAACGATCAAGCCATTATTATTTTTTCGGTGTTACAGATCAATCAGTCCATCCCCGGGCGCTGGACGTGTGCAAACTGCTAAACACAGGCCTGGTGGTGCGGGAGGGAGGGCCGGGCAGCTGAGTGGCGGTGGAGTGGGCAGGCTGTGGCTGCCTGGGTCCTGTCAGGCTTGAGGACAGAGTGAGGGAGGACTGGGACCACCCACCGGCACACCTGAGGGACCTCAGGCGGGGATCAGAGGCTGGACCCTGGCCTTGGACTGGGTTCCAATCCTGGCTGCCCTGAGCAAGTGGCTTCCCCCGCCCTCAGTTTCCTGCTCATAAATTAGAGATGGTAACTGTACCCATGCAGAGGGTAGATTCTTGGCAGCCCCCTTGCTCCAGCTTCCAGAAGCCACTCACAGGGTGTGGTCCCCCGGGGTTTCTGTGGCTGGCTCTAAGCATGCAGGTCTCCTGCCCACCTCTGGGCCTTCCCGTTACCCACTTTTTCTGCCTGGGATGTGCTCCCTGCCATCTCAGTCAGCCCTACCAGACTCTGTCACCTCCCCTGGAAGCCTTCCTTTGCCCCTGCCAGTCCCCTCCCCGCTGGCAACGCTCAGAGCCTTGGGCTCCTGTCTGCACAGAGCCCACAGCAGTCAGGCCCGTCTGGGGCTGGCTCGCAGCCCCACCCCCACCCTGCCCCTAGGTTCGTCTTCCTCAAGCTTTTCTCCCATCTCTTAGAGGTCCTCCTGATGGCCCAGGGGTGGGCAGGATGGGGAAGGAAACTGAGGCTCAGAGGTGAAGGGACAACCCACCAAGAACCCCGGCAGGGCAGGGGCAGAGGTGGGGCCACGGCTTGGTCCTGTCTCCAGGCCTCGCCTGTCTGGGGGGTACGCTCTGATCTCATCCCTGACCGGAGCGCCTGTTCCCCTGGGACCAGCTCCCTGCTCAGGCTTGTTCTCGGAGCCACCTGCAGGCTCTGGCCCTCCTGCTGCCAGGTCCTGCACGTTCTGTCCCCTCCTGTGCATTCTCGCCCAGACTCCTCCAGCCCGGCTCACGCCCTCAGCCTTGAGGTGTTCGCTTAGACCTCATCCTCCTCCTAACCACTCCTTGACCCCTGCCAAGCCCCCATCCGTCCCCACCACGGCACCCAGAGAACCCTATAGTAACCTGGCCCCTGACACGTAGTAGGTGCACAACGACCATCTGCTAAATCAAGGTCAGAGTGGCTCTGAACCTGGGTAGAGGCTGTGAGCTGTGTGGCCCCAGGTGTATGGTTTAACTTCTCTGAGCCTCTTTTCCGCATCACATCCTGGAGAGTCAGGGCTGCTACGAAAGTAATGTGGTTACGAAGTCGCTGATGGTGGCTTGCCTGACCTGCGATGTCCCCATCAGGGCCCAGGTGTTGGCGGGAACTGCGGTGGGACTGCTGAGCGGGGCTGCTCACGGCCAAGTCCATCACAGTAACAGCGGGCATTTCAGAGGCAATTATCAGAGTTTCACTTAACAATCAATTTCCCTCAGCTCCCGAAACTGTTCTTACAGGAAAAGGCAAGGAAGAGGAGGACTGGCGGTGTGCTGGGCTGGGGACAGAGCCCCCCTAGGGAGGAGCCTCCACCTTACCTTCCAATTTCACAGTTAAATGTCTTTCAATTGCCCTGGAGCCGACAGATGAACTGAGATAAGGGACCTGGGCTGTGGTGGGGTACCCCTCGGAGGCAACTCAGAGAGGAGAGGGCACCACTGCATGCTGGGAGGGGCGGGGCTTGAGTGTCGGGGTGCTGGAGCCCTCAAGCCAAGCTTCTTCATCCTTTTTGAGGGCCTGCTCCTCCCCGCAAGGCTGGGTGCTCCCACTTCTCCTGGGCCTCTTCCCCTCACCCCCCTCACCGGGGAGCCCCTCCTCTCAGTGCTGGCCCAGTCCAAAAGGGTCTGGAAGCAGCTGCCCATCAAATAGGATTTGTTCTGTGCAGCCCAGAGGGAAGACTGTTCGAGTTTTTTGGTCTTAATTAGTCATAGCTACTCCCTCTTCCAAGAGGATGAGAGGTTTTGGATAAAAGGCCCTGAACTTGTGGGGCATAGGATATTGAGATCTGGGCCACCGGAGGCTGAGCCCAGTGGAAGCTGTGATAGCGGGGCTCTGAGTCGGAGGCAGCAAAGTCCCGGCACTCAACCCCAAGAACACTGCCAGAGGGTGGCGAGAAAGGTAACGATGGCAGGATGATACTAGATACTGCCCCTGGCACCTACCTTGGGCCAAGTCCTCACGGACTGGCACATTAATCCAACCACACGTAGGAAGACTGTGCCTCTTCCTCACCCTCCCCGCCCGCCCCTAGCCAGACCCCTCAGTCTGTAAAGAGGTGGATCTTCTCTTTACAGATGAGGGGACTGAGGTTCAGAGCATTACTGTCACTGCCCCAGGTCCCTAGTGAGGAAGTGGTGGAGAGGACATCAAACTCAGGTCAACCAGTGAACATCCCAAGGCAGGGCCAGGTCTGGCCAGGTGGAGGAGTCTGGCTGCTTGGGCTCAGGTGACCCTCACCTGCCCCCCAGAGTGGCTCCTCTCCCCTTCCCCCAGGAGAGGGGATCAGTGACCCAGATGCTGCTCTGAACACACCCCCCAACCTTATTGTCCCTGGGCCCAGACCCCGGGAGGGGGCTAAGCACCAGGGCGCCCAGCAGTCCCTGCCCCACCCAGCAGTGGCGCCCTTGCTGCCCTGTTTTCCCTGCCCGCCTTCGGGCCCTGTATTAGCTCTGTATGGTGCACTGATAGATACTAAATACAGATTTCCAATTTTCAGAGCTGTTATGGTCTAATGAGTAAATAATATACATATTTAAAACTGTCTAAAAACATATCTGCATAATTAAAATATCTGCATAATAATGAAGCAAGGTGCAGCTCAGTAAGGAGGGAGCTGGAACCCCAGGGCTGACAGTAGGAGCGGCCACGCAGGCAGCGCGGGGGTCCTGGCCCTGTGGTCTCTCCTTCCTGCTACCGTGGCCTGAGTGGGCATTTGTCTATCGCTTGCTCCAAGGAGGTACGTCTGCAGTCAGGGACCAGGAGAACCCTAACTTGGCCTCATCCTTGCACGACTTATGGCCTGGGGGAGGTGCATGGGGACAGTCCTGCCGCAAGGGCTGCCTTGATAACCCTTTGACTGCCACCATCCATGGCACATAATGTGCTCAGAGCTTTACGGGGCAACCTCACGCCCCATGACCTTCTGAGGGCAGGTCCTGTCCTGATGCCCCATTTTGCCAGGTTCCGACGGGTGAGGAGCAGTACACCAGCATGGACGGGCAGCGCGGGCTGACCAGGACCCGTGTCCTAGGACGCACGGCAGGTGATGGAGATGCCGG
>NW_011888881.1:3288727-3299864 GCF_000151845.1 Pteropus vampyrus | reverse complement strand
GGTGATGGAGATGCCGGGGGCGCTGCCTTCCTGTCCAGCGCACTGCTGACACCGGCGTGTCCTGGGCAGGACTGGCACCCGGCCTTACCCTCTTGCCCTCTCCGCCCCTGCCCTTCCAAGTCCCTTCTTCGGCCCCTTTCTACTTCCATCGACATTTGACATACTTGGCTCCCGTCCCAGGACCCACGAGACCCACCTTTTCTGAACTAACTGTGCTTCTAGCTTCAAGATAAAACCACCACAAGAACAATGAAAAACAAATAAACAAACACCCAGACCCCAGACCGAAATTTCCGCAGCCAAACCCTCAGGGGAATAAGGAGCGTTCCCGGCGTGAGGGGTGCCGGGGGAAGCGGCCACGTGGAGCCTGCAGTGCTGATGGCCGCGACAGGCTCCCTGACCTTTTCCCTTCGCCAGTCGCAGGCGTCCTCCACGAGTTGATAAAAAAAAATTAGAATGGATTTTTTTTCTTTTTGATAAAAAGGTCAGAATATATGTAACAGGAAAAACTCATTCGCGGTGTGGTTCCCCCCGGGAGGGGGCACCGCCTCTTCCCGCCAGGCCCGGGCTTGCCGGCTCCGTGGGCACCTCGGGCTTGGCTATCGATTCCCAAGCCCCTCGGTCCCGCCTGCCAGGGGAAAATATCAAGATGTGAAGGGTAGCTCGTGGTGAAGATGGACACGGGGTTGAGGAATCTGACGTCCCGGACGCTTGAATTTCAGACCGGATAAGATTTCCAGAATATCCGGTTGCTAGATTGTATTTTGCCAAGGGAGGACATTTTAAAAACCTGTGATTGGTAGGTTACCCCAAAGTGGACATTTTAACATCAGGAATAAGAAGGCTATGGGCTCTGAGTCCTCCTTCCCAGGAAGAAAAGGAGGTGAAATGGCACTCAGCGAAGCCGGTGGAATTTATGACGACATAAATTCCACTGGCTTCCCTGCTTTAACTTTCAGTGGGAAACTCGGTCACTACAGAAAGGGTGGGTCTGGCGTGTCAATGGACAGGAGACAAATGTGTCCAGCGTGAACAGGGCAAGGGGTGAGGAAAGGCCTCTGTGGCTGGGCAGAGCACTCACGGGGGCCAGCGTGACTTCTCAGAGCAGTTGTCAGGAATCGTGGAAGAAGCCTGCCCTCGGGAGTTCTTGCCTCTGGCATCGGGGCCGCTTCAGGGCGGGAGGTCCGTGGCCCTGGGCAGCCTCGAGCTGAGGGCAGCCAGACGGCCCCAGCTCTTGGCACCCTGCCCTGCCTGGCTGCTGCTGCTGCTCCTGGGTCCCCTACCGGCCCCCGTGAGAGAGTTCCCATGAGAAATAAGCCAGTAAATCAACACACAGAGCCAGGCCGGTGTTTGGGCTGTGGCCCCTGAGCCCAGCCATAGGGAGACACCTTATCCTCGAAGAGCCTTGGCCAAGGGCTGGGTCAGGGAGACTCCAAGGCTGCAGGTGCTCCTGCCAAGGTACTGCCCTGCCTAGCACAATCTCTCAGGGGGTCAACATGGCTGAGGACCCGCCGACCTAGCTGGCACTCCCTCAGCCCCGGCATGGAACCTGCCCATCTCCGTGGGTGAATCCGTCCCTGGTGAACCAGGTAAATTTCTCATAAATTTGCCAGTTTGTCCATTTTCTTCTCTCTGAATGATGACTCAGTGTAACTCATTAATGTTTCTTTCATCCTTTAAAAAAACATGCAGAGCATCAGGTGAGGGTATCAGGCCCAGGGCTGTTGGTTACTCACATCATTTATCTAGAGGGATGTACCATGGAACGAGTCGCTGCCTCCATTCCCCTCATCGGGCCACGTTCTAGAGATGCGTATGTGGGTGTGGGTACGTGTGCTTGTGTGTGTCAATGCTTCCGCCACAGAGGCTGGGAGGCCCGAGCTCCTACGGCGTGACGACTGGCCCAGCACAGTTTGGGAAGCACTGCCTTCACCTTTCTGGACCTCAGTTTCTCACCTGTATAATGGGGACCAGAGCCCCGCCTGTGCCCTCCCATGGTTGTGGGGATGTGGACGGGGAATAAGGTGTGGGCAGAGAGCAGGATATGGACCTACTCTGGAAACGAGACACAGCCCCAGGTCCTGGGTTGCGCCTTTACTCGGCCTCACCCCAGGGACCTTCTGACCTTGGTTTGACTTGGACCCTTTTAAGCTCATGCCAACGTGCTATCTCTCTCCTTTGTCCACTGCCCCCTAGTACCCTGGCCTGGCCTCTAGCCCGTCCTGCTCCAGGAAGGCACTAAGGGCCCATCTGAGAGTCCGACTCAACCTACCCTACCTAAGCTGGGCCATCAATTCCTCAAAGTCACCCCTGAGAAGCTACTCCCCTCCAAAGTCCCCTACTCCAATGGCCTCCTTCTCCCTTCCTGACCGGAACTCTCCAGAGCCTCCCAGCCCCCAAACCCAACTTCAGACTCCCACCCAACATTCGGGCTTCCCACATAGGCCCCTGTGCCACTGTCCAGTGCTTTTTGGGTGCCCTGGACACTCCTTCCTTTCCTGTTGCCTTTACAGGGCCCTGTGTGGCTTGTCTCTGCTCACCTTGTTGCTCTCCCACCATGCTGAACTTGAACTCTGCCCTCTTGCCAAGCTTAGGTTCCTTGCTCTTGTTTGTGCTGTGCCCTAAGCCTGACCACCCTTCCCTTCGCTCTGCTGGCCTTCTCTTCCTCATCCTTTAGGAGTCAGTGCTCACCCACCTCCTCCACGTGCCCCTGCCAGGCCGTGTCTCCTCTGTGATGTCTCCATCACTGCTGCGTCTCGCTCCTTCCCAGATGTGGTCTCTTGAGGATGGGGACCTGATTCATGGATCTGGGCAGCCCCAGTGCTGGGCACAGGCTTCCACCATGGTCAGTTGGGCAGGGGGTGCCCTTAGGGACCTGCCGGCTTGGAGGCCCTGGGTTTCTTTGGGATGGAGGTGGCAGAGACCAGGCCAGAAGCAGCATTTATAACAGAGCACAGGGATCCAAGATAGTGCAGAGGTAAAGGTGTGGGCAGGGCACAGCTGAATCTAAGTATGGGCTTCTCAGGGCGCCCCCTGCCGAGGGTCCAAGGGGTTACCTCAGGGGTCTGGACTGGAGACGTCTGCTTTCTGGGACCCTAGCACTACTCCGGGCCTCATGAAAATGTCATCTGACAGTCCTGCCCAGCTGCTGCTAAGTCAGTGATGAAGTGGTCTAGAAGCAAAAGCCACGGAGCCATGCTGGAGTGAGAGCCTGGGCGTGGCCCCTCATCCGGCCAGGATGGCCAGGAGTTGGGTCCCTGGGGAGCTGGCACACCCTGCCCTGGCCCCAGCCCAGTGTATTCTCCTGACGTGCTCCAACACCCTTCTCCAAGAAGCCTCAGATGCCTCTATGCCCACCATGGCTCAGGGGAAGGACAGGGATAGGGTGGCAGTTCCAGTGGGAAGGAGGTGAGGTGCCTTTCCTCTTTCCTGTCCGTGAATGTTTACTAAGCATCTACTGTGTGCCTGGCCTGCACTCGGCACGAGCAGGCCGGTGAGCTGTACAGACACAGCCCTGCTCTCACGTGATGTGCCGCCGCTAAATTCCTTATATCCCATCTGTCCTCTCACTGCAACTCAGTCCTGCTGCCCTGAGCACAGAACCTGGTGGAGGCCTCTGCAGTAAGAGCCGTCTGGGGTAGCAGGCCTCTCTGCTGCAAAATCTATTTCCACTGTTTCCACCTGAAGGCTGAGCCTGGGGACCCCCACAAACTAGAAGAGCAGAGCCTAAGCCGCTGCCTGCGAGGACAGCAGAGCCCAAGCCCAGCCGCCATGCTCCCTTCCCACGATGTTATTTTTATACTTTTTCCTAAAACACAGCCTGAGCGGGTCCTTCTCGACTCTATTAACATTAGGAATCTAATCAGTAATCAGGCAGCTCATAATTTTCTGATTAGCTCTGATTAGGCCCAACCTCAAGGGGAGAGGGAGTGGGACAGTGAGGAGGAAGGTGGAGCCGGAGGGGTGCTGGGACGTGCCTGACGGGGCGGTGGCCTGGCTGGGGGTGGAGGGCGGAGGGAAAGAGCCCCTGGCTTCACTGTCATCTGTCCGGGGGAGGGTGTGGGGTGGAGTCTTGGGTTGCACTGGGTCAGAGGGAGCACAGGGGTCAGGGAGCAGGGGCAGCAGGGAAGGGGCCTGGGCCCACCCACGGCAAGTTGAGCTGACTTTCAGCACCATGGACAGAAGTGGGAGGGATAAGCAGATGGCCTACACAGCTGAGTTTGGGCATCCACCTGGGTCTTGCACTGCCTAGGCCTCTCTGGGCCCCACCCCAGGAACGATTTCACATGCAGCCTTGAGTGATGATGACAGTGACAGCATAGGCTTGCTCAGAGGGTGCAATGTGTGACCTTGACACGGAGAACTGGCCCCGGTCACTCTTACTAAGAATACCATAGGCAGGGCCTGGCTTGATGGCTATCACATTCAATGTGGAAACAATGAGGCTGATGCCCCACTGCATGGTTGGGGAGTCTAGGTCTGGAGGGACCACTCAGGTGACATACCAGTTAGGGGAAGAGCCTGGACCTGTACTGAGGCATTCCAGGCCAGGGCCAGGCCTCCCTTCTGCCTGAGGCCTGTTTGTCACCTTAGCAACACATGCTCAGATGGAACCATGGTGCTGGCTGACCAGACCCCCTAGGTCTTTCACACATGGACGCTGACCATGGCCTGTCTGCATAGCTCTGGCTGATCATGAAGCTCCCCCACCCACCCACTGGCCTTCCCCACAGGCTCGGACTCCTTGGGGCCACATCTGGGAGCCCAGGTCAGGTAAGGGTTGGAGTGGCCCTGCCCTTGTCCCTGGTCTGGATCATAGGTCATCACCCCTTGTTGAAAGCAACCATCCAGGTGACCTCTGATGAAGTGCACAGGCTCGTTGCAAGAGACGTGCACAGCTAATGCCATGCAAATTGGCACGGAGGCAATCAGCCTGACTCTAAAAGCTGCCCCACCGGCCGCAGGCTGGCTCATTGTCTTTTCTGTCAATTTGCATCTCATTACCCAGAAGGCTGTGCTCACCGGAGGTTAAAAGAAAAAGAATCAAGCAAGCCCCACTGTGTTCTGCCTCCAGCTGGGGCATAGCCCACGTGTGGGGCAGGGCTGCTTGGTGGACTGCCCCACGGGGTACCCTCCACAGAGAGCTCTGCCAGCCCTGTCACCACCATTGCCACCATCACCGTCACCTCTGCCATCATCACTGATGCCCCCTTAACCACCGTCAACATTCCCATGACCACCACCACCATCACTCCCATCGCCACCGCCACCATCACCCCCAGTGTCACCCTCATTATCATCACCGCCAGCGCCACCACCCCTACTTTTGTCCTCATCATCACAATCACCAGCACCATTATGTCACCTCTACTGTCACCATTCACTGTCACCATCGCCTCCACCCCCGCCGCCCCCTTCACTACTATACCTATCACCCCGCTGTGGCACCTCATGTCTTCTCATCATCGCTACTATCACTGCCGGCCCCATTGCCTCGGCAGCCCCGAGGAAAGTCCGATGAACGGGCAGAGACCGCTCAGTCCTTGCCTTTCTCTGCCCATCACCCTTCGGCATCATCAGCAGGCTGGGGAATCTATAAACAAATGATCTAGTGATCAGACACCTCATATATCAACCAACCACCCAAATTTGTCATGGACACTGGTACTTGCAACTGGGTGTCTCAGGAAGGAAGCTCTCAAGGCCAGCAGGTGGGGTGAGGGTGCTCACCCACTCTGGCGGAGCCTCTGGAAGAGTGGGGCTTAGTTTACTACCCTGATCAGCGGCCACAGCACCCCATGGGGCAGAGCCAAAAGCTGCATGTGTGACATGGGTGACTAATGCTCATCCTTCTGTGAACCTTGATATCTCTTCATCTCTAAAATGAGGCTTCGAACATTCCTGCCCTCAGGAGGCTGAGTGGGGATGAAGGCAGACAGTGGGAGGAGAATGTTGAGCATCCAAGACCCATTTGATCACATAAAACCTTGGGGAGAGGAGTGTGGTTAGATCAAGCTGGACGGCTTCTGGGAAAATGAAAAAGCAGACTCAACTTGAAGGACAAGGCCAGGCGGAGAGGGGAGGGGAGGGGATTCCGAGTGGGAGTGTCGGCAGGGCAGGGCATGAGCAGGCTTCTCTGCGGGGAGCGGGCAGCTGAGGCCCGCCTTCGCTCCTCCTGAGCCTCCCTGATCCAAGGGGGTTTGTGCTCGCAGGGTGGCCGTCAGGGTGTGCACCTTGCTTCACACACGGGTTTCCTTTAAGCCCCATGAAATACCCAATTGTTTTTCCTATTTCACCGACGAGGACGCCAAGGTCCAGAGATGACGCTGGACCAAGAGGAATCAGAGGCTCCCCCACAGAAGTCGCCCGGAAGAGTGGGAACCAGAGGCAGATCTTTCCACTCGGCCGTCACTCTGCTGGGTGTGGATGCCTGAGACTCCACCCCATTGATGCCCACCAGCGCCTGAGACACACAGCCAGGCACTGGCTGGCCCGGGGGTGATGCTGAGGGCCTGGGCAGAGATGAAAGGCAGACAAAGGCCTGAGGTGGAGGGTGGGGTGGGCACAGCCTAACTGCCAGGTGGAAACGCCCAGGGTAAAAGCTGCTCTGAATACTGGCTGCATCCCGCTGCTGCAATCAGCCTCGACACTTGGTTATTATGAGGAGTAAAGGCGGCCGGCGGGACAGCTGGAGCCTTGGTGACAACGTTTAAGGCGTTTGTCAGAGCTGTGGGACACGGGCTGCCAGGTGCTAATGGCTTCTGCTTGCTGCTGCCAAGTGAGAGGAGGGCGGGCAGGCGGAGGCGGCCTTGCTCCTGCCTGGGCCCCGTGCCCACCCCATGCTTCGCGGCTGCTCCACGACAGGTAGGGCCCACCTGGGGGTTCCAGGTGCCTAGCAACGGCCACAGAGCCACAGCACCAGCTGGGGAGGGTGGGGCAGCAGCCCTGCGGCATGTGCCTACCTATGTGGGGCACCTCTAACATCTCCACGTCCATTCAGGCTGCACCCCTTTACCTGGGATGAGGGTCTGGGAGTCTGCTCTCTACCATGCCATCTCCCAGGAAGTGGACCCCTGAACCATAGCATGCTAAGGCCACCACAGGTCCTGGGGTTGGGCTTTATGTGGAGCTACTGGTCCACGTTTCAGAAGAAGGAGGCTCAGAAGGGTGTACCCCAAGGCCACAAAACTGGCAGAAGGAGGAACCAGGCCCACTCCTAAGACTGTTCGGCTGCTGAGCCCTGGCCTGCAGCTCTGCGGCTTGTGTTGGCCACATCTGTGTGACCGGCAATCCCAGAACTGTTGGCAACTCCTGCCTGGCAAAGGACAGCTGGGGATCTGAGGCCTGGGGCATAGGGACGCACTCAGAACTGGAGCCCAGGTGCCAGCTCCCAGACCCGGCTCCTAGTAAAGACAGGAGAGGCTGAGGGGCACCATCGTGAGTGTCTCATCTGTAGTCAGAACACAAGGCGCTGGGTCTCTCTTTTCCCTTGGGCTACCAAGAGGATCGGGGTCAACCTGGAGGCTCAACTCAACCAAGTACCTGGTCTTGAGGCTGTTTACCTTGGTTCTTTGTGTCACCCTTATTGTCACATTCTGTGCTCTACTACATGAAGAGCTGCTCAATACTGTGCTGAATGAATTGGAAAATAAACCAAATTAAACTATACTCCTCGCCCCGCCTCTTCCAGGAGGCAGCTAGCTAGACCTGTGGGAAGGAACACTGGACAGGGGTCAGGAGGCCTCCGTGCTCTGTGGGGTGCCGTGCCAGGTGCTGTCCCCAGCCTCAGTTCTGCCTTCCTGTACCCTTGTCTTTGCCTCCCCGCTGTCCCTACTTGCTCTGTGAGGCTAGAGTGACTGAGGGTGGGTGGCAGGGCCCTGCTCTGAGCCACCACCCAGCCAACGGGCAGGCCAGCATCTGGCAGGCACAGCCATCTCCCTGGAAAACGAGAGGCTTCTTATTGAGATAACGAATCGCTCCATTTAGATCCAAATTAACCTCCCCCAATTACCCCATTTTCTACCACATTTCACCAGATCGAAATCCCCTCCTGCCTGCACAGACATGTGCCCCGCTCCGCCTCACTCCCAAAGAACCTAGCTATGTCCGACAGCCCCGGAAGGACCAGCAGTCTCGTCCTCCCTCCAATGGCCACGTTTTTCTCTTTTTTTTAGGGGGGTGCAGTGGGGGTGGGTAGAATGGGAAGCTTGATGCAGCTGCTGCTCTGAAGAGTGGGAATTTTATTTTATTTTTTTAGCTCATTCTTTGAAATAAGGATGCAATATGGGATCAATTTTTGATGACAGTGAAGTAAAAGGGGAAAATAGTAGCAATTTTCTCTTCTGAACATGCCCTGTTTAATGGAAGGATGTCGCGGTGGAGTTTTATCCAGAGGAGAGAGAGGGACACATGGTCAATCAGAGATGCCTGGCCGGATCTCAGCCTGGGGGCGGCTAGGCACCCCCTCCCAGCCCCCCATCGCCCCCCATTAGGATGGCCGCCAGAGCCTAGGATTCAGGGTGGGGAGAGACTGAGGCCACAGGACTCCATGTCATTGTCCGGGACCCAGCTGCTGTGAACTGAGATGCCACCTCCCCTGACCAAGCACAGGGTGGACCCACCCGGCCTTGTGCTCTGCAGGTCTCAGCCTGCATCAGGATTCTGGAGCCAAGACCCCAGGGGATCAGCGTTAATTAGGGTTATAAAATCCCGCCCAGCTGCTGCCGCCGCCTCTGTGTTAAACCCAGGGGACTGAGCTTCTGTTTAGCTTGGAGCTGGCGGAGGTGGAGGATGGTGATGGAGACAGAGTAGAGGACACCCGAGGGTGGAGAGAGTGAGGTGCCGCATCCGGAGCTGGCCAGGACTGGGGGCAGTCAGGGCATCCGGCCGCCTGTCTCGGGGCTCAGGAAGGAGAGGTGGGATGAGAAGGGGGCATAGATGGGGGCGGTTCTCAGTGGGGATGGTTCTCAGGGGAAAATGCAGGAGGAACTGTCCCCCCAGAGTCAGTCAGACCTGGCTGTGGGGAGTCAGGAGGCCTTCAGACCCAGTCTTGTAGGAATCTTGGTATCCTTGCTGCTGTCGGGGAGACTGACTGTGCTCCCCTGCTCCAAGTTGCCCCAGGTGAGGTTAAGGTCCCTGGGCTGGATGGCCTGGGAGGACAGGGATCTGGCTGCCACGGCCACATCTCCACAGGAAACCCATCCCCGCAGTCTATTCACCACGGTGCATTTGAAACTTGAGGCACCCGCACAGTGGCTGCGTGTACCCTGGACAGCCTTGGCCCGCCCCTTCTGAGGTCTGGTCCCCTCTGGCTATCTGTTTTCCAAGGCCTCCCTCACTGTGCAGTGCAGAGACTGGGGGCAAAAATGAATTAGATCCGTACCTCGAAGGCCCGAGCAGCTCAGCCACCGACATCTCATCACAGACACATGCAGTCATGCCGGGCAGCTCTCGACTCCCAGACGCAGCACGTGGTCACTCCAACCCCCTCATGTGCCCACACAGAGCCCGCAGTTACGAAGACACTCCACATGCCCAAGCAAGCACGCCCCTGGCCAGGCGCAGTCCTTACCATCGGCCTCACGCAGCGAAAACACCACCCTCCCTGGAGCCTTTTCCCACCCACCGTTTACAGACACATGATACACAAGCAATCTAAGACCCCAAGTGACCTTCCAGAGTCTTCTCTGCAAGGTCAAAGCAGCGCTGGCAAGAACAGACTCAAATGCCTCCTCCAGGGTGCTTCACAAAGCAGAAACCCAAATGTCCCTAAAATGTCCCTGGTTCCCAGGAGGGGTGTGCAGAGGTGGCAGGCTGGGCCTATCCTCCCAGTGCCTGCCTTTCGACAGATGCCGCCCAAAGCCACGCCCGCCGCCAGCCTCCCCTCCTCGGTTGTGGCCGGGCCTCTGAAATAATTAGCAATTCTGTTCAACAAAATGCCAGCCCGATGGGATAATAAACTCCAACATCTGTCAGAAGAGTGAGCTCCTATGGAATTGCCAAGAGAAACATTTTTCTCCTCATTCAATTCACATTTAAATCGAAAACAACCCCTCCAAGTCAGCACCAGGCTGGCAGCGCTGGGCTCCGGGAGCCCACAAGCTGTTCCGGCCTGCAAAGAGGCTCGGCCGAGTGGCGATCACTCACTCAAATTAACAAATCATTTTATACAGAAATGAAGAGAATTTGTAAGTGACGGATGGCCCGAGAGCCGGAGAGGAGGAGGGAAAGCCAGCCACCGCCTTGCTGTTGTGCTGGTGGGAAGCCCTGTGTCCCCACCCCCACAGCAGAAGGGCCTCCTGGATGGCTCCCCATCTTCACACCCCCAGCGTGGCAGGCAGGCCAAGTGTCACAGTGCCATTGTGTGGTGGTAAACTGAAATGCCTGAGGTCCCTGCCTGCTTGAGAAAGACACAGGTCCACTCCGGGGGATCCCAGCTAAGGCTGGCTGCCCAAAACGCTACCCCTGGGCCTGCAATTCCACCTCTGGCCTGAAGGTGGTGCTGTGTAGAGAGGACTGAGCCTTGTGTGAGTCCAGGGCTGGATCTGGCTACCAACAATCCAGTCCAACTGCACTCTTGAAACAGGATTCCTGCAGACCTGAGTTCTGGGCCTACAGCCTCAGCTTCAGTGTCTATACAATGATGTAGACTTGGACTTCTAAGGGTCTTCTCAGCTATGAGGGCTTTTGAAGACCGGGTACCAAATACTCTGATGAATGAAAAAAAAAAATGCCGATAAATAAGGCCTAGTCCTGGCTGCAGTGCCTGCGTGCCCTCATTGAGGACTTCACTGTACTGTCTTGTAATTTCCCAGCAGACTATGTTCTCTGAGGCAGGGACAATGCTGTTTTATTTTTCCATCCTAGTGGCCCTGGTGCCAAGTTCTCGGTAACTATGTGGTGAATAAACAAGTGAATAAATGAATATCTGGTTGCGCAGACACTCAAATGCACGAGACGGGGCTCGGCAAATGTCTGATCACGCAGATACACTCTCACACTCCCACGCTTTTGCACACAACATCCCCTCTGCCTGGGACACCATTCTCCTGCCCTCTCTGCCTGGGCAATTGTTTCCTGCCTCTTAATGCCCAGCTTGGTTGTATTCTGCACTGGGCCTCTTCTCGCTTAGCCTCTC
>NW_011888881.1:3248989-3287842 GCF_000151845.1 Pteropus vampyrus | reverse complement strand
ATGGGGCTGCACCAGGAACGAGCATGCGCGTGCACGTCCGTCTGGTGCACAGATTTACACACGCGGGCATGCACGGGCCGAGGTGCACACGTATGCACGCACGACCTGCATGTGTGCGTGCACATCGATCTGGAGGCGCTCACGTGGGGGCGTGGGCCCTGGGCGTGCCCGTGTGGTTACGGACAGGGAGGCGGGACGTGCGCGCGTGCATGTCTGTGGGTCCCTGGTGCAGCGGAAACCTTGAGGCGGTGGAGCGCTCCCTCCCCTTCCTGCCCCCAGCTCTTCCGGCCCTTCTGGCGCACAGCACACGTCTCACGCACCCACGCATGCGGGCTCCGCTGCCGGGGGCCCCGGCCCGAACCTTCGCCCTACACATGGCCATGCATACCCATCAAGCGCCACCCTGCCGTGCCTATGGGGCATGTCCCAAGACACGCCCCCATGAGCAGACACAACCCCACTTGATTTTTGGCCTTAGGTGGGCCCCCCCACCATTGCTGTGAACCCTAAGGTACCCTTGGAGTTCTCTTATGCTGACACCAACAGCTGCTGAGGGCGGCCTGGGGCTGGGCAACCCAGGAAGCTCCAGTGCTGTCTGCTGTGCCCAGCCTGCATCTCTTACCACCTGCTCGGAGGCACTGCTCATCGGGCCCTGGTGGGCACGGCAGGTGTGTGTGGAGCTTGGGGGAGGCTCCTGCCTACTCAGCCTCCCAGCAGGAACAGGGCTGAGCAGTGGGAGGGAAGACGCCACAGGAAGCTGTGTCCCAGGTGGGGAGACGGGGCTCAATCCTGAACCAGGAGGACGGGCATCTCCTTTCCCTCACTGCCTCCCCCTTGCTTGGGCTCCGGGTTAGCACTTGTGGGTACGGGTGTGAGGGCCGCTGACACCCCGCCTTGCCTCCTTGCTGTGTTTGCCCTCTGATACCCCTCTAACATCCCATGATGCATTACGCGTCTACCCTTTGCCTCCCATCTGGACCACAAGGTCCCAGAGGGCAGGACCAGGTCTGTTTCTGTCACCGTGGAGTCCCCAGCAACCACACAGAGCCTGGAACATAGTAGGCACTCAGTATGTAACTGGAGAATGAAGAGATGGGTAGAGCCTGGCATGATGGGGTTCAGGGTGCACCGAGATGTGCTTCGGTGGGAGGAAGGGCCCTGCCTCCATCACTGCCCATACCGGCTTTGGAAATTAGTGGGCCCTGTAGAGCCAGCCCGGAGATGCCAGTGCTGTGGGCGCCTGGGCCATACTTTTGCTCATATTTATTAGCCGGAACGGGCTGCAGCACCCTGCTCTGTGGGGCATGCACAAGCCCCACCACTAGGATCACCCCCACCTGCCATTCCTGGAGCCACAGAGCTTCTGTAAGAGAGGTAGGCACTGCCTGGGCACTGGGCCAGGCCATGACATTGGCACACAGTTGGTGCTCAACATATGTCTGTAAAATGAATAACACTCACGCTTGACTCAAGAGGCAGCCAGGGCTTCCATCGCCTGGGGTCTAATGCCTGTGTCTGGCACTCAAGGTCTCCCACTGTCACTTCTACTTTCTGGGCCCTGCACTGTCCCCACCTCCAACCAGTCTCTGCCCAGAGCCCCTTCCTGCCTTTGCTTGCGCTGTGCCCCTATCTGGCCTGCCTGTCCCTCTTCCCCCAATTCCCCAAATCCTGCCATGGCCCCGCTTGTCTCTGTGGGGATGTCTTCCTGAGCGTTCCCAGGGCCAGTCAGGGTGGCCTCCCATATGCAGGGAGTGTCAGGAGGCGGCGAGTGGTGGGGTGCCCTTTTTCTAGCACCTAAGGGCCAATGCCCCCATCGCAGCCCCTGCTCTGGGTCATTTTGATGCTCCCATGAGGGCCAGCTGTGTCCCCTGCCCACTGCTGCAGCTGGAGTTGGGGAACAAGGCAGAGGAGTAAGGGGTGAGCCCTGGGGAGGGTGAGCTGCGTGGAGGTGTGGGCCCTCCTCCTCCCTCGGGCTCACGCTTGGTTGAAGGCTTGAACTCCTGAACCTCTGGGGGTTGGTAGGGGGCCTGGCTCCTGGGGGCTGGAGAGGTACAACCTGTGGTGGGAGCATCTCAGGATGGGACACAGAGATGTGCCTGGAGGCCCTGAGATGGAGCTTTCCAGCCTATAGATGAGTGGGGGAGGTGACAGGAACACAGGGAGATGGTGACTCCGTCCCTGTCTCCTGGGCCAGGGAGGGCTCATGGGCAAGGAAGTCTCAGCCAAAGTTCTCTAGTGGTAAAGGCAAATGGGCTCAGGCTTCAGCAAGGACCATGGTCTGACACAAGGAAGAACTAGACATTTGGTGGTCTCCAACTGTGAAATGGGAATCTGAGGACGCGGTGGCAGCTTCCTCTAGGGTCAGGGGTAGGTCGCTGCCTGAGGGGGATGGGCTGGCTCCCCTCCAGTCCCACAATTAAAGAAGCTGTTCTGATTCCCTGACGTCAGGACCTGTGTCCCCAGAATCCTTGGGGCTCTGATGTAATGAGCCAGGACCTGACCTTGTGCCCCTGGGCTGAATTGAGAATTCAAAATAGGAGGCATCATGAGCTTGAGGCCTATGACACAAGCCTGGACTGTATCTTGCCTGATGAGTGTTCCTGAGGGACACTTCCCCATCTGAGACCAATGGGCTCAGGGTGACCCTGAGGCTGCTGGAGCGAACAGCACTCTCACAGGAAGGCAGGGCCCCCTGCCACCAGTGAAAATGGGCCTGTGCCACGGCCTAAGTGAGTGGTCCTGTGGGACGTGGTGGGAGTGAGCACAGGGCCCTGGGGAGCTGGTGCCATTCCTGGCGCCATGACACCCAGGGTTGGAGCTTTCTGAAATGCCTCCCCACGGAGCCAGGAAGCCAGGGAGGATGACATGGGGCAGGAGGCAGCCAGGCCCTGGTTCCTCTGCATCCCCCGTGGAGATCCGGGAAGGGTGACCTCCACTCCTTGCCCGCTGCCCATCCCCCCCCTTCCTACCATGTCTCCTAAGAGGAAAATCACAGGGAAGCAAACCTTGGGGGGAGATAGGAGAATGTTTTTAATTAAAAGTTTAAGAGAATTCACAACCCGAGGGAGTTGAAGCAAGAGATGGCAGGGAGAGAGTGGGGACAGTGGGGGGTGTGTGTGAAGGAAAGTAGGGCGCGCTGGCTGAGGGCTCTGAGCCCCATCCTTCCAGCGAGCCGGGGTGCATGGCTGCAGCGCAGGTACGAGCCACTGAGGGCTATGTAGATGAGGCCTCCACAGCCTCTGGTTTTCCGTCCGGGGAATGGGGGTGGGGGTGGGGGCAGGGCGCTCACGGCTCCGGCTGCTGCTCCTTCTGCCTGGCCCCGCCTCCCGCTCCCTGGGAGAAGGATGAGGCCTGATGCCCCTGGCTGGAGCCGGCATGCTCGGTCAGGGCCAAGGCCTGGGCCACATGTGACCCACTAGGGGCTCCACATGTGTCCGGTCCATAGTCCCCTGTCCCGAGCAGTCCCTACCTTATGGCTGGACCAGACCCTGGTTGGGTGTGGTTGCTCGGGGCAGCCCACCCGCTGTGGAGCTGTCCAGCGGGTAGATGTGGCAGGTATGTGACAATGAAGGTCACTGGGGTTCCTATTAACTGAGTGTTTGCTGCACACCTGGCACCATCCAGCATCCTACCTGCTCACCCCTAGCCTGCCTACTAGACACATGTCCACCAGGGGCCATGCCACTTAGTAGCTCACTAGTATGAGCCCAGCTCGGAATGTACGGTGCATACAGGTGCCCCCCGGACAGGACTCGGTCAGACCTGTACTACCCCTTCCTCCTGACACCCTTAGGCCTTGCCCACTGACCGCCACTTGCTCAGGAGCCCCTGGGTCTGAGGTGCATGTCGAGGGGGCCTTGCGCATGTGTCAGTGCATGGGGGAGTAGGGCCAGAGCTGACCCACGAGGTGGTCCCAGGCCTGGAAATCTTCCTCTACTCCACCCTCTCCTACCCTTTCCTGCGAAAAGAAAAAAACCGGGGGAAAATATGACAGATACAATATTTTGCAAAATTAGCTAATTACATGGCAGTCACACAGGGAGATGAGATTAGCAGAAGAAAGTTTGATAAAGGGAGGCCTAGGTATGCACGCGGCCGGTGCGGAAAGGTCGGTGTCATCACCAAGAGACTGTGGGACCTGGTGCTTCTGTGGGGCCCTGGGGTGTGGGGGCAGTAGCCTTCTCACTCTGCTTGGTCACACGGCTTGGTCCTGCCTGGGCCACGTGGGAGTCTCAACCTTGGGGGAAGGAGCAGACGTGTGCATGTGGACACACAGGCTCACACTGAGACACCCTCCACAGGATAGAGGCACACATGTGCCCAGGAGAGAGAATGCCCACACTCTCGTGTGCTCCTCCCCTCCACCCCTCCCCTGTGAGCTGTGTCTTGAGGTTGGGGCTCGAGCTTGTGGTGAGATTTCTGCACATGAATATAGGAGTCAGAGGAAAGTGGAGCTGTGGCCACGTCATTAGCTGGGCTGTCACCACTGTCCACTGGCTGAACACAGATAGGTCTATTTTCCCTGTTTAAATGACCTTTACTTCGTCTGCTGGCCCTGGGGACAGGCCCCTCCCATCTGATGGGGTGTGGGGGCACATCGGCTCAGGGCACTCCTCCCACTCCATGGTGCTCTACCCCCAAACTCCTTGGCTCGCACAGGTGCACAGGAAGATGCTCTGGGACCCCAAAGCCCAGCAATCGAAACACCAGCCCCCGGCAGGTCCTGAGGCCCCCAGTGCCCAGAGTCAAGGTCCACGATACAAGCTCAGAAAAGCTTTGAGCCTCTCAGAACCCTAGGAAGGCAGGTGTAACCAATGCGAAACTTGCACAGGGACACTGGGATGAGTGGGTCCCAGCTCCTACTGCTGCACCACAGGCTCACGGGGGTTCTCTCTGGGGGAGGGGCCAGCAAATAGTTGAGGAGGGAAGGTAGGAGGCAGGCAGGAGGCACTGCCCACTTGCTGAGAGTCTGTTGGTTCCTTGGGGGTCAGCCTTCTCACGCCACAGCCTGCTAAGACCCCATGTTCCCATAAGCGCCGCCTTCCCCTACCCCTTCCTGTCCAGTACCAGTTGTCCCGACTCCCCCTCCCTTAGCCTGCTATAGCTAACCCAGCTGCTGCCTCACCTGGTGCTGAGTCACTCTCCCCTGACCCCGCCCTGGTGCCGACCTCCTCCCGACCCATGGGGGCTCCACTTTGATCACCCCACTTCCAGATCACCCAATCTGGAACTCGGAGGGTCCAGCCCTGCTCTCCTCCCCCCTCTACTCTTGCAGCCACACTGGACTCTGCCTGATTCTCGTCCCTAACCTCCAGTGCCCGCTTCATGCTGTTCCCTTTCTCAGAATGCTCTTCCCTGTCCTCTGAGAGGCACTCCCCTTCCCTCCAGCCTCAGCCCCAGTGCTACTTCTGTGTTTCCAGGATACTGGGATGCTTTCCCATGAAATCCCAAAGTGAGGTCAAGTGACGGGGGCCTTCCCTGTATCCCAAACCCTCTCCCATAACTGATAATCACACAACACATGCGTGTCTATGAGTGGATCAAGTTCTAGCTCAGGTGATCCTCTTGGTGATCCTGCCAGGTGAACCCTTCTTGCCCCATTTTATTGATAGGGAAACTGAGACTCAGAGAAAGGAAATCACCAGCAGAAGCCACGCAGCCGACACACTGGTGCTGGAGCTGAGACAGCGCCCGGCCTTCCTGCCTCCCGATCCAGTTGCCAAGTCCATGCCCGGAGGCCTCGGTCTCTTGGGTGAGTCACCCATTCCTGGAAAACCTACTGATGAAATGCGTAGGGGTCTCATTTCGGATGTAAATAGGATTGAGAGGCTCGGCTCTGCCATGTGGCCAACTGCCCCGGTCCCCAAGTGGTGATAACCTTGGCTGAAGGACAGGGACCTAGATTCTCTCCAGGCTCAGGGCAGATAGCTCCCCGTCTCTAGGCCTCTGTTCCCCTGTGTCTCAGGCAGCCACTCCTCAGTAGCAGCCCAAAGCTGCCCATCGGTGCCCTCTCCAGGCCGTGGCTCCCTCACCTCCCCCCTCTCCCCTGGCTCATGCCTGCACAGCTCACACACGGATGTCAGCTTGCCTGGGTCGGGCCCCCTTGAGTCCTCCCTGGAGTTCTGATCTGCTGCCCTGACCCTGTCTCACTGCCTGTCTGCCCATCTGTCCATCTGCCTGACCACTCAGGCCTCCTCTCCTTGGATCTGATGACTGAGAACACAGGAGGAGAGGGCCGGGGCTAGAGAGTCGAAGGGATTTTGCACGGGGAGTGGGGGGAGCCAAAAACTTAGCCTTCAAAGGTTTGACGGCTGCTTCTGCCAGGAAGTTCCTGAAGCCGTGCCAAGGGGAGGCTGTGCTGGCCCTTCCCGAGCCCTCCTCCCTGCCTGGGGCTGTCCTTGCTGGTTCCAGACCCCTGCCTAGCATTGGCCTGGCAGTCCTGTGGGTGAGTAGCCGGGTCATAGGTAGGGAGCTGCCCACTTGCCAACCCACTCCAAACGCCCACGGAGGGACAAGACCCCCAGGCGCCCGGGTGGCTGGCGGACGGGGCCTCACACCCTCAGCTATCTCGATAACTGGGTTCCAGCTGGTGTTGACACAGCAAACATGCTGTGATTCCCATTTGCCGAGGCACAGAGTGGGCAAACACAGGAAGGCTGGAACAAAGGGCCCGACAGCCGTGACCGGCCTCCCAAACGAGGGCCCCAGCGCCTGTGCCAGGAGGCAGGAAGCATCAAGCATCCTGGACAGTGTGGCCCACGGAGGTGGGACTGGGGGTGGGCCCTTGACAAGGTGTCCGGAGTGGGTAGGGCTGACATGAGGTCCTACAGCCCAGGGTTGGTCCACATGCTGGGTGGAGCTAAAGGGTCACAGGGCAGTCTTGACCACGGGGCCCACCCGTGTGACACCTCACGAACACTCCTTCCTGAATTGGTGCCACCAAGGCCTGGGCATAAACTCTGATGACAGATCTGTGAGGCTGCACTTGTTCCTACAGTACAGGTAGGGAAACTGAGGCCCAGAGAATGTGAGATTTGCCAAGTACGGGGTTGGGGGGGCCGCAGCACAGCAGAGGGGGAGACCCCTAATTCTTGGCCATCTTCTTACTTTGGGCCTGGTCACGTGCACCATGTGCCATGTTGCATCTTTCTAAGGGGACTCATCCATGCCCAGAGGTTCTTTTGGGGGGCAGCGAGGGTCGGGACTGTGTACACTGTGGTCACCAGGCGAGGTCTCATCTAGACCCCAAGGGACAGTATCTGCACTGGGAGTGGCCCAGACATGCCTCTGCTTCAAGCCCACCTCCCAGTGCACCTGTGTGCACGTGTGCTGCAGCCAGGCCAGCGGGCAACACGCTTCGTCACACACATGTGCAGACACGCAGACACTCAGGCAGACGCGCACACAATCTCTCTGCCTCTGGCCTTCTGCTTTGCTGCGCCCTCTGCCTGGGCCCATCTCCCTCTCTGCCTGGCTAAATCTTCAGCAACTTCTGCCTCTCACTGCTCCCCCCACTCCCCCTGGGGATCCTCTAGGCCTGGTCAGTTACCTTACCTGGTAAGGTAACACTTTGTGGCATGGGTCCCATCACTGCCACTTTGAGCAGACTGCACTCCTTGAAGGAGGGGCCCCCCAGATCTATTCCCGAGGCCCCTGCACCTGGAGCTGTAGTACAGGGCTTGTACACACCGGTGCTCAGCGCTCAGAAAACAGGCTGAAGGAAGCAAAGGGCACCTGAGGCACCTGGTACCCCACGACGAGCCAGGGTCAACTGGCCTCCTCCAGGAATACCTCAGGGGCCCCTGTCCGGGTCACCACGGTGCCTTGGGCTGGTCAGCCTTCAGGTGTGAGCCTGGAGGAGACAGCTGAGAGATCCTTGAGGGGCCTCAGGGGGCCTCGTTGCTACCCGAATACCTTGAGGCTGGGTCGGCTCCGTGCCTTCCCACCAGCATCCTATGGGCTCGCTTCTCCGGGTGCTCGCTGCTACAGCAGAGGCATCGCTCGCTGTGTATTTTAAGCCACAGAGAATGAGGCGAGGGAGATGACTGGCGGCTCCTCAGGCTGCCTGCCCTGACGAGGAGCCATCCTTCCAGATGTGCAGCTCCTGCCTCAGAACTCAGGCGGCGAGCCCTGCCCCCTGCCTTTGTCTCCTCCCCATTCTTTCTCCCATTGGGTGAAAACGGTGACGCACAGGCTGCACTGCCAGGCTCCCCTTCCAGCTCGCGACGCGTCACCTATGCTGACTCTCCGTGCCTTCCTTCTTCCTTTTCTCCACCTTTGGAAATTCTACCTGCCTTCCAAGGCTCAGTTCAAATACCGCTTCCTCCAGGCTGTCTTCTTAGACTTGCCCCTCCCATGTCAGCTGTTCTGCACAGTGGGACCCCACAGCTTATTGTCTGTATCCTCAAAATCTGTGGTCCTGGAAGATAGGGACTGGCCGGGCTGCTGGCTTGTCCTGCCTTAGATACACCCCACCCTCCCCTAACCCTCATGCACGAGGATTTCAGAACAAAGGGCCAGACACTATTAAAATTCAATTAAATCTCTCGCTTCTCTGATCCTAAATTAGACTGGTTTGTCCCTGTGGCACCTGCAGGCCCTTTTACTCCGCCTCCTAGCACCTGCCCCCCCCCACTGCTGGCTAGGGCCCCCGGGGAGGCAGGCAAAAGCAGGAGAGGATCCTGCCTGGGCGCGGGCTTCTCTGGGGAGCGTAGTCTGGTGTGTCTCCTTTGGGCCCAGGATTCGTTTTCTGCATTTGGCCAACCCCACCCCCTATGCCCTAGATTTCCTCTCCTGTGGTGGGCAGGGAACTCAGGGCGATGGCTCCTGCTGGCATTTGTAGTCCTCTTTAAGCCAGCCAGCCACCTTCTCCAGCTGTCCCCATTGTCCTCCAGTCGAGGTCCTGCCTGCGGTCCCTCGCTGATGCTCTGCCCGCTCCTGGCACCCGCCACCTTTCCCTCTCCCACCCGGGCTTCCGCTTTGTCCCAGCCGGCGCACTCTGCCTCCTCCCAACCCGTGGGAGCTCTGGGAGGGCCAGGCAGGCACATGGGCTTGGGCGCCGGGGTAAGCACGGGGGGTCGTGATTCCTCTCAGCCAGGCAGTGGTCGGGGCCGGCATTGTTTCTGAGCCTGTTTCCTCATCTGTAAAATGGGAATTCTGCCTGGCAGTGAGCAGACTGGCTCCATGCCTAGGGCCAGGCTGGGGGCAGTGAAGAGGTTTGCTGGATGACTGAGTGAGCACATGAAGGATGGGGAGACCGAATGGCACCCCCAGGGGACGCGCCTGGCATCGTGAGCGGGGCCATCAGGCAGGAGAGGCTCAGATACGCCCTCTTGGGGTGAGACCTGGGCCTGAGGTGCCTCGGCCAAGGTGTCCCCACAGGAGGTGGCTGATGCTGGTTAGGGCAAGCAGGATGCTGAGCTTCCTGGCTGGACATGTGGCCGTATTCATCCCTCTCCCTCTGACCTTCAGTCACCGGGGAGAACTCAACGGCGGGTTGGTGGGTATAAGGTTGACCCACCAGGCTCTGTGGGCCTCAGGGACATCACACCCCAGGCCCCTAGACCCTTCCTTTGGCTAGTGGATGCTGAGGAACCACCACAGCTCTCTGACCCATCCTGGGGCCCCTGCACCTTGGAGGAGGGGCCAGGAGAGGGGCCTGCTCCAAGGGCACAATCCCGGGGGCCACGGGAGCCCAGCCCAAAACTCACGGCCTGGCCTTTCCTGAGGCCTGACTGGCCGAGCCAAGCCCTTGTCTGACCACCACCTGCTGGGGCAGGTGGGTGAAGAGGAGGGAGTAATGTGTCCTCCTCCAGGGTCTTCCTGCCCCACCCCCGCCACGCCCCACCTGCACTGTCTCCCTCTTGGTTCCCAGGAAGGCCAGCTCCCTGCCCTGCCAGCTCAGCCTGGAGGACTTCGAGGGGTCTCTGGGTTCGGCCGTCCCCACACAGTTGCTAGGAGCAGGCTGGCTTTGCCCAGGCTCATGCTGATCCCCAGGACCTTCCTGTGCATGGAGCATGGACGGCGGCTCCCCTCCAAAGAGCTCCCTCTGACCCTGTCCAGGAGTGGCTGTCCTCTACCACCACGTGCTGCCCGGTCTGTTCCTCGCGCCTGCCACCCCTTGTTTACTCGCTGGCCCCTCTCTGCAGGCGGAGGTCCCAAGAGCTCCCACACAATAGGCATTCAACAGATGTCCACTCACTAATTCAACACTCCTCCCGCCCCCCCTCCCTGGGGGCCCCAGTCGGCTCTTCTGGGTGGCAGTGGCACCTTGCCCGGAAGCAGCGACGATGTTTGGGTGAGGGGGGAATAATCAGTGATAAAAGCTGCAATCAGGGAGAAAAGGCTGCTGGGGCCCTGGGGGCCCACGCGAGCGCCTAACTGGCTCCACGTGTTGGCGGCTCCTTTCAAGAGCGGGAAAGTGGAAGGGTCAAGATCTCTCAATGTTCCTAATGGAGGGGAGGCAGAAGCCACCGCCAGCCCCATGTACACACCTTTTAATTGCCCAGAGAAGGGTGGGCGGCGGCGGCCAATGGTGCAGAATCTTCTGCCTGTCTGTCCACCATTACTGTGCCTTTGAGAGCGAGAACCCAGAGCCACAGTTCCGGCACCTGTTCTATAAATGTTTCAGAGGCTCTTACTGTGGGCCAGGCCTTGGCAGTGGCAGCCATGATCTTGTCCTCCCAGGGCTAAACTGCTTGTCCAACCCCCACCGATGAACGCGTCGGTGGACCCTGTTCCGAACTGGTCTCCAGCCGCCTCGCTATTTAACTTTTCCCCTAAATCCTTGCTGCCTCCTCCAGGCAGCCCCAGGCTTGCTATCACCCTCTTGAACTGAAGGAATCTTCCTCCTGCTGGGGCCGCCCCATCCCGTCATGCCTCTGAGGACCCTGATGTCCCCTGCTTGTGGGACTTCTATTCACCATGGCTGCATCTCTCTGTCCCACTAGACCAGTGGTTCTCAACCAGGGGGGACTTTGACCCCAGGGGACATTCGGGGCAGTGGTGTGCTACTGGCATCTAGCGAGATGCTGCTACATCCTACGGGACACAGGGCGGCTCCCGCAACACAGAATGACCTGCTCAGAATGTCAACAGTGCCGACGCCGAGACACCTGGGGTGTTCTCCCTCCTGACCAGGGGTGTCTGCCCCCCGGCCCAAGCCCCTGGCTCGTTCCTCCTGCTCCTCTGAACGCCCAGCCCACAGCCCAGTTCCTGAACAGACAGGTCACACTGCCAACAATGAATGCATCAGCTTAATTGGGTTAAGCGGCCATTAACCACAAAAGCAGGGCGGCTATGTGTAGAAAGGTTTTTAATTTTATTCTTTAAACGATGCTTGCTCCCTAGAGAGGCCAGTGATGGTGGGAACACTGCCCACTGGAGCCCCAAGAAAGAACCAGGGTCACAACTGCACCCCCTGTCCCATCCATCTGGGCCTTGTAGGGGTGGCCTGGGAGGGAGTGCTCAGTGTCTTGTTTCCACTGCCCAAGGAAGAAACTGTGGGGGCAGGGACTTGCCCAAGGTCACTAGGCCATCCCAGAGCAAGCCTTGTCAGAGGAGACCAGAACCCCGTCTCCCTGTGGACAGCAAATTCCATGTGGCCACTAGTGGTAGCACAGAGGAGGGCAGTGCTGGGGGCATTGTGTGGGGTCTGGAGCCAACTGCCTGGATCTAAAGCCTGGTTTTGCTGGGGGACCTGAGGCCAGTGGCTTATCCTCTTTGGGGCTCAGTTTCCTTAAATGGAAAATGGGGATAAGAGGAGTAACCCTTCGCTTGTAGGGAGGATTTGGGGAGATCCGGCATGTTCTGGCTCATCTGAGGCCAGGCACGTGGCGGCACTCAGAGGCCAGTAATCATGGGAAGGAATTATTTCTGCCATTTCAGGGGAAACATCCTGAGCTCTGAATCTACACAGAATCACCTGTGGAGCAGTGAAGAGTGCGGAAGCCCAGCCCAACCCCTACAATACTTGACTTTCCCAGTCTGGAATGGGGCCTGGGCATCACGGTTTAAACACTCCTCAGATGACTCCAGGGTGCAAGCAGGGTTACAGACACTGCACGAAGGCCAAGGTACAAAGGCACAGCATCTGCGGAGGTCCTGATGGAGAGAGCCGGAGGAGGAGCACGGAGAACATGGGCGTGGGAGGAAGGGCGGAGCTCAGGGGCCGAGGCCCTAGGTCCTGGATCCCCACCCAGGCCTCTCCACGGCCTCCAGCTTCTCTGAGGTCGGAGGTGAAAGGCTCTCCCCGAAAGCATCGTTCTCACCACTACTGATGTCCCTCAAGAACCTGCTCTGGCTTAGCTGCTCTGGCCCTGTGCTTCCCATTCTCTGAGAACTAAGCCCATGGAGCCACAAAGTCCTTGTCCTTGTCCTTGAGAGGAGGCCGGAATGCCTCGCGATGGGGTCACTCCTCATCCACGGCAGAGCCTCTTCCCATGGCCTCTCCTCTGGGCCATGCAGCAGAGGTGCCAGGGATGGTGCTGAAGGTGGCATGATCTTCAGGGACACTGTTTTCATGGTGGCCTTTATAAACGATGGCTCCTGAAGCCGTGAAACCAGAAGCATGGGGCAGAGATAGTTTCATGTCCCTATTTTACAGAGAGGGAAACTGAGGCCTGCGATGGGGCTAGAATGAGAGCTCCATGAGGGCACCCTACACCCAGCACCACCCTGCACACAGTAGGCCACTAGTGAATGCTGATGAACAGATGGAGGAAGGACAACCATGAAGAGATGACCTTTGAGAGAGGGGCCGTGTGTCAGGTACCAGCTGGGAGGACAGGAGAGTCCTGATTTGGGTCCAACTGCCTCCAGTCTGCTGTAAGAACATAGTCACCTTCTTCCCCTTCCTAAGACCCAAGACCCTGACAGTGCAGGCCCGGAGGACCCATCTCCCTGGGTATTAGAAGTTCCGAGAGAGGTCCTCTTCATGTCTGCAAAGCTGAAGCCCCCATCCATCCTGGCCCAGGATGCTGGTTGCCTGTGCGACAAAGCCCCTGACTTGGTCTGCTCCTGCCTGACTCTCGACCCCATAAACTGCCCTGTGCAGCTTGGAGAAACTCGTTACAAACATCTGATAGGACCTGATTAGGTGAGACAATGAACTTTGTCCTGCATTGCTCAGTTCCCTCTTTGCAAGCCCCAAATTAAAATTCCAGACCAGAGCAAGAGGATTTAAATTGGATTACTGGATGGGGTCCAGGGAGTGAGGAACTATGGGAGTGGGAGGTGGGGGGCCCAGACCCTCAACGTCCCTCCCTCCATATGCACTCAGGCTGCAAACAAATGTGGGAAAGGAGAAAAGGGCTAAGGCTTGATTAAAAGCAAATTTAAAACGTAATTAAGACCAAAGCTCATCTTGAACAATTAGGACCAGGCTGGGAGGAGGATGGTCCTCCCTTTCCCCTGGGGACACAGGCAGGAGCATCTTGCAGCCTGGAGCGGGGGCGCGGCAGCAGGGGCATTCATTCACTGGCCAGGAGAGTGCTGGGGAGGGAGGGCTGTGGGCTCCGTGCTCACCTCGGGAATAAATGGGGACTCAAGGGCCCAGCTTAGGGTCCGAGCGACCTGGATTCAAATCCTAGCCCTGCTACATCCTGGCCTGATTCATGGCCTGAGTCTCAGTGTCCCGTCTGTGAAGTGGGCCCCCCTCACGGGGTTGCCGTGTGGCAGACTCAGCACGTGGTCAGTGCCCGATCATTGCGTGTCTTTTTCCATCATTCTTCCGTTGAGAATAATTTGTATTTAGCGCCAACTGTGTACCAGGCCATGGGCTGGCTGTGGATGTAGTAGAAAGGAGGCTGACACCTGCCCTGCCTCATGGGGCACGGTCCGGCATGTGGTACGGGGACAGGGTTGGGATCAGGACCCCAGGCCTTGGGTTTCCCCGCCTCCCAAGCTGTCAGGGTTGATTATTCTTCCAGGAGTGGGGAAAGAAGCCTGGGGAGGGGCCCCAGCTCTGCAGGGCTTGGAGGGGATGGGCAGGGGCGGGGTCCTGAGCTCCAGGTGTGGAGGGCAGGCTGGGCATCTGTCACTGCCACCACTCAGCGCCCCCCCGCTGAGGTGACTGAAGCTGGTGGGTAGTAGGCCTAAAAGTCTGAAGGGTGCTCCTTCTCAAGTTTATCAGACGGTCCTGATACAAGTTCAGGGCTGGCAGCTTATACTTTGTGAACTGGGCGGGCGGGGGGAGGGGCGCGGGCAGCAAAACAAGGAAGTAGTGGGCAAATGGGGGTCTAGGATAAAGCGGGGAGGGAGAGACAAAGAGACAAAAAACAAGAGAAAAGGAGGGAAGAGCGTCCAGATCATGCCCAGTTCGAGGAAAAGTAAGGAGGCGGGACGTGATGTGCTGGCTGGCGGGGAGGGGTGGCGGGGAGCAAACAGATGTTTCCCACAATCAGGGAGACTCTGCTGGACCTACGGGGACTGCTACTCTGGCCGAAAGCTTGGCTTTGCTTTCTCCCTATGACAGCTCATTTCCCCACCTGTCCCCAACCTGTGACTAAGAGTTCCGAAGGTCTGGCCAGACCCAGCTTTGGGTTCTCTGGGTCCACAGTGGGCGGGAGGCCTCAGGGTCCACCTCCTTTGGGCCTCTGGTCCCAGGATGCCAACCTCTCTCCATTGCATGATCCCAGGTCCTACTAGGCAGGCGGGGGGACAGCAGGGCCCAGGTGCTAGGGAGGGGGGTTCCCGTTCTCTCCTGGGGTCTGGCTGTGGTGGGGGTTTGGTCTGCATGGCTGCCCTGACTTGACCCTGCCAGGACCCTGGCCTGAGCCTGGGGGTGGCTTATGTGGACTCGCTCATCTGTTTTTTTTTTTAAATAGCTTTATCGAGATATAATTTACATACCATAAAATTCACCCACATAAAGTACACAATTCAGTGGTTTTTTAACATATTCGGAGTTGTGCAACCATTACCACAATCTAATTTTAGAATATTTTCATCACCCCAAAAGGTAACCCTGTATCCATTAGCAGACACTCCCTATTCCCCCCCTTCCAGCCTTAGGCAACCACTAATGTACTTTCCATTTCTATGGCTTTGCCTATTCTGGACATTTCATAGAAATGGGATCACACAATAGGTGATCTTTTGTGACTGCTTCTTTCTTAATGTAATGTTTTCAAGTTCATCCACTTTGTTGCATGTAAAGTACTTCATTCCTTTTAATTTGACTCATCCCTTTGACACAGGCTGGGGTAGCCACGGTTGTGTCTCTGATCCGGAGGCAGCTTGGACCTCCTCCCACGTTTACCGCACAACCTGCCCAGGACACCGCAGCTCCACAGGCCCCTCCGCAGATGCTCTCCCCGGAGGGGTGGGGGTGGCGCAGAGGGGTGCAGGTAGAGTACCAGGGCTCAGCTGGCTTTGTAGAGCCAGTCAGGGCAGCCCAGCAGGTTCTGTCACCTCACAGAACCGCAGTGACTTGGAGCCGACAGGCATAACCTCTCTGAGTATAGAGGGCGAGACCGAGGTCCAACGGCGGACAGAGGAACATTCAAAGTCATGGGCAGAGCAAGGGCTCCCTAGCATCACACGGCCACAGTTTTGTTCGTGGGGCTTTCAGGGTCCCTTCACACTCCCTCCCCGTCAGAGCCTGCGGTCCATCCTCTCAGCCATCAACAGGTCACCACCCTGGCCAGGTGCTCACCCAGGGCACACTCATAGACAGCAGAGGAATGGAGGACCCAAGCCCAACAGGAGGGAGGGGTGGAGCCTGCCTGGGCCCCACCATCACACCCGCACAGGGTTCCCAAGATCCCAGGTCACCCCTCACATAGCCTACTCCAGAAAAACCATCCTGTTCCTACCCCAGCTGCCCAGAGTCCACGAGGGCACAGCCCTGCCAATGGCGGCCCAGTCTGAATTCAGAGGGCCAGGAGGGCCGTGCGTTTGTGGCAGGATAGGCTATCACCCTCACAGCGCAAGGCTACTTTGCCAGGTCTTCCCTGAATCCTGGCCATTGCACCTACCTTCAGAGCCTGCACCTTCCTGTCCAGCAGGCTCTCGATGTCCCCTGCCACCTTCTCCACCAACTTCTGAGGCTCGTTCTCCTGTATCTCAAACAGATTCCGGTTGTCCTTGTAGATCTGGAAGGAAGCGGAAGCCAGGGGTCAGGCCAGGGTGGCCGCGGATTCCCACGCCACAGCCCCTGCGCTTTCTCTGTGTGTGGTGCAGCTCGGTCCTCACCCCGACCCCGCTCCTGGCTTCGGCCACTGAGAGAAAGCACGGAGGTCTGGGATCTGGGTTCCGTGCTCTCATGGACTTGGAGGAAGGACATGGTCATGAGCTCCACAGCGCGTATCGGTTGTGGTTGGGAGGATGGGGTTGTCACTACCTTCTCTAGGACTCAGGGCTCCTCCTCGAGGGGCCATAAGCAGCAACCCCCTGACTAGCTCAGAGTGGCTGAGAGTGGCAGAGGGGAAGTGTGGGCCGAGTACGCGGCAGAGTGTAGTGGGGAGATGGAGCCAGTAAGCACACAGCACGCACACACATCAACACAAAGATGTTCTCACACCCACGCGTGTACACACACCTACATACCCACACGTGCATCACACATACACGTCACCCGTTCACATGGGCTCAGGCATCTGCATCCCTTTCTGCTGGCATTGCCCCAGGGCATTTGCAGAAACTGTAGCGGGAGCTCTGAGCACCCCCAGGGGCTCCTCTGCCATTCAGGGCACAGCATGTGAGAGCGGGGACCAGAAAAGAAAAGGCACGTGGGGGAGCGAATCTGCCCCTCCCTCCTCCTATGTGGGGGTGTAAATCTGGTAGTCTGCATCTGTGTGTGTGTGCGCATGTGTGTTATGGCTCAACACACATCATCTGTGCACAGGCCTGTATGTTGGGGGCGGGGTGGGGTTAGGGACCTCTAGACAAAGCCTGGGGGCTTTTATGTGAGTTGCAGAAGCAGATTTCTGAGGGTGTCTTCATTCGTGGCTGGGGTCTTGGGGGCGTGTGTGTGTGTGTGTGCGTGTGTGTGTATGCATCGTATACCCTTGCATGGCTCTGAGCCTGACTGGGTCCATCCAGGTGACCCCAGGAGGTCCACGCCCCAAGCTGGATTCTCCACAAGGGGTCACAGGCCTGGCTGCCATGACCGAGTTCCTGCCACCAGCCTGTGCCATCAGGCAGTGCAGAAGCGGAGGGATGTGGGGAGACAGAGAGGAGGTGATGAGGAGATAAGGAAATGGGAGGGGCAGCTGATGAGAGACAGACAGGCGGGAGAGATAAGGTCGGTAGTGACAGGGAGACGTGGGGAGATAAGGCCTCCGCATATGATGGGGGAGGAAGTGGGGGACCGGGGGCTTCCGGAGCCCCTGCCCACCCAGCCCCTGGCAGTCCAAGGGTTAAAGCACCACGCAAAGCCAGCTCCCCCATCTCTCCTCCCGCCCCAGCCCTCCCGGCTTCTCTTTTCTTTCTGTCCTTCTCTGAGAACAGAATAATTTGTGGTGAAGTTGCTGCTCCCCACAGAGTAGTGGCGATCAGCGGGCAGGCGGTATGGACAGCGAGGGGCGGGGGTCCCCAGTAGGCGCCAGGCCACGCTGCTCTCGGGCCATGCCTCAGGACAGAGACCCCCAGATGGAGACAGAGGTCAAGGAGGGTTCAGAGCCTGGAGGGGGTCACTGGGAATTCAAGGAGCCTGGAGCCCAGTGCCCACGGTGGGGCGACCTGAGGCTCAGAAACAGAAGACATGCCAAGGACACGTGACTGTGAGTGGCAAAGCCAGATGCCCCACCCTCCTGCTCAGGTTTCGGGACATTAAAAACACACCCTCTCCTGACCTTGGACTGCGCCCCTGGGTGTGTGGTGCCCACAGTCTCAGCCGTACAGGCTGAGTGCATGAAGCCTTGGCCGAGCTCGCCCCGGCCCACGTGTGCCAGCAGGGGGCGCAGCTGCCTGGCTTCTCAGGGCAGGGGATGGAGTCGCGGTACCTGCCGCCCCTGTCAAGGTCATTCCCAGGACGGTCCACGGCAGCAGCCGCCCCAGATCTGAGGCTGGACCATGTGGTCTGCTGACAACTCTCCTCAGGGAGCCCAGAAGTCCCTCCCCGCTGGGCCTAGGGTGGCCCTTGCAGCCTGGCATGGTGACTGGGCTAGGGATGGGGGTTGCCGAGAGAGGGAGTCTCTGGGTGGCGAGGTCACACGCCAGGGGTCTGACAGGTGGCACAAGGGCTTGAAAGCAGGGACACTGCTATGAGTCATCCCATCTCCGAACCGCTGCCTGATCTATTAAACGAGAGACTGGCGGTCCCCACGGGCCAGCCGAGGACGGCACGGAACCGACATCATTGCTGCTCCTGCAATGGTTTAGCACGGCCCGATTCTGCAGCAGTCATGGCCCGGTTCCTGCCTCCGCTCGCCCTGCTAGACTCCCACTCTTGGGATCCAAAGCCCTCGGTTTTCATTCCTGGGCAGCCAGCCTTGGTGTTCTGGGGTCTGCCACCGATAGCCCCACCCCCCTCTCTGGGCAGTCCCTCCCTAGCCATCCTGTCTTTGTCTCCGGCACCTCAGCCTGGGCCCTGGAAGTGACAACAGGGGAGCCGAGACACAGGGACGCCACTGAGAGGGCACAGCCACAGCCAGCTCCCCAGGCAGCAGGCCTGTGTGCAGCGGACCCTCGGCAAATGCAGACGCCCAATTCCACGTTCAAGAACAGAGCTCTGGGGCCAGCTGGACCTAGGTCTGACTCCCACTTCTGCCTGCAGCTCTGCTATCCCTTGGAGCCTGGGGCTGCATCTGCCGGCTTTGTTCCTGTCCCACTTCTACCCAATGACCCACCACGACACACTTCTGTTGACCCCTGGTGCCAGCACTCAAGGCCTCTGCAGCCCATTGCCCTGGCATGTACCTTCAGGCCTCTGGGTCCCCAGCCCCTGCTGACTCCTACTGTCACCCCTTTACTCATATTGTCCCTGCACTGCCCCTCCCCCACCCCGTTCCCTGCCTATCTAAATATCCTCCCTGGACAGGGTGAGGAAATGGGCTAGAGAAAGTTTCTGGGGAGATGAGGGCAGAATTCTAGAACTATATGGGCTGGTCCAGCTACCAGCCAAGCCTGTCCCCCAGTCCCAAATGAGCCTCTGGAATGCAACAACCCTCGTTCCTTCTATCCCGGGTACTTTATATTTCCCTGGACCGGCTCCAGTTGCCTGTCTTCTGGGGTGGGCCCTGAGTTGAGCTCTATGTCCCAGGGAGATCCGAGTGACACAGCCCAGCATATGGTCCCACCCTGAGAGATAGGTCATCTCTCCATTCGTGTGGTCTGGGTCTGGGAGGTGCTTTCCACCTGCAGGCCCAGCAGGAAGAAAGAGCCCTGGGCAGCTCCACAGCATGCCTGGGGTGAGCTCCCCTTGAGCCCCAGCCTCTAGCCCTGGTCCCTGGGGCCAGTTCCGAAGGAACAGACGGGCCCGGGCACGGCGGGCTCAGGGCCTCAACAGCTGCAGCAGGATTGCGTGCCTGCCGGTGTCCTTGGCCTCACGAGCTAACTGGAAAAACCCAACGGCTCCCACAGCAGCCCAGCCTGCACGGCCCCCACCTCCGCACAGGCGGCGAGGCCCAGGAGAGGGACAGGCCACAGGTCTACAGCTTGTTGCAGCTCCGTGCCAGCTGTGATGGGGAGGACGAGGCAGGGGCTCCATCCCACGTAGGAGATGGGGAATGGAGGGGAAAGGACAGTGGACTCGAGGACAGGCTGGCAGGAGCCAGGTGGGCATGCGGGGAGGGGGAGCAAGAGACACAATGGCACAGGGGCTGAGGACGGGGAGAGCAGGGGTGGCTGAGGCCCCGAGGGACAACTCAGGAGGCAGTTTGTACACCCTTGTTCCCAAGAGTCCCTGCTCCCTCCATCCCACACGGCCACCAGTCACCTGGGCGTCCTCTTCCCCTCAAGGGTAGGTACCTCCTCGTCAGCTACTGAGACCTGTCCCTCCATGTCTCCCCTCATCTCCTCGCCCTGCCTCCGAATGCCGGCCGGACCCTCACCTCCTTCACCTCTAGTAACTGCGTTGTTAAATGGCCCTTCTGCTCAGCCTTCTGGCCTGGGGATTGCCGGGGCCCGTGGGGCCCAGGCCTCCTCAGGGGCCCCAGACCCTCTGGCCAGCTTCCTGCTTCCTGGGGTGGCTTCACACAAAGGGGAGGTGAGCCTGGAGGACACCTGGATGAATGGCGACCTCGAACAGGAAGCCTGGACACTCACAGGGGCAGAAGGGGCCAGCTTGGTCGGCCTGGTCGCCACAGGCTTCAACAGTGCTGACTAAGGAGACAGAGTGGAGCTGAGGTACCTGGAACACAGAAGTAGCCACCAAGGAGACAAAAGGCCCCAAGACTAGTGACCTGGATGGGCCTCTGTCAGACTGAAGAGGCATTTTGCAAAGCCCCAGAAAGATAGCAGCGGGGGGCCTGGACCCCAATCAGCCCCCAACCTGCCCAGGCAGAGGAGGTAGGTGCAGGGAGGACAGGAGGGTGAGGAGGGTGGGGAGAGGAAGGGAGGGGGAAGGTAGACCGTGACAGCCAGGGGAACAGCTGAGTGCTGGCTCTGGCCACCCTGAGGCAGGTGGCCCTGAGGAGGGACCCTTCTGATCATGCCCATTTGGCCGACAGGACAATGAGGGCCCGAGAGGTTAAGTCCCACTGCAGAGCTCAGAACTGAAGCGGTCTGTCTGATCCACAGGCCTGGCT
This sequence comes from Pteropus vampyrus, assembly GCF_000151845.1. Taxonomy (NCBI): domain Eukaryota; kingdom Metazoa; phylum Chordata; class Mammalia; order Chiroptera; family Pteropodidae; genus Pteropus; species Pteropus vampyrus. The sequence goes on along the minus strand of NW_011888881.1, from coordinate 3,267,152 downwards.
TTAGGTCACACTCTGTACAGTTCTCTCCTTAGGACTTATCCCCAAACTTGAAGGTGAATCCTCTGGCAAAGACGGCATGTGGGATAAGCTGGGGGTCTGTGGGCCTGGGGAGGACTTGGGGTGATGCCAAAGGCCTAAGTAAGGCCCGTGGAAGGCAGAAGGGCCACTCTCGGGGTGGGGAGGAGCAGGGAGAGGACTGGCAGAAGCAGCCTGATCCACTAATCAACCACTCGATCCTGAGCGTAAAAACAGGCATGCACGCGAGGCTCCTCTCTGCAGCGAAGGTGAACAGGCCCTAATCTCTGGAAAATTAAATCAGAAAGAAAATAGAACGAGAAAGGTTTGATGCAGGCTGGGCCCTGCTGCTGGCTGTCTCCTGAAAGGCCCAGACTCGGCAGGGGGTTCGGCTGTGTGCTCCAGCATCCGGCCCCTCCCTCTGCCCAGGGCACTGGGAACGGAGGGCACAGGCAGAGTGGAGGGAGCTGAGCCCCACAATCTGACCCCTGGAAATTTGCTGTTCTCCAACCCCGTCTAGTCACGTCTTGCTGTCCAGTCCCTGGTATCGAAGGAACAGTCCCTGGGGGTCCTAACTGCCCAGCCCTCACGCCATCAGGTCTCTAGAGGGAGAGCAGCAAGTGGACTAGGGACAGTGGGCTGGGCCTCCCTAGGCCGGTCTGCATGGGCAAGCGCTGGAGGCCATGGAGTCTGGTGTTGGAGACAGGGGTCAGCTGCTAGAATGGGGTACCGTTGTGACAGGGATCAGAGAAACCTTGGATGGAAGATGGGGGCTCATGGGAGCTCAGGGACCCTGAGCTGGGCCAGGAGAGAGGTGGGGTGAGAGAGGACTGGTAGTGATCAGTTCAGGGACCACAGCCAGTCAGGGCAAAGCTCCTGCCCTCGGCCCTGCCAGGTTGCTGCCCTTGTCTCGTGCCTTCGTGGGGAAAATCAGGGGTATCAACATGGCTGTTAAAGAAGATCCTTGAAGATCACAGGATTGATGGAGAAGCCGAGTATCTGGGGACCCCTCCTACGATGAGCACGCAGAACAGACCTAGGACAGCTGTACCTCCTGGGTTCTCCCCTCACCCAAGCAGCCTGGAGCCCCACAGCCCAGTTCCTGATTGGACTGAGGGGTTGCTCTGGGGCCACGCTAGGCCCTGGGCCATGTGTGTGGCTGCGAGCTCCCTGGGGCAGGGGTTGTGGCCCTCCCTGGCCTTCCTGGTGCAGGACTGAGAGCAAGGCAAGGGTGTGTGGCCCCGGAGCCCTCAGAGCAGAGTCGGTGCACGGGTAGGGGTTAGGTGCCACCTGGTTTTAGCCTTCACCAGCTGCTGGCATTCACCAGCTGCCACGTTAGGCTCCCACGTGGCCAGGCCACGCTGCTCCCATCCCGTGGTGGATTAGCTCTGTAGTGAGTCAGCTGTATATGGTGTCATGCCACAAGCAGGGTCGGTACATTGTCATGTTAGTTGTCACATTATTAACAACTAGCCTTCGTATCAAATAGGGATTTCTTGGAATGGACTTTCTGTTCGGAGGCGGTCAAGGACGCCTACCCAAGCCGTTTCAATGTGGCCCCGCATGGGCTATGGTGGCAGCGTGGGAGCAGGGAGGGCTCCTGGCCTGGCTTCCAGGGACAGGTGAAGATGTGGCCATCCTGGGTCAGTGTCCCATTAATGGTCCCATGTCCTCCCACCCAACCCTGTCCTTACAGGCCCACCGGGGTGCCCCACATTCACGCCACAGGCTCTTGTTGGGGCCCTCGTGAGCCTGGGGCAGCAGAGATGGACTGGACCTTGTTCCTGCTTTCCTGGGGCTCACTAGCCAGTGGGACAGATGTCCGTTCACACTGCTAACAGCAGAGGGGGGCGTTGGGGAGAGGTGAGCAGTAGAGTGGGGGTGGCTTGGTTGGTTACGGCTGGGAGGGGCGTCAAGGAAAAGACGGGGATGGCTTTTCGGGGGAGAGGCCATCTGAGCAGAGTCTGGAAGGCTGGGCGAGAATCTGCCAGACGTGGCAGGGGACGGGGGATGAGGGATCCCAAGCAGGAGTAGTGACCAGGAGGAGGGGAACCTAGCAGACAGCTCAGTGGCAGAAGGGAGGCCGAGTGGGCGGGAGGGAGGTATGAAGGTGGTGGGGGCGGGGTGGGGGTGGAGTCCTCAGGAGAGGAGGGGGTGTGGCCTAGATCACAAGGTGAGAAGGCCCTGGTGGCTCCCCTGGCCCCCAAGAGGCAGCTGCTAGGAGCTCACCAGCACATTTTTCTTCAAAAAACTCACAGGGGCACCAAGCGCCCCCCCCCACCCCCAGCAACGCCTCCCTGTTTTTAAAGTTAAAGTTTAGTTGACTGTCATCCATTACCGCAATTAGTACATTATGTCTAATTATGCAATTAGTGTAGAAAGTGCACTTGCTGCTGAGAATGGGAAATTATGCTGGCTCGTTACGCTGTAAAATCCACGTCATAAAAAGGCTCAATCTCTTGTTTTTCAAAAGACACAAAACCCAATACAAAACAATAAACCAAAATCCTCCCAGTTGAGCTAGAGCCAATCTGTCCCAACTCCCTGTACTTCCCCAACACAGACCCCCACCTCTGTGAGGCGTGACCCACCACAGAGCCCACGGGTGTGGCCCGTCTTCGCTCCTCTGAAACAGACGCGAGTTTCTAGATTGGCTTCAGAACCATGCCAGTTCGGGTTCCCCATCCGTTATTCGCCCAGACCTGACTCGGGACGAGACCTCTGGCATTCAGGCCCGTGTATTTCCGGTGGGAGCAGTCCCGGAGGGGCCGTGGCCTCTGTCCATCCCAAGTGCGAGAGGTCCTTTCTCCCAGGTTCCTGATGGCGTCTGTGAGGAAGGGGCGTATTCCGGCGCAGGGGAGACGGAACAACTTTCTCACACTCTGGGCCCCCAAACCTGGGGTCTTTGCCTGTAGATAGTGAGCGCCCCATTACGGGATGTATGCAAGCCCAGCTGCTGGGGATGCTAAGAAGGGAGTCGCCCCTGGTCGCCCTGCATGGTCCCTGGACTCTAGGTTGTGACCATTAGGTGACAGCTTCCTCATGGCTGCGTGCCTGCGTGCAGCGCAGCCAGTGACTCTGTCTTCCCTAGCTTCTGGCTCCCCTGGAGCTCAAGGGGATACTCTGGGGTCGGGTGGGAGGTGAGAAAGGAATCCGATGGGGGGTGAGTGTCTCCCGACAACAGAAGTGACAATGTCAACTGGCCAAACCCATGGGGACTGAAAGGGGGCACACTCCAGTGTCCTTGACTGCCCGTGTCAGTACTGGGCACACTCCTTTGTACCTCAAAGCAAATGTTTCAGGGCCAGGTGTCCATCACCTACAACCCATCTCCAAGGTCACAAGTTAGAGCTCTAGCATGGGCCACTTAGTACCTGCCTAAAAAGCCCTCTCTCTGAACCTCTTCCTCTAGGTTCCCACAGCTGCTCAAGTCTGAGATGCTTGACCCAGGTCTGCTGGTGAGTGGTGCGGTGTGACAGAGACTCCTCCCAGCCAGAATCTGTCCTGGCCTCGTGGGGATGATGCGTGCACCTCCTGTGGCTGCCACGGCTGAGCTCAGACAAGATGGTCGCAGAGCACAGAACCTGAGACGTGGGGAACCCATGTGCAGTGTGCCCCATTGGTTCTGGGTGTGCCGAGGCTTCCGGGTGCTGCCCACGCCCCAGCGGGAAACACTTACCACAAAGGCAGGGGTGCTGGACCCACTAGAGGGGTACCTGTTGCCTAAACTCAAGGCATGAGTCCCTGGCCTTGGCCACAGGCCTTTGTCTACTCCGGTGACCTTGGGGAGCAGGGGAGCTGTGCATGGCCCAGCCGCACAGACACGGGCCATGGACACTCACAGGGCCCCCTGTCCTCTCAGTTTGGTCCCAGACAGCATCAGGAGTGGGTGACTTGAGCCCGAGGTGAATCGAACTGTAGGCGAGCTCTGGGGTCCCCTGTCTGCTCCCCCTCCCCTGAGCTGGGAGCCGCCGGCTGTCGAGGCAGCTGGGAGGGAAGCTGTGCCCAGCACACCAGCTGGCACGGGGGAGTGTGAGTAAACATACCCACACTTTCCCGACTCGCAGAAGTCGCCGGGTGGAGGCCGGCTGGTGTGGGCGCCCATGTTTATGGGGAACAGACTGTTTGTGCCGCGTCTGGGCCCCCGTGCCACCCACCCCGGCTCAGCTTGCTCCCGCCGCCTCCCCACCCTGCTGGCCCCCCCTTCCTTCCACCAGGACTCCTGTCCCTGAACCACAGGACATTCAGTGACAGTGACAACTCCACGTGGCCACCCAGGGCTCAGCACATAACCCACTAACTCCTAGTCACGACTATCCTAAGAGGCAGCGTGGTTACTGTCCCCATCGTACGGCTGAGGAAACCAAGGCTCCGGCAGGTGGAGGAACCAGCTGGGGACAGTGGACAGTGAGTGGCGGCGCCGCGCTGCTGGGCTGGTCAGACTTCAGTTGTCAGTTCCAGGCCCCGACCTGTCGGACGGACCTGGTCTGCCTTTTACCTGGGTCACCACTTTGAGCAGCCCTGGCCCAGCATGGCCCTGGGCATGGACCCTGCCCTCAGAGCAGGCCACGTAACAGCCCAAGGAGAGAGGCTCAGGGCCTGGTCATTGTCCTGCCATTTGGTCTCTTCAACCCCTTCGCCCTCTGGGCCTGTCTTCAGCCCCAAAAGGCCCTCTCCCGCCTCTCAGGAGTGAGAGTTTTGACAGGGTGGGGAGAAGGGCTCTGGGACCCAGGGTGCGAGGCTCCATCAGAACTTTGGTGGGCCAGGGAGGACTCTTATCTCTTAGCCCAGAGCCACCAGAAATGTACCCCTATAAGTACCCTTGGGAAATGGGTGTGAGGCTGGGCTGAGGCATAGCCCTGAAGGTCAGGGAGCCAAGGACAAATCTGATTCCTCTGCCTACGTCGCCTGCATTCTGCCCCTCCCAGCGCTGACAGGCCAGGATGGGCAGCCCTCTTCAGGGGCTGGAGCAGGTCCCTCAGGGACTCCAGTGTGGCCGGACACAGACCTCGTCTGAGATTCCACAGGTAGACTTCCTGTGTGTGTGTGTGTGTGTTGGGGGGGGTGCCCACCTGATTTACTTGATTTTTCTTTATCCATCTCCCTCCCTGACCTGTGACAAGGACACCAGGGAGGGCTTAGCAACTGGCTTCTTAGCTTACACAGGAGGAAACGGAGGTGCCAGGAGGGTCAGAACTTGTCCCAAGGGGAGACTTCCCAGGCCAAGTCCCCTGCACTTGCAGCCGAGGACGGCTAAAAAGCCATGGGCCTGAGTTCCAGCCCTGCTTCTTATTAGCCTGTGGTTGGCATAAGCTTTTACCCTCTGCGTCCGCACGGCCCTGAGCTGCCTCGGCCAGGCCTTCTGGGGGATGCCTCAAAGATCAAAGGTCAAACGCAAGGTGCCGATGCCTTCTCACACGGCCTCCTTCCAGGCCTGGCAGGCCGGAAGTCTGCCTTCGCTGCTGAGACTGGCTACTGAAGGTGTCCCCATATAGTGACAGCATTGATCACAATGAGTGGCCCTCAGGCTGGTTGCTCTTGGCATGTCAGGTGTAAGGGATAAAGACAGAGATGGAGTAAGCCTGGGAGGTGGCTGCGGCCTCCCAGCGGCCTCGGGGCAAGGCCATCCCAGGGTCATCCCCACACCTGAGCACACAGTGTAGTTCTGGTGACCTTGCACGACGCGCTCCAACCTTGCCGCAGTCACACCCAGTGCCCAGGAAGCGCTTGCAGATGCCCGTGCCACACACAGAGGCTCGTGGCGAAAGCACCGCCGCCCAGATGGACCTGTCCACTGTCACTGGATGTCCAACAGCCCCAGGCCTGGGTGAGGCTCTATGGGTCTCCACCTGTACCTCAAAAGAGGGTCTGGCCATCTGAAATATTTTAAGCAGTAGAACTTTTCTGGCCCCAGGTGGTTGGGGCTACCTGAAGGTCATGGCCCTAAATTCTCCTGCTGGACACGGCACTGGAGAGGCTCCTAACAGCTGGGCTGGGTGGGGGAAAGAGCATGGCTTGGCTGATAGTCACCTCCGGACCAGGGTCCCCAGGAGGCCTGGCTGGGCTCCCTCCTCTGATCACAAGGCCCGAGTGCCAGGCACTGATAAGCTGTGGGCGCCGAAGCCAAGCTGGAGCCTGCCCATGGTTAGGTGTACAAGTGTGCAAGGGAGACACTGTGCTGGGGCCGTCTTGTCCACGTCCTCTGCCGGCACCTCCCAGCTCCTTCCTCTGGTTTTCCTTTCATTTTTCTCCTATCCCCAATTTATAGGCTCTTCTTGACTTTTATAAATTCTTGCAAGTGCCCTTAAATCTTCTGTGAAACGAGTCAGAAGCGTAAATAAAGACACCGATGCCTTGCACGTGTGCTGAAGATATGCTGAGGACAGGCACATGTGAAGGGCGTGTGCACCGAGACACATGCCCAGGGGGCGCCTCCTCGCTCCATCATTCAGAGGCTCTCCTGGGACCTCACGGGAAAGCTCCAATGTTTAGACTCAAAAAATTCAGGGTAGTCACTCCACGAGGGTTTTCCAGAGCCGGAAGTCAGTGATTGCTACACTCACTCCCAGCTGGGCGCACCAGGTCAGGCTCTGGCCCCTCTCTGCACCTCACGGAGAGACAGTCCTTGGCACCCCTGGCTCCAGCTTCGCTCTCCTTAACGCACGCACCCCAGCAGCCACTGGGGCCAACGTCTGCCTTCACTGTGTCCACACACAGTGTTTGCCGTGTAAACGAACTGTGCAAACAGGAACCGCTGCCTTGGCTACACTGGCAAACACTGCGAGGGCCTTGATCTGAATAGCCATGAACTTCGAAGTAAGTGTGCTGTGCTCTGGGGAGGCAGACTGCTGAGCCTGGGCTCCCACCTCTTGCTGCCCAGCTTGGGGAGCTGTCTGGTGGGGTGATGACGGGCTGCCACAGGACGAGCTGCCAATCCCAGCGGGGCCGAAGTGAGCCTCCATGCCGGCTGCCTATTGTATCAAATCCTTACAAGCCCCTTACAGACGTCGTCCCCATTTCACAGACGAGGCAACCGAGGCACAGAGAATAACTGGTGGACCTGGGACTCAACGCTTCACAGACGAACCACACACTTGAACACAGACCCGGTCCAGACCCCCACCTACCTCCCAGGGGCTGGTTTCCATCCCATGGGATCCTGTGACCGTCCTCAGCCCGACCTGGTCCCAGGCCCCCTCCTCTGGGAAGCTGCTCTGGCTAGTGAGTTGGGTGTTTGCGAACCTCATCCTGTTTTGAATGTCCCTGGAGATCCCATCTCTTAAAGGCACCTGGGTGCCTCCTCCCCGAAAGCACAGCCCCTTCAGGACAGCCAGCCCCTCACTCATTTGCCCAAGATCATCCATTCAGATCGATTCATGGTGCCAATCGGATCCTTGCTCTGCTCAGTGGCTCTACCGGCACCCAAAGAACCCACCAGGCCCTGAAGGCTCATTTGCCAACCTGTCTGTCCAGTGGGACTGCACAGAGGACAAGCAGAGATCGGAGCTGGGCCCGAGGGTGGGCACTCCCCAAGGAAATGCTTCTACCTGCAGAAAACCATCCTGGCCTTGCAAGGACCTCACCGTACAGATAGGTAAAATGAGATCGAAGAGGGAGGAGTCAGCAGGAGGGCGGGGCCAGGAAGATCCAGGCTCGAGCTGCTGGCACTTCCTTCTCTGCCAGGGAGGTCTAGCAGAGAAGACTCTCCCGAAGAGGGGTATGAATGAATGAGCCGGGAGAGAGCGCCCAGCTGGAAGGGGGACAGCCAGCAAAGGTGGGGCTGGGTGAGCAGCTAGGCCCGAGGGCCTGCGGAGAAAGCTGCTGGGGGAGGCAGCTATGCTCCCCTGCGAATCACAGGAGCCTCGGGGGGCTGGTCTGCTGGTGTGAACTCTCTGAGAACTGGGGAGGTCAGCTGGCAGGCTGGGGGCAACAGGCGTGTGTCCCTGGCACATGGTGTGACCTTGTCCCTTCTACTCCACCCCCCACTTTTCCCAGACCTGGGTGCCCATCAGGTCCTAGAGGAGATGATCCTCTGGGCTCCCATGTCCTCTGTTCAGCGACCTCCAGCAGGAGGGAGGGACGCCTGAGCTTCTAGCTCCGTCAAGGGCTCCCCGAGCAAGGAGGCGGTGAGGGACATGTTGCCAGGAGGACAAGAGCGGAACAAATTGCCCCAATTATGTAAGGCGGCCCCCCCTTCCTTCTTAGCAGTGAGAGGAGGGCTGAGAAACTCTGTTCCTCCCTCCCCCGCCCCCACCCATGCCTTGGACCTGTATGGATGCCCCTCAAAGGTGCGGAGACCCCTGAGCGGGGTCTCGGGCCCAGGTCACTGGGGTGCTGGGGAAGGATCTTGAGGATGGGCTCCAGCTGGCCCCTTTTCTGGGGCCTGCAGAGCAGGCTCAGGGTAGGAGGCCTGGGTCAGTTCTGTTCAGCCGTGGTTCCGTGGGGGCCTTTGGGCAGACTCCCGTCCCTCTGGTTTTCCTGCCCCCCTGCCTGCTGCCCCAGAATCCATGCCCCAGGCCTCTCCTCTGCCCTGAGCGCAGCCCCGAGTTGCTTGTGTCCCTCTCTTTGCTCAAGTACAGCACACAGGTCTCAGGGAACATCTACATGCATGTGACAGGCCCAAGGTGCCCTCGAGCAGACCCAGCCCCCTGTCCCTTGCCCATCACCTCAGAGGGACTGGAGCCAGGTACCAGTCACACATCCAGACTCAGGCCAACCACACCGGGCTGGCCCCTCCTTCCAGCCACTGACCCCACAGGCACAGAGAGCCCCTCTGTGACATTAGGCTGCAACTGTGAGGTCCCAGGACACAAATGCACTCTGTGCGTGGGGGTCAGACAATGGGACAAGGCCATCTTTCTGCCCACACCCACCCCGCAGACAAGAGGATCTAGAAAACAGTGGATTTCCGTGCTGACAGTGGGTGAGGAAAAATGATCATTTTCTGAACACTAAAAATAATGTCCGTCTCCTAAAAGCAGGGCCCTCTTCAGCCCACAGCCACAGCTTAGCGAGGCTTTGTCGCTGACTCCGAATGCAGATTTGTTGGAGAAGCTGCGGGCAGTAAACCCTCGGCGGCCTCACAGAGGGGCTGGGCTCAGCCTCGGGCAGGGTGGTGCCCCAGTGATCTGAGTCCGACCTCCGTGTGCAGCGAGCCCAGATGATACAATCAAGCCAGGCGGGGAGGGGGCGCCAGGAACCGGGTCCATATGCTGCTTGTGCCCGGCTAATGGGCTGACAAATTAGCGGGTCTCCCCTCTAAACGGTGATGAATGAGCAGCCGCTCGGGGGAGCTGGGGGACAGCTGCCTCCCAGGCAGTCCTCCTGGGGCTCGGCCCTGACTTTGCATTTATGAGGTGCCCAGCCCACTGACTCCGCAAGGGTGGGGGTGTGGCTGGTGGGTGACTGTGGGCATGGACAGGGAGAGGGCAGAGAGGGCATAGAATGGCAGCCCTGGCCTTGGAGGACATCCCCAAACAAGCCCAGCCAGGGAGGCCTGAATTCCCCAGGCTGCCATCATGCCGTCTGAAGGGCGCCTGAGGAGGGGGTTAAAGTGTCACCCTCCTCAGCCTCCTCTTTAAGATCATCACCATTGCACACACAAGGGCCTGAATGCCTTGAAGAGAGGCGGCTGGCCCATGGGAGTCTGTGCCCTGAGGACTGACCAGGACAGGGAGAGACCTGGGGCTGGGTCCTGGGGGCCACCCACGGAGTAGAGTCGCTTCTCCCATACAATGACAGGGCAGTAGCCTCCTAAGTTCACAGGGACATGGAGGAGACAGGCAGGTAGAGGTGAGGACCCGGGTTGAGGAGTCCAAGGAGCCTGACTACAAAGCGCAGTGCAGTCTCCAGAGATGGTGAGCCGCTGTCACGAAGGGGATCAGCAAAAGTTGGCCCCCAGGTCTGGCAGGGGTGGGGACGAATATCCGAAGTGTCCTCTCTGACTGAGAGCTCAATGTCTTGATTGGCCCCCAAATCAATATAGTCCCCTCCTCCAGTACTCAGACATCTAAAATGGGGCAGGATAGACACATTCTTTGACAGAGGACCCTCCCGACTCCGTCTGAGTGCCGTCTGGGCAGGCGAGGCAGCCCCTGACCCAGGGCCTCTGCGGGCTCCCTGTCCAAACAGCCCCAAGCCCCCTGCTTGCAGTGCCGCCCCCCAACCCCCGTCCACCCCCACCTGTGTAAACAGAACCCGCCTGCTCTCTCCCAGGGGCTGCTAATTCCTCACCAGAACTGCTGGGACGTGAAATTGGAGTGAGACAATGTGTGTTTAAGGAAATGAATCTCGCATCTTAAGAGGCTCGGGAGCCCGCCCTGCACCCCCTTCACCCCGCCCGCCCAACCAGAGCCAGGGAAGGAGCACGGAAGAGAAATGAGGAGAGAAAGGCGGAGGTGACATTCAGTGCCAAATTAGCAGCCACCGCAGCCAAATATTGTACTTGCCTCCAATCTTCTTTTATTTTTCCAAAGAAAAGGCTTTTACAAAGTGAAAGAGGCTGTTGGAACACTAAGGCTGATGATCGTTTAAAAAGGCACGCCCGCCACGCGCATGCCCATCTCAGCTTTCTCTTGCGCCCAGCGTGCCGTCTGCTCCCGGCCCACGGCTACAGCCAGGGGCACCTGCCCCCACAGTCAGGCCCACCACGCCAGCCGCAGGAGCTGACATCATGGGTGTTCCCGGCCACCATAACCCAGAGTCTCTGCCCGTGGGCCAGGTCTCGGGACATGAGGCCTGCCTCTGAGCCATCTCTCTACCTGCATGGCAACCTTGTGAGGGATCATTTTTGGTATGCCTAGAATCACCTGGCCTACAGAGGCCTCAACAAAAGCGACCGCCACATGGCCTCTGAAAGGGCTTCTTGCCCACTTCCAGATGACTCTCAGTGCTCTGCCATTGGATAGCCACACTGCTGGTGCTCACGCCCATCATCACTTTTATCTGCCCCCCAACTAGGGGCCAGAGGCCTGATGGCCCCTACTCTCTGCTCACTCCGTTGAATAGACCACCAGTCATCCTGGAGTCCAGCCCCTGGAACCCGGCCTGCCTCCCTGTGCCACTAACTTATTAACCCACTGAATAGTCTGAGCAGACACCCTCTGCTTGCCCCTCCAGAGGAAACACTGTTTTCTCCCCTGGCCACTCGACAACATGCTAGGTCCATCTCACTCACCTCCAGGAGCCAGACAAACTTGTTGGGACTTTATGAACAGTACAGACTTAGCCCTTGTCTCCCATTTCATCCAATCTAGGTTGGCTCAGGCCTTGGATTCCTTGTCGAGGGAGAGAATGAGGAGCCTGATGGCTCTAGGGGTGGGGGGCGGTCTCTGGGCCCTGAGCCCCCACCCGGATGGTGACTGGAACCTGGCCCTACCCCATGTATGCAGCCTTCCAGCTCCCACTATTCCTGACAGCCACCCTCAGATCCCACTCCTAGTGGCCCTGGGAGTGGGGGGGTTTGGCTACATCCCTTGAAACCCATTTTACAGATGGGACATGGCTCAGAGAGCTCTTGGGACTTGCCTGAGGTCTCAGCTGAGCAGGGGCACCACAAGAACCTGGTTCTGAATTGTGTGGCACCACAAAGTGGATGCTGTGGTGTGCCACCCAGACTCCCCACCCAGGACGAGGCCCAAATTCCCCTTGCTGCCAAGATGCTGCCTGCTGACCACTCCCAGCAAAGCCCCTGCCCAGGCTATGGCCTGAGCAGAAGGGAGCTGCCTCGCGATGCTCTGCCTGACACATAGGTGGGGTGGAGGAGCACAAAGGCCCGGCCTCAGTTGGGGACAGCTCTGAGGGGCGAGGCCAGCTCCAACACTCTCTGTGGAATCGGCTGAGGCTTTCACTACAACTTCTCCTATTACCCAATCCTTCGCCCTACGCCCCTCACAGGGGTGGTCCCTGAGGGTACTCCTCCAGTAAACGCCTGCACGCAAACCTCAGTGATGCCAGGGAACCAACCCTACCGTCACTGGTGCTGGAAGTAGTCCTAGAAAGCTGGCTCTAAAGTGGGCACTGTCCTGCTGGCCCTGAGGGCCTCATCATGGAGGTACAGGGAGCAATGACAGTCCTTGCATGTGATAAAGGTGCGACTGATGAAATGTTCACCCATCACGAGCTGAGATGGGGTACCTGCGGATGGGTGTAATATTTCAGGGGGTTGAGAGTTTCGGGGAAGTGTAATTATAAGGACTATGGAATGCGATGGCTATTGCTGAGGGCTTTGGAGAGAGACAATGGAAGGCTGAGAGTGATTAATCATGAATTTAAGGTGAAGTGTGAAAGTCAGAAGCCCCCTTGGCAGGATATAAAAAGACTCTCATCTCCTATAGCCAAAGGCAGAGAAAGCTGAGGGTCAGGCTGGGACTTAATTAGAAGAGTGGCAAGGATCCGGAGGGGGTTACAGTCTTAATCCCAGCAGGCTGGCTACCCAAGGTCCCCTCAGAGGGAAGGAGTGGGTCCCTGAGTTGTGGGATAGGAACATCTGGGTCACTGCACTTGAGAACCTTGAAACCTCAGATCCCTCTAAATTGTCTGAGCCTCCGGAAGCAGCCACTTCCCCTTGTTAAAGGTTGAGAACCGCCCCCATGCGCTTAGAGATGATGAAGAGGCCTCCACGTTACAAAGCAACATGCTCTCCTCAGGGTCTGCACCCCTCCTTCCCAGCACCAGACCAAAAACATGACCAACCGCAGGAACTGCTGGGCCCGTTAAGAAAAAAAGACTACAGTCTACGGCCATGCCACCCTGAACACGTCCGATCCCGTCTGATCTTGGAAGCTAAGCAGGGTCGGGCCTGGTTAGTACTTGGATGGGAGACCACCTAGGAAGACCAGGTGCTGTAGGCGTTTAAAAAAAAAAAAAAAAAAAGAACTGCATCCCAAAGACACTGTAGGATCAAGCCAGCATTTAGGACTGGATCCTGAGGTCACTTGGATCAAGGATGACAGAAGACAGGTTGGGTACGGGAGAGGTTATTGACATGGGAGCACTTCCCCATGATACAGGATCTAACGCCCCAGCGAGAACCCCAGGAAACGGCAGAAGCCGGGAAGAAGTGACGGCCCCCTGACTAAGAGAAGTAGAAATGCCAGAAGCACAGCAAACAGGGGGGAGAGAGGGTTCAAAGACTCAGACACGCGGACACACCAGCGCGGTTCTGCCACGAAAGGTCAGAAAACCCACCATGACCACCACGTTCCCTGCGGGACGGCCCAGAGGACACTGTTTACCAACGCGAGGAGGAGTGTGGGGCTGAGAAGGGCACGAGCGTCAGAGAGAGACTCCGTGGGGGCCTGTCCTCTGCAGGCCAGCCCGAGAAGACTGCTCAATACCAAGACGTGTGTGTGTGTGTGTATACATGCACACATACGCATAAATCTAAACATAATATACACAAACATGTGTTATCGATGCTATATATATCTCCTCACACACCAGGCGACAGGGAAGGCTCTCAGCAGGTGCAGGCTAAGGTGAAAGTGGCCCTGGAGCTCAGGCCACATGCCCCAGCAGGCCCAGTGGTACCAGAGGTATCCATTTTGGGAAAAGATGCTGTATGGAGTGTACAGCAGGTTCTAACAGGAAAATCTCAGTATAGTCCTAGAGTCCAGACCATTTCAACAGAAAACTATGCACCATTCAAAAAGCATCTCTTGGATTGTCACTGCACATAGCTCTTGATTAAATGACCATGGCATATTCAGTGATCTGGCTTCTGTCAGACCCACGAGGTCATGAGGTCTTGCAAGCCCAAGGGCAGCCCATTATAGACAGGAAGTGACGCATCCTTGATCAAGTGGAAGCCTGGTCAGAGGGCACGAGAAAGCTGCACGACCCCTTTCATTCACCGCTGTTGCATGCGTGCCCCTCTGCCCCTCTCTCATCTATGATGACACGGAGTGGGGGGTCGCTCACAACCAGCTGATGGAGGAGCAGAAAGACTGAGCTTGTCCTCAGATGGGTCAGCTTACTTTGCTGGCGTGAGCTGGCAACAGACAGCAGCCACATTACAGCTTCACTCAGGAATGGCCGGATATAGCGTTAGAGAAATAGCCTCCCGAAGAGCAAAGCTTTGGGCAGCACCCCTGGTCATCTGCTTTGTACAGAAAGGGAAGGGGCCCGAGGCAAGAATGTATTCAGACTCACGGGGAGTGACAAATGGCTGGGCTGGTTGTCAGGATGCAGAAAGCCTGGAAGACCAGGGACAAGGAAGCCTGGTAAAGAGGCACGCGAATGGACCAATGGGGAAGGGCACAAAATGCGAAGATTGGTGTACGTTAATGCCACTAGAAAAGAGGCACCAAATCACTAGGCATAATAATGATTTGGCCAGTTGCCATCAGCCAGCCTCTGTCATCCACCCCTCTAGGGCTGGTCCAATGGAGAGTAGCCATGAGGGCAGGATGGAGATTATACATGAGCCCAAGACCAAGGTCAGTCAGCTACTGCTACTGCTGCTGAATTCCCACGCTGCCAGCAAGAAACCAATCCTGAGCCCCCAGTATGGCACTGCTTCTCAAGGAGATCACCACTTGGTGGCAAGTTGATTACACTTGATCTCTTTGACCTGAGAAGGGGGCAGTGATTCATGTCGTCTGGGATTGGCACGCATGCTCTTATCATATCAGACCAGTGTTCCTTTCCTCCGTGCAGGGTGCTGGTTATCTAAGAGCTTACCTAGTGTTTGATCCACTGACAGGGGACCCTATGGCTCAGCGGTCCCCAACCTTTGTGGCACCACAGATTGGCGCTCCTATGAGCATCTAATGCCTGATGACCTGATGTGGAGCTGAGGCGGTGATGCTAGTGCTGGGGAGCAGCTGCAGATACAGATGAAGCTTGGCTCGCTGGCCCACCGCTCACCTCCTGCTGTGCAGCCCAGTTCCTAACAGGCCACGGACTGGTACTGATTCGTGGCTCAGAGGTTGGGGACCCCTGCCATGGCTTCCTTGGACCAAGGAGCCCATTTGACAGCAAAAGAGGTGCTTCAGTGGGCATATGAACACAGAATCTACTGGTCCCATCACTTACTCACCACCGTGAAGCCACCAGCCTGACAGTGTTGGAATGACCTTTTTTCCCCCCTCAATAACAGCTTTTTTGAGATATAATTCACATACCATAAAATCCACCTTATTCAAGTTTACGATTCCGCAGTTGTTTGATTATTTACAAAGTTGTGCCACCATCAACACTAATTTTAGAACTTTTTTGTCACCCTCAAAAGAAACCGTCTACCCCATTCCTGCTCCCTCAAGTCCCTGGCAATCACTAATCTACTTTCTGTTTCTAGGGAATTGTCTATTCTGGACATTTCATGTAAATTGAATCATACAACAAGTGCCCTTTTTATAACTGGTTTCTTTCATTTGGCATAACGTTGTCAAAGTTCGTCCACATCGTGGTATGCATCAGAACTTCAACCTTTTTCTATTGCTGAATAATATTCCATTATATGGATCTACCACATTTTGTTTATTCATTCATCAGCTGATGGACATTTGGGTTGTTTCCACTATTGGACAGGTTTCTGTGTGGACAGATGTTTTCAGTTCTCCTGGTGAGATCTTTTCAAGCACAGTAAAGACATCAGGTTGGAGAAGATATCCAGCAACATGGGGTGCTATCACCTAGAACAAGGGGCCCCAACCTCCAGGCTGCAGACCGGTACTGGTCCTTGGCCTGTTAGGAACTGGGCCGCACAGCAGAAGGTGAGCGGCGGGTCAACGAGTGAAGCTTCACCTGTATCTGCAGCTGCTCCCCAACGCCAGCATCACCGCCTCAGCTCCGCCTCAGATCATCAGGCATTAGATGCTCACAGGAGCACAGTCCCTGGTGCCAAAATGCTTGGGGACTGTTAATCTAGGACACAGTACACACCCTAAATTAATGACCATTACAAGGGCTGAGTCTCTAAGAGGCAAGAATACTCAGGTCCAGGGACCATGAGGTAGAAGCAGGTCCCACTCCCCATCGTTCCCAGTCTCTCACTTGGGGAATTCTGGTTTCCCATCCCCTCGACTTCAGGCTCTGTGAATCTGTAAGTCCTGGTTCCCAGAGAGGAAATATTTTCACAGGGGACGCAGTGAGAGTCCCATTGGAGTTTGTTTCAGCTACGGGCTGGTCACTTCAGGCTCCTCAGGGTGAGCGAGCAGCAGTCATGGGAAGGTAGCTGACTCTCATTATCAGAAGATGCTGGGGCAGGGAAAAGATGCTGGACGCTGAGGTGACCCACCTGGGTATCTCTTTGGAACTCCCCTGTCTACTTTTAATGAAGGATGAAGAAGTGCATCAATCATGGCCTGAGATGGACAGGTAGGTGGGCGGGGCTCAGCCCTATCTGGGATGAAGGTCTGGGCCAGGGTGACAGGAATCTAGAACAGGTGGGAGAGGAAGGGGAGGATGTGTGCCAACGGTGGCCTCTATTTTGGAGGCCACAGCTCACCCTGCCCCATCCTTCCTCTTGCGAGGGATCTAAGTGACACAAGAGTGGGCTGCTGTGGACGCTGCTTAGGTCTGCCCAAGGATCAGCACCCATCATCCCCTGACCACCACATGCTGGTGGCCCAGGCTGAGTCTCTTTGTTTCACCCCCGACTGAAGGGAGCCACCTCATCCACGGTCACGCCCCTCCCCAGCAGTAGCCTGCATTCAGTGACTGGGTGGGGTAGGGTACAAAGGCCAGGACCCCTGGACTCCTTTTAGGACATCTCTAAAGAGCCACCCAGCCCCAGAGCTACCCACGGGCTGGACTGTGGTCAGCTTCTCTCCCTGCTCACTCCTGCCCAATATGTCTCCTTACACATGCTCAGAGCATCCCCTGTCCCGAATAAACCTTCTGTGTGCAAATCTTACAGTCTCAGAGTCTGTTTCGCAGGAACACGACATAAGACAGAGAGCCCAGGCCTGCCTGCCCTCACCCCCAGTGTTAAACCCTGGGCTAGCCTACAGAGGCCCAAGAGAGCCCAGCCATGGCGGCCACTAGATCTTTAGCCCCCCAGACCTACACTCACACCCCAAACCGTGCATTCAGGCCTCACCCCTTCTGTTTGAACCCCGGTCTGTCTGAACTCCCATGACCACCATTGCCATGACTTCCATAATTCCTGGCAGAACAAGACAAGGGGGCAGGCAACGGGCTCAGGCAGCTCGGAGGAGACAGCTCGCCTTGGCTGGGAGCGGTGGAGAGGGTTTCCACAGAGGAGGTCTTGAGGGGTTCGGGTAGGTAGTTGTGCTAGGAAAGATGCTGCAGGAAGAGGGACCAGTGAGGGCGAAAGCTGGGAGGCAGGCCCATTCGGGGGGCGAGGAGCCCTGGTCTGGGGTGGTGAGTCAGGGGAGGGAGGTGTGATCTGTGTGAAGGTCGCAGTCGACACAGACCAGACTCGGGTCCTGCATCTGTTGTGCCCTGCCCCCCGCCTCACTGTGTCCCATCTCCCCCCCAGGTTCCAGTGCCTGCTCTGAATGGCCAATGAGGACATCTGATTGGCTCATCAAGGGCAAATAATAGCTTTTGCTGAATTCAGCTGCAGCCAATCAGAGGCAATCAAGCACACAAGCTGCCTGGCGGGCCACGCAGGCGGGCGCACCCACAGGCACCAGAACTGGCCCCTCAGTCAGGTTCCGAAGCTTCCCTCTCTCCCTTGTGTGGGAGCACTGGGGTGGGGGTCTGGGGAGCTGACTCTGGGAGGCCTCAAGAAGAGAAGAAGGGACCCCATTTACCTGGCACCTGCTGTGTACTCAGAGCTCAGAGGACACACTCACCCCTCACACAGCTCTGCGGAGCAGGCCCAGCTTACAGGCCCGGTGGGGGCCCCCTTAGGAGGAGCTTTGCCGAACCCCACAACAGCCTCCCAGCATCTGTCCCTCGGCCGCCATGCCGTACTCCTGGGCATCTCTACGCCGAGTTTTTGCTTCTTCCCTGAGGAGAGGGGAGCCTCCAATCAGACCCCGGGAAGCAATTTTTCAATCTCCAACTGCAAACACTAATACCGCCGAAGCTAATTTTACAGATTTCCACTTCGAGGCCTCGCCTTTGTCCCAGAATCCCTCAGCCTGGGAGATTAGTAGTTTAGAGGCTGGAAAAAATAAGGTATTTTAAAATTCAGCATAAAACTCACTTAGACTCAGTGAGCTAAAAAAAAAAA
>NW_011888881.1:3244035-3247849 GCF_000151845.1 Pteropus vampyrus | reverse complement strand
CGATGGAAAGGCTTCCTCCAGCGTCTCACCAGCAGTGGCGCAGACTAAAAATAGTTTAATCTCCTTGAAAGCAAAAGGAGCAATCAGCAAAACAGTCACTCGGGCCTGCATGCTCCCCCCGCGGATCCTCACCACACTGCCCCCGTCCATCCGGGCCTGTCCCCGGTGACAAGCAGCATCAACTTCTGACGGGTTCCTGGGCAGCATCCTGAGACCCGCCCCCCGCCCCCATCTGAGGACGGCATCTCTTGTCCATCATCCAGGACTCCTGTCTGTAGCACCGGACGGAATTACATGCATATGTGTCCTATAAACCTTGTGACACCCAGGAGGGGGGCAGGACAGGGAGTGTTACCCCTGCTTTACATGAGAAAACTGAGGCTCAGGGAGGTGGAGTCGTCTGCCCAAGGCTACACATGGTGAAGAAGGACTCAGACCCAGGGTTTGTCGTTAGCCCAGGCTGCGTGTTAATGAACTCTCTGCGGAAAAAAGCCTGGTGGCTTTTAATTAGCACCTAATCTGAGTCTCCATGCTTGGCTCCCAGAAAACAAATGATGCCCAGGGTAAGAAGGCACAAAGGTGGTAGAGAGCGGGTTGAGAGAGGCTCACACATTCAGGGACTAGGAATAGGGCCAGTTCCTAGCACGGCTGAGTGGGTCTGTCACATAGATGTGTCTTGCTTGCTGCAGTTGGAATGACATCGTGACTTCATTTCACCCATCAGCCTGGGATAGGGTCTGGACACTTGTGTTCTGGCTGCAGCTCAGCCACCAGCTGTGTGGCTGAGGGCCTGTCCTTACCCTCTCTGGACCTCGATTTCCCTAGAGATTGGCCAAGATGATCTGAGGAACTGAGGGCCTGCCAGGAACCCTGCTGTCCTCCCAGGCCTGCTGCACATGCTCTCTGCCCCTCACTCAGTCCTACCTCTGGGGCTTTGTCCCCCTGTCCTTCTTCTACACCTATCTACCCCAAACCAGGAGCATGGACAGTGTCCTGTTCCCTCACCTGGTTTTATAGGAGGAAACTCAAAAACAAGGACGAGAAGGTCATGTGCCCAAGGCCAACCCAAAGAGATCCAGGAGGCACAGCCAAGACCAGGACACGGTCTCCGATCCAGTCCCATGCCCTTCACGATACCCCTCGTGGCCTGCCCGAGAATGTCACCGTCTCTTCAGCCTTCAGAAGTGCCTTCTGTTCCTTCCATTCCCTCATCCTTTATAGAAACCAGGACATCAAAAAGTAAACTGGGTTCTGGTGAGTGGTCCAGCTTGCCCAACCTCCTGAAGTGCCACTGGAGAAGTTGGAACTGAGGTTTCCTTTCTTACTAAATATTTTTTCTGCTGCTCCCTGAAAAAAATTACTCCATGACTCACTCTGAGCTTTTTTAAAAAAGCCTCTGGGTCCACTTCTACAAGGTGCTGCACTGTCCATCCCCATCTGCAGGGGTGAGGGGTGAGGTTCCATCTCCCCTCAGCCCTGGACCCCTCTGCCTTGGCTCCCCAGTCCAGCCCGTGGCCCCCTGACACTGTGGTCCAGATGTGCCCTCCGGGCCAGTTCCTCATCTCCCATTCCAGCCTTTGGTCCCTGATCTAGCTCTCGGCCCTGCAGCTCCATGTCCCTCTGTCGCCGCTTCCACATACATGGGACGTGGTTCTGTCACCTGCAGTAACGTCATCATTTCAATGTGGCCCTGAGGGCAGAGACAAACCTTCTCCCTTTACGGACGAGGAAACTGAGGCCCAGGTCACCTGACATGTGAGGGGCTTCTTTCGGTTTGATTGCTTTGGAGGCCCTGCCAGGGCCTGCTCATAGCAGGTCAATGTTGGGGAACCCCAAAGACTAAGCCCCGACACTCCAAATGGGAGAACGAGAGAACCTTCTCCGGGGAACCTGCAGCCCAGGACGACAGCTTGGCCAGATCACCCACGATGACCCCCACAGTCCATGAGTCTCCCTACCACACCCAGAGTCCCCGCCTCCACGCTCAGTCCCCTGTCTTTGGCAGGGTTTAGACTTGAGACCCAGAGGGTTCTTAGTCCCACTCCTCAGTTCCTATCACACTATCATCTCTGTCTCCTTAAAAATGAGCAGACCATGCGACACCCCAAACACTAGGGGGAGACAGGCACACAGGAGTCAGAGACCGAAACAAACAAACAAACAAACAAACAAACAAACAAACCGAAAGGAAGGAGCCTGGGCTACACAGGGAGATGAAAGCGTAAAAAATGCCACAAATCGTGTAGACTAGGGTTGAAGAAATAAGTAAACGTATTGTAGGTAATAAGAACTGGATTTCTCGGTGTCGGAGAAGGAAGTCGCCGAAAAGGAAAGGAGGAAGGCTTGAATGAGCCCCGAGAGCTGGCCTGGAGTCGGAGATTTCAGTCTGAACTCATGGTTTTCGGTGTCTGTGCAGAGACGCGGCTAACGATGCAGTTACAGATATGTGCGTCTACCTGGGTCGGGAGACGTACGTACATTTCCTGGATCTGATGGTAAGAGGGCCTAGCAGTGGTGACACCCCAGTGGCAGTGAGCACACTCAGCGCCCAGATCCTGATTTCTAAATACCATTTCCCAAAAAATGGAACCAGACCTTCTTGGAGAAGTGTCTGATTTCCGGGAAAATACTAAAGGAACTTGGAGTATCTCACGGTAACACTAAGTAAGGAGATGCTTAAAAGAAGCATGTTGAAAAGGCACAGGACCCAACCTGGGGAAGCTCCCAATGGCCAAAGCTGGAACGATCTGAGCCACAAGATAAATAATGATAATACTGAATTATAACCCACTGAATACATATGCGTGAGTCCATACCAATATAAATAACAGGGGAGAATTTCAATTAATAAATGTAGAAGGAATGAGAGACACAGAAAAGTGCCATTAGGACACTGCAGTAGTAAGTGCTGCAGGCGAGCTCCACCAATGGGTGCTAAAATCAACGGGCAAAAGTTTTAGGAGAAACAGGATGTTTGCATAGCCACATTTGCAAAGTTTCTTCCCTGAGACATTTATTAATTACAGAGAGAAAAATAGCCCCTTTACAGTAGAGGAACCAAGCAGACACCACCTTAACCAAGTGACCAAGGCGAATGTCACCAGTAATAAGATGCGCTGACATCGCGTACCTGATCTGATGCGCTGAGAAGGACACGTCGGTTCTATGCGGTTCTTCCTAAAAATGCATAACCTTGATCTAATCGTAGAGCGACATCGGACAAACTCAAATTCGGGGACATTAACGCAGTCACTGACCAGCGCTTTAAAAGAGTGTCAAGGTCGTGAAAGATAAGGACAGACACGGCAACAGTCACAGACTGGAGACTAAGGAAACATGACAACTAAACGCAACGTGGGACCCTGGACGGGATCCTGGCGTAAGAAAAGGACATTAGCGCAAAAACCGGCCAAACCCAAACTGGGTCTTCACTTTGATTAAAAGTATCGCACTGACGTCAACGTCTTAGTCTTGATATTGGCACTATGGTTACGCACGATGATAACTGCAGAGGAAACTCAGTAAAGGGTTAGGGAATGTCTGGGCTATTTTGGCAACCTCTCCAAGCCTAAAATTATTTCAAAATAATTTTTTTTAGAGCTATAACACACGCCTCAGAGAGCTACTGACATCATGGCAACCATGAAACAATGAAAGGGCAAGATGTTACTTTTAACGGGGACCGAAAAGAGATGCTGGAAATTAACAACATGGTAACGAAATGTAAAAAAAACGTTGATAGAAAGGTTGGAAGATAAAATTGAGAAATCTCCTGATTGAAAGACACAGAGATGGAAAACTGCACAGAAAAAAA